>NW_009260399.1:4357127-4405002 GCF_000687185.1 Egretta garzetta | reverse complement strand
TCTGGTGCGGGAGGCCCGGGGGCCAGTGTTTGTCTTGGCTGAGGGTTCTCTCCGGCGCTTGCCGCCCCTCCGCGGGGTGTTAAAGCGTAAAGTTGGGAACGGGAGCCTGCGGGACTTAGTGGGGCACCGGCTACGGTCAGGCGCCGGCATTTTCCTGTCAAAACTTGGTTAATTCAAGCTGGAGGCAGTTTGGTGGTTGTGGGTGGTCCAGACTAATGGTCGGCATCTTTCCTGTGCAAGTTGTGACTGGAAAAGTTTGAAGATTGCAGCTCTTTTTTATTTAATCTGCTGAATAACCCTGTTACCAGTTAATAACTTGTAGCATCTGTCAATAGTTTGTCTGCAAACCTCTACATAGGAGTTTTCATCGTGTCTCTACACACTCACTGTAACTGCTGTATACACTGTTGCTGGACAACCGTGATTGAAAATCTTCAGTTTTCATTAAAAGGGATAATGTTGCTAATCCATTGCTTCCAAGTTTGGCCACCTGCTTGTGCAACCTGCTTGTGCAAGTGTCCCAGGTAACTGGAGGCTATGGAAACCGTGCTTGGTGATACCTGGATGACTTTAACTTTGGGAGTGTTGTCAATTAGTTTGTCATTATCCTGTTAAAAAAAAATCAAGGTCATGCGTTTATTGTACAGTCTCAAAGTGAGTACTAGGTTATTCACAGATGCCTGAACACCAGCTGTTAAGCTGATTTTTGAATGCATTTGTGCACTTTTCAAACAAAATCTGAAGGATAGAGAAGATGCAGATTCCATAATGCAAATTCAGTAAATGTTACATTCAAGTGTGTAATTAAAGTATTACTGAAAAATAAGCTGCAGAAGATGTTTCTGGCTTGCCACATGAGAATCCTGCAGAAATTAGGACCTTGCTAAATTCAGTCAAACTTTGGCAGAGAGCACTAAGTTTTCCGTACGGCCTTTATTTGGCAGGTTTGCTTGTCTATGGTGTGTTGCTTCATGGTCTCTGCAGAAAGCAGGATAAATCCTGTAACGAGGCCAGCGGCCTCATACCGTGACAAATGTTAGATCTCAAGGAGCATCGCTGTCTCTTACAGTTACATGGATGTGGATTTCTCCTCCTCTGAGAAGATTTGGAAGAGTAGAAGCATACCAGGAAACACTCTTGGGTGACAGTAGGCATCAGCTCTAAAATAAGAACCAAATGGTTTTGCAGTCCATGTTTTTCATATTTTGGTGATTGGTGTTTTGTGATGTGACACTGCTACGGTCCAATGGCCTGCCTATACAGAACACAGCAAAGGAAAAGGGTGTATGCCATGTGCTGTCCATGTATGGAGTGGCTGTAGTGCTGTCAGTATCTGCCTTCTGGAAAGTAGATAAGTCACAAATTCCAAGCTTCATCCTCGGAAATAAAGAAGTAGTTGAGGAAATCTGTTAAAGATGCTGATAATGCTGAGGAAGGATCAGAGAGAACATGGAGACAAATAGGAACAGCCATAAAGGATGATACCCACAGAAAGCCATGAAGAAATGAGACAGAAAACCTAAGTGGATCTTTAGGTCTGATGCTTTGAAAATGTTTGCTGGAAAGATTATTGGTTTCTTACGAAACCTAGACAAGCAGTCTGCCTGTCTCATCTTTCTTGTCTGTTGTTCTTCCCTGACACCCTTAGCATGTAGCTTCCTATTTTAGCCTTTCTTTGTTCTCTGCTGCCTACCATCTCTGGAAGTTGTGCTTGATTAATGATTGATCACAAAATCATGGAAGTGGTAACAAAAGGCTGAGAAAAGCCCATTGCCAGCATGTCTCATTAATAAGCAAGTAAAATATATTGGACTCAAGATTTCTGAAACAAGTTCCTTCTTGTGTTAGGACCCATGTACCCCAAATGACAGTTCATAGGCCTTTTGCAAGCAAATTTTCAAGATACTCCACACTGGAAATGAATTTTGTTGTGATTTTCTCAGCTTGAACAGCTGTCAAGAAAAACCCACAGCTAGCACAGGTGCTGATGGGTCAAGATTAAACAGCAACTGCATCACAAAATAAGAGCATGCAAGTTTACGTGGAGCTTGTTTGCATCATGACCGATGTTGGCTGTAAGTACTGTCCCGCTTTGACAAAAAAACCCAAACTTTTTCATGCTTTTTTCTGACTTACACTATTGCAGTCTGTTCTGTTTTAATTGTAGAGTCACCTAGTGGGTTGTTTGGTTTTTTTTTAAAACTCAACTAATGAGCATTCAGCATCTGTTGCTTGACCTGGTTGGCAGTCGCAGATGTTCAGTAACAAGCATAGTTTTGTTCTTGAGCAGTCCTCTCCATATCAAGCGGTCTTCTGCTCTTCACATAAATAGCAGATTTGAATATGGTTGGATGATAAGTAATGCTTATCCTGAATTCTAAAACATTAAACAGCTGCTGCTTTTCAACTTGATGTGTTTAAAAGTGACTCTTAACCTCTAATTTCTGTGGACTAGTGATAGAATCAGGTAGTCTGGATATAACTCCTGGTTCCTCTAGTGATTCACTTTGTGGTCTTGTGCAGTTATTTAACCTCATTTCCACATTTCTACAACTACAAATTAAGGTTAGTAATCCTTCAGTACCTTGCAAGAAAGTTGTTTAGAGAGCACTAGGGAATTTATGTGATATTTTGAAAATTCAAAATGTCAACTGAATGGTAAGTCTCTTTTTTTGTTACTAACATTGCACTTGTAGTAAAGAGGCTTGTAATCCTTCGAGATGAAAAATGCTGTGAATGCAAGATTTGTGTTTGAGAAGTTAAATGAAAAATTAAGTAATTTCTGGTTTTCTAAAAAAAGGAAAAAGCTAGTTCTGTCTCCTAGTGCTAAGATATTGTCTATTGATAGTCAGCCAACAAACAGAATGCCATTACATTTGTGTTTCAGATATGAACTGTGTTATTAATGTTTTGAGGGTAAAAGCAAAAGGGGTTTGTAACTTCTCCAATCAGATATATGTCATCCTAATCAGAGTCAAATATTGAGCTATGGTGGGAGCAAGTGGAAAAAAAAAAAAAATCTTTGTAAATATTCTAGCAATGACCTTTCAGGCCAGTTACCAGGAAATACCTAAATCAAATTAAAAAATGTTAATTTAGCTGTAAGATGATTACTGAACTATATAGCAGTGAAGACAAACTTGTTATTTGTACCTGTGCCCTTTAGAAAAGATCACAGATAAGACCACATAGCCATAGTATTCCATAGTCCATTGTGGGAACATGTCTAGTGTAAAATTAAGGGACTGATCCTTGTGTATAAAATAAGAAAAAAATTTCCTCTATAAGGATTATCAAGACTGAGTATCAGCTATGCCCTGGATCCATTTCAGACAGAGGACAATAACGATTAAATCATTACTTGAATCCAGAAATTTTGCATCCTGAAATGCAGGCTGGGGTGTTGGGGGGAGATAACCTTACTTTCTTTTAATTAGAGCAATTCAAAGATGGTTAATCTCTATGCTCAGAATTTATAATTTTTAATGCAAACATTTTAAGAAATCTCTCCCAGGAGAGAATGTGTAATACCTACTTTCTGCCTAGTTTCTCCTTAGGCTGAAAATAGAGAGTCATACATCTTGCTCTGATTATAAAGAGTACTCTTTGAGTTCCCATAGCCTTTTGCTAACTGGTTTGAAAGGTACATTTTGTAACTCTTGTTGCCTGGAGAATGTTGTCGCTGTGTTGGAAATCTAATAGCTATACCCACAGGGCCCTGAAGAGAGCTAATTAGAGCAATTTAGAATAGCAAAAGTTCTGTTCCTGGGAGGACACTGAAGAGATCCTTCCCCAAAGCAGCATGCCACAATTTCAGAGACAATTTATTGTAATATTCCTGCATAAGTCATCTGGTATCCCAAGGATTTACAAATCTGGCTATCTATTATGGTTTGTTTTCTTAGCCCTTGTGTTATCGGGGGCACTCGTGTATGCTTTGTAACATTCCTGGAGATATAAAAATGGAAAAACTCCGCCAATCAAGCACTGTCTATCTTACTTTTGCCTAGTTACCTCTCAGAACCAAGCTGTTCAAATGCACAGAAACAATCTTCTATCATGCTGATGTGTCTTTCCACCTTGAGACAAATTTATTGAGCTTTGAGAGAAGAGTTTTCAAATAAATTGTGATTCTTTTAGTGTGGTGTCATGGATTTACTTAATATTTTTCTTAAAAATAAATTGTTGCCTTTCAACTTACCAGAACAAGTTGATAGAAGAAGAAGTCAGCTCTCTTTTGTCACATTTGTATTGGCCAAGGTGACAAGAGTTGTTGGTATCTGTTTCTGTACAAAGGCTAACAATGGAATTGCTGTTATTGGAATGGTATTTTGACATTCAGATCTACATTTTTCTTTCTTTCTTAACTTTTCTTTAAGATTTGATGAGTTAGTTGCTGTGGGCCCATTTCTGCTGCCCTTGTGTACAAGTGATTTGTATTAGTCAAAGAGAATGTACGGTGAAGGACTGCCAAGCCAGGTGCTAAGCAAATGGGCTGCCAGTAGCGCTGCAAAAGCCTGAGGCCTGGCTATTTATTGCTCAAGTGTGACTTGTGCAAATGTTTCTCCCTTGCTTTTTACATACTTTTTCTGATGACTGACAGGATGTTGGACTGCATGGTTGGTTGGGCCAGTGCACGGAGCTCTGTTTAGGCATGATGGTTTAGTGCTCTGATTCTCAGTTCAGTCTCGTAGGCCGGCTGTTCTTCCTGCACCCAGCTGGCTAACAAAGGAGGAATGCTCATTCTGCTGACGTTGTGCAAGGATATTGAAAAGCTATGAATACAAGAAGCATAAAGCAAAATTTAAAGGATTATCTTCTGCTTTTATTCAACTCCTGTAGAAAGCAGCAAGAGATTTGATTGTTTTTCAATGTGTAATCAATGAGTGGGTGAACACTCCTGTGGGACCATAGCTGTGCTTCATTCAGTCCTAACCTAGCTAGGTGGGTCTGGCCAGAATGGGGACAAAGAGTTCAGCGAAAAACAGCTGGAGTGGGAGGGAATAAAAAGCTTCCAGAAATCTGATTGCCACATAAATAAAGATCTCCCTAACAACTTTTTGGTGCTTCATGTAGAGATCACAGTCTCTGAACATGGGCTTAAACCTGTCCCTAAAATGTTCCCTTTCCACAAGCACCTGTGAAGGCACAACTTCAGCCCTGTTATAGGACCTCATGTCATCATTAAAGTTAGACTGGTGAAATTGTTTTATGAGATTTTCCTCAAAATCAATTGGGTTCTGTTGCTGATGTCTGTGGTATAACTCCAGGTTTTGGAGTTTATTTGAATGTGAAACCTGTGCCAGGCAGGTACAGACAGAACTGAATGAAAGCCCTTGTTTTACGTCCACAATATTCGCAGCTTGTTAAAAAAGGAAAAGTGTGGCTGCCTTTAAATTTTCTAATAGTTGTCACCCAAAGTACTTTCACTGCTGTTTAAAGGTCACCTCAGATTTATGAATCACCTCAGGTTAATGTGTTATTAATCAGTCAGAAACCAGTTGAAAATTATTGGTTCAGCACTGTGAATGCTCTTGTGCTGGATGTTTATAGAATAAAATACCAGGAAGGGAATCAGTACTTTCATGCTATGTGTTAAATAGGAATCCTGCTGCTGTAGCTGAAACCATGCAGTCTTTCCCTCTGAATCCATTACCAGCTCCTGGTCTCTGCACTGTTTTCTGGTCTGACTGGACAGGCTCCTTCTCATTGCCTTTACAGCCTTTGATTTTGCCCAGGCTTATGCTGTCTTTCTCTTTTTTTCCCCTTTCACCTTCTGCTTTGCACTCTCCGTCACCACATCTGCTGTGTTTGGAGTGGAAGAGCCTCTTTACCATGCTGCTTCCATCTCTGCTTATTTGCTCGTTCTTGGGTTTTGCTAAAGCTATCCTTGCTTAAAATCTCATCATGATTAGTGATCAAGAACACCTTCACCTTTTTGGAATTAAACATTGCTTTAACAGCACTGTGTTCATTTCTAGAGATGGTGTGATCGGTATGCCCTGCTCCTGTGCATGATATTAGTGTTGGTTGAGAATTATGCTTGTGGTATGGTAAAGCATTAAGGTGGAGAATCTCTGCCCCCCCATGGCTTCTCTTTTAGTGCGTCTTTATTACTGAATGAAACAGACTTCCATTTCAAAAAGCTTATAGCTTTTTTATGACTAGTGCTGTCTGTAGTTTATTAGACCACCTTTTTCTGCTTGCTTAATTTGTATTTTAAGTCTATTTTTAAAATTATATTTCTATTGTGTCTTTTTAAGTATGTGTTTATTACTTTTCTATGACTCCCCAAGTGCCTTGGCTGGCAAAGTCTTAAAGAATAAAATTATTGTCATGTTATAGCTATAAAAATTCACTCCTTCCTTTGGAATGGGGCATGCAAGTTTGAAGAAGCTGAGGAAAATGAGAAGTATAGTTATCTTGGAGTTGCTTTAAGTAGAATGGGATAAATACAGAGGCAAAATATTTGTAAAATTATTTTGCAGTTATGAACTTTTAATGTGTTGATCCTCCTAATTCTACATTATGCACGTAAATCAAAGGGTGTATCTGTACTATAATTACAATGGTGTTTGTGGACAGATCCGCTCAGACTAACTTTGTAGAAGCTGATTGCTGATAGTAATCTGGAAGAACCAAAGAATTCTGTATGTGCTTGAAAACCTGCTTGAGTGTCACGGTATGTTGTCATGCTAATTAGCTCTGAGCTGGTTGTGCTTCTGGAAGGCAACTAGTATCGGAGGCAGCTTGTATCTCATACAGCTCTGTGCTACTCTGCAGACACATTAGCGACTGTATACACATTGATTTGACAGCTTTGCTGTTGTTTGGAACAGAAGGACCTGCTTTGGACTGCTGGTTGTTGTTTTTCAATAGCAATTGTAAATACCTTTGTGAAACACCAAGTGCATAAAAGGTGTACAAACAAGAAGAGGCTTCAGAGATAACTCTGAGAGCTGTAACGTAGATGCTGTACTCTTCTGCCAGAAGTCGTCATGACAGACTCAGGATCTGTTCTCATGGTTCTCCATATTGCAGATAACTCTGTTTCAGAGCCAACTTTTCAGTAAACCCCAGCTAAACTAAGCGTGTAAGCAGTTGGCCAGCGCAGCTACAAACAAGGTCAAGCAAGAGCATAGGACAGGAAATATTTATGCATTAATGGCAATTTCCTTATTACAGCTCATGTTTTGTAAGGAGTAAATTCCCAGCTGGGGGCAATTCTGAGGCAGCAAGCAAATTTACCCAGCTTTTGACTTTTCAGATATTGCCTGCCTTTGTAACGGCTCTGCAGATCACTAGGTAAGTGCAAAATGCTGTTGAAGTTAGGTGATGACTTAAGACAGTCTCAGCTTTTCAGGCAGAGTCACTGAATAGGAGAGACAGGATACATTTATCTTCCACTGCACAGTGTGGTGGGGTGACCCCCAGGGCAGAGACAAGAAAAACTTGTGGATCAAAATAAAGACAGTTTAATAAGTGAAGGAAAAATGAAAAAAAACCCCACCGAGTCGTTCAAAGGCAATTACCACCCCTCACCAACAGACTGATGCCCAGCTAGCCTCTGAGCAATAGCTGCCCTGGAAAGACTCCCCCCCAGTTTTATTGCTGAGCATGACATATGGCGTGGAATAACCCTTTGGTCAGTTTGGGTCAACTGTCCCAGCCATGTGTCCTCCCAACCTCCTGTCCACCCCCAACCTGTTTGCTGGGGGGGCAGAGTGAAAACCAGAGAAGGCCTTGGTGCTTTGCAAGCACTGTTCATCAATAGCTAAAACATCAGTGTATTATCAACACTGTTTTAGTCATAAATCTAAAACACAGCATCATACAGGTTGCTGTGAAGAAAATTAACTCCATCCCAGCCAGACCCAGTACATACAGATAGGCCCGACCCTTTAGTGGGATAAACACTGTGCTAACTATAAATATAACTTGACTGCATTTGCATCTTCTCCTCTTATTTTCTTTAGTTAGTATTAATGACATGTATCTGGTTGACATAGAGAAATACCAGTATTTCAAACTCCAAATAGATTTTATGGAAGCTATAAGCGAAGATTTTCAAATGGAATGGCTGAAATTGTGCATCTGGTCTCTATTTATGCACATGAATATTTTGGTCTTTGGACATGTACTTCACTTGCAGTTCTAGAAAATTTGTAGTAGTCTGATCACTCTAAAACTGCATTTTACAGGGGTTATATATTAACCATTTTTGCTTGCATTTTGTGATATATTTTCATTGTGTATTTCGGTGAAATTGTAGTTTTGGTAAATCTGCAACCTAGAGAAATATAAGCTGCTGTTTAGAGAAACTTATTCCTGTAGAACCATCTCTTTTTTTTTCTTCTAGAAAAGTCTGTGCCCTGTGGTGAAATCTCACTCTGTTTAAGGACTTCCTGGAATGTAATTTCTAGCATTCCTCCATTCGTCCTATAAGTGCTCCTACTTTATTTGAACTCCTGTTTTTATGTGAAATTTGTTACATTTCTTTCTGGAGGAGAAGATCACTTGGAGCAGAGAAGCTGAGATCACATATGTGGGATGGAGGTTGTATTAGGCTGGAAACAGTAATCCGTTATTAAAACCAAGCAGTGTTTTGACCTACAAAGGGTCAAAGGGTAAGTTGAGCATCAGGCTTTATTTCGTTTGGCCACTGATACTGTGGAACTTTTGTATTTGTCATTTGGGCTGGCAGCAGAGTTCTCTGTTTTTTCCACCATGTAAGTTACAAAACAAGCGATTCAGGTGCTAAATACATGTAGTCCCATTGTAGATATCCCACATACCCCACCTGGCCTCCAGCAGCTGTTCCAGAAGTGCACAAGCCTTAGTAAGTCTTGTTTTGTTTCCACCAGTCCCATGCTGATGTGTCATTTAAAATGTTTTTAGATACCTATTTTTAGGCACCTGAATCACTTTTCAAACATCAGTTTAGCAAATACATCTACAAAAATCCTGTAAGCCACAGTTCTACACCTAGCATATCAGCTATACCGTTGCAGCTGGTGTGCAAGCTCCTCTGTACATGTCAAAAGATGACCTTATCAAAGATATTTAAGGCCCAGCAAGTTGCTCTCTATCCTGCAGTCAGTATGCATCTTTACATCATTGGGGCTTGCCTGCCTGTGCATTCCCTGTGTTTGTGTGTCCGCTTGGCTCTTGGCAAAATTATTTATGTTCTTTCCAGTCTGCCTTCCAGAATCATCCTGATGCCTTTGTTTGCCTCAGTCTTCTGGCCTTCAGTCTGTTTTCCCTGGCTCTGCTCTCATTTGCTTCACCCAGTATTTCTTATGACTATGACCCTTCTCAGTGGTTTACCCAGCCATTTCAGGAGATACCCTGTCTTTTGACTTTTGCGTTTTGTGCTCTGTCTTGTGAGCTGGCCAGAAGTGTGAGGTTAACCATAACCTTGACTTGAGTTGTCTGAGAGCATCCCTATGTCACATGTTGAATTCCTAATTATATGTTGAATTCCTGACTGTTTACCAGCATGTTCTTCTTGCTTTGAACCCAAAGGCAACCTCAGGAGACAGGCTTTTAAACCAAACCATTGGCCCAAGAAGGCTTGGGGTGCTCCTTAAGAGCCTCCTTCTGTGGCTTTGGATAACTAGTTCCTTCTAAGTGAATAGGAAGGAAGGTCAAATGTTTGGGATGAGTGAAAAAGTAGTTTAACCTCAGGAAGGGCTTCATAAACCTTTGCAAAAGCTGAGTTTGCTATTTCCATATCAGATCTTCTTTCTTCAGCAAGATTTGCTATGAGCTTGTTGCTTATCCTTGATGATTCTTGGGCTCTCTAACATACATTGGTGCCAGAGATGAAGCATGTATATAGTACATATAGAAATATGTGTAATGGTCAGGTTAACATAGTGTCAGGATACTACCATGTCTGTTTGATGAGCATATTGACGTGTATCACAGACTGAACTGAGGACTTATTTCCTTGTTTAGCAAGTATGTAGTGCTAGTAACAGCATTACAAAGATCTCTTTTCAGTCATGTCAAAGTTGGTGCATTTTTTCCTACTTTTAAAAAAAAATTATGCTGATTTGTATGATTTAACCATAAATACTTACTTGGTACTTGGACCATATTGAAAATAAACCCCATTGTATTTGACAAGAAATGCTGCCCTATATACCACACAGAAGTGGCAGCCAGCATACAGCAGATTGGAAAGATCTATTATTTTTCTAAAGTTCTGAAGTGAAAAGAACATACCTGTGAAAATATTTAAGTAATATATTCTTCTTAGACTGTACCTTGAGTTCTGTAAATGCCTCTGAAAATCAATAAAAACAAATTGTACCTAATATATTCTGTGTTTTGCACGGAGAGCAAGCCTTTTCCCCTGATTTATTAATGTTTGGAAAAAAGTCATGGCATATAAAAATCCTATATTAGAAATAGTAGTTCATGATGTTTTAATATCCTTTTCCCCTAGTTGAGGAAGAGTAGGAAGTATAGGAGAGGGGTTTTTTTTTACTGCTATGAAATTATTTCTATTTTTTGACAGTAACTGGCATCAGGAATAACAATAAAAAATATAAGCTATACTGAGTATTCCTCCTCTGATGTTTTATGTCTACTCAGAGAAGATAGGGTACAGACAATTGTGCAGCTGCAGTGAAGTTCTCATTTTTATTGTGCAGAGCTAAATTTATCCTTGCTGTAATTTTTCTGAAATCAGCAGTGTTACTTCTAGGCATGAGAGTGACCTGCTCTGATTGTATTGCTGTTCTAGGAGAGACTACGCTTGAGCAGAGTCTCTTCCCTTCTGTTGAATACACACATGCACGTAAATTGTGTTTACCTCTGCAACTGTTCATATGATTATAGCCAGCACAGATAGAAGAGCACTGTAACTTGAATCCGTGGCTTTCAGGTGGATGAGATAAGCTTTTGTCGTTTCAGAGGAAGGGTGCTGTTCCATATCACGTACTTCATCTGAAATGCTTTGCCACATACCTGATTAGGCAGAAGCCTTCTTCAGAAACAAATTGGGGTAGTACTCATGAGATGTTCAGGCTTGATATTTGTAGATCTACAGAGTATCCAGAAATCAAGGCGGGGGGGGGGAGGAAGAGGGGAAAAGGAGATTTGATTTTTTAAATAAATACATTGCTAGCATTGTATCAGAATATTTTGTGGTTATAAAAGAAACAGGTGGTGCAAAAGAAAATGGGCTGATGGGAGTTTTTCCAAAGCTTCTATTTTAATTAAATGTGTCAGAAAGGAATAGAGGAAAATAAGGTTTACACAGAAGTAGGACCAAACTGAGATTTGACACCCAGTTTCTATTTTGAGATTATTAATTTTCTCCCTATTAGGCTGTACAGACCCAAATTGAGCAAGTTCTCTGTAAACTGAAGATTCATAATTCACTCCCAAAATTTTGTGTTCCAGTCTCCTTTGTACTGATGTGAAAATCTGGATTTTTAATAGAGCTGATCAATTTTTTTTCTCCTCCCTTGGAAATTTCATGTCCAAGAATGTATATGGTTCATTTCTGTGCCTGCTTATTTTTATTTATTTTTAATAGATTCTCTCACTCTCATCAGTATCATACAGGATATGATCATACAGCATATGTATCATACAGGTTGCCATGGTAAATATGAATTTTTTATTAACATTGTAAATACTAATTTAAAACATGAGAAGCTGGTAACTGAGATGTTAACGCTGCTTTGGATATTTTCCTGCTCCTGGAGAGATAGAAATTATATACGGGGTTAAAAATTTGAAAAGCAACACGTCTTGGGAAGGAGGTCCTGTAGCCACCTGTACAGCCACCTAAGGGCACAGAAATGTGGGATATTTGGACTGTGAAACAAAGACAGTAGGAGGTCAGGCATAAGCTGCTGAAAGTTAAAACTAGAGATGACATGGAACCAAGGTTCAAGTTTTAAATGCCTTCCTTACATTTTGGGTCCATTTGTAGTCAGCTCTTTGCATCAGAGTATGACCAGTTGGCTTACCTGAATCCAATATAAAAAAGAGAGTATGAAGAGACATGGTCAGCTTCAAGGCAGGGAGGGGCACAGGGCTGGCCTCACAAAGTTTCATTTATGACTTTACATATAACTGTGCTAAACAAGTAATTTTAGGCCTATTTTTGAAAACTCCCAGTTAGCCAGATTTCATTGAGCTCAATGGGAGTTACCTGCCAGGAATTTCTTGAAAATTCACCTTTCTAGACGTATCCTATCGCTAAAACTCCTGTCCTTCAGCTTCTGTTAGACTGATTGTGAAATGAGTCTGCTGCTGCTTTTTTTCTTGGGAGATGAGGAAACAGAAGTATTTTTGGTGATAGTTCTGTCCCATGGAAATTTTTTTTCTGCATAACCTGTGATTCCTGATGAATCTCTATTCATCCATGAAGTCCTTGGTGTTATGACTGAGTGTTAATTTTTTCACTGTGGATTCACTTTTGGAGCGGAAAGTTACGAGGTTTTTGTCTTGCCCTGGGACTTTGACTCATATTTGATGCTGTCACTGAAGAGTGATTTTAGAAGAAGCTACATGATGAGAGGTACTATCTTTCAGCTGATATGTTAAATTGAGGTCGCTTCTGTCAATGGCCCTCTTAAAAATCACCTCTGTGTCTTGTCAGACATTCCATTTCCCAGTGAAATTAATTCTAAAAATCAAGGACTGTGTCTGAGATATTACAAAGCCCATAATGGTGGCTCTGTTTGCCCTGACTTCATTGCATTACCGGTATTTCACTTACTATTTTTGTCAGGACTTATATTATAAAATTCAATTTTACTCCATTCTATTATCACAAAGCAGCATATGTCATGCTAACTCCACTGAGCAGAGTAAGATTACTACATGAAATCTTATATCATCTTGTGATATATATACACACAAGATTACTCAGAAAATAACTTGTCACCACTGTAGACACTTCATGGTTGCTGGAAAAAACACTCCATACTGAAGGTCACATGTGTATATACACTGATTTAACAGCTCTATTCACCCTTTGCTAGAACAGTGCTGGTAGCAGAATGACAGAAGACTAGTAAAGCTTCATACTTTCAAGGAAAGCTTTCTGATCCCTTCTGTTTAAAAGACCAAAGTTCCCTATATCAAAAGGAAACAGAACTTTGTAACTACGCTATTTTGTGAAAATAAAAGCGCTCTTAGCTCCATTTTACCTTGGACACTATTAAGACTCCAGATGTGTCACAAACACTGCCATATAGCACACCATAGTGATTGCAGCATTAGATTTGACGCTTTCAGATTGTTAACTCCTTGGTTTGAATCATGTTGGGGATTTTTTTTAATACAGACAAACAGTTCAAATTGTTCAGTGTCTCTGGTTCTGAGATGTTAAAAAGCATAGTCCTCTCAGGTTCTTTGTAGACTGCAAGCTTACAATGTGTTCACAAGAACAGGACATAGGAAAGCTTATTTGGGGTGCGTGTCTCTCCTCCTGTCACTGTACTGTGTGCTTTTCTGCTTGATGCATTTCAGTAGTGATTTCAAAGGTAAGAAGGCTTCTTTTCTGCTACTCTTATGAAAAGCCACTTAGATCTTGTTGATTTGTAACCTGTTGAAGTACCACCTTTACTATTAGTGTCCTGTGCCTTTTAGGTGGCTCCCAAAAGCCCAGGCCTTTCTCTTGGTTCTGTGCATTCCCAGCTGAGATGGTTTGTTTTGCAGACTACTCACCTTTTATGTGTTCTGACTTACTGTGTATTTAGAATTAAAGTTCATTTTGGCTGTGTGATGCTGGTTGATTTCTTGTCTTAAAATGTTTCACAAAACCAGTTCATTTCTGTGGGATGTATATGATAAGAAGTGACGTCATTTCACATTCTTATTTTGTCAGTACACAAAAATAATGTCTTAAGTGACTTGACTTCTAACAGACCCACATTCAGTTTTTCACAAGGTTCCAATCTGGCTTTGTGTTAATTGATTTCTTTAATGGTTCCAGTGAGATCTTACGACAGAAGAATGGTATATGCAACCCAGTAGTGTTGGGCTCTTTGTAGTCCACAAATCAATAAATGCACTTAAAAAACTGAACTCTAAAAACATTAATTATAGATGTAGGCAAAGGTCACGCTTTCTGTCAAATTCCTCTCCCTATCCTATTTCTAAATAAAGAAATTATAAAGCAGCATGCAATTTGTGAAGTCTAGTGACAATGTTTATTTTTATATATAAATTAGACTGAAAGGGTTCCATTTTGGAAATGGAACGGAAAAATTTCAGTGAGCAGAATTCCCTACCCGCTTAATAAAAATCGGGGTCTCTCCTAGCATATTATGTAACAACAATAACAACAAATCCAGAAACGTTATTATTTGTGCTCACTGCTGGTGTCTCCATGTGGAATTACTGCCTGATTGTAAAATGGCAGCAGAGTCTCTCAGCACTTTTACAGTAACCAGGCTGGGGCCTAAATTGGTATTCTACCACTTTCATTTAAATCCTAGTAATTATATAAAATAAATAGATAGATGCCTTTTGATATTTTTTCAAGCCCTGAATGTTGAATTAAGATGTGGAACTTCCCAATTATGTCAAATGCTGTCATGAAGAGTTCACTTGAAAGCAATTCAGACATTACAGAGAAGGATACGGCTTAGTCAGCTTATTATTTCTTTCACTTAACTTGAGTTCTAATGTGAAATTGCTTTAATAGCTTTGTGGCCATTTTAAATGTTCTTCGGGCTTTTCTTCTCTGCAGGAATTTTAGTCACCATATTTATTTAGGAGTCTTTCCATAATGGAATTAGTATTTATTAAAGTTGGGAACCTGTAGGCAAAATTGTGTGTTTATTCTCAGGACAGATACAGCATAGGCAAGAAGAATGTAGTGCTACTGCTAGATAGGCATGGTCATCTGGATCAAGCTGCATCAATTACAGTTACCACCACAGCCCCTGGAAATGGCAACACTGTGTCCTATGCTCTGCATTGTGCAGGTGATCTCAAACCATGTCCTGGCAAAGTCGACTGAGACAGCTAGCTTTGCATTGAGGGGAAGGAGAAGCATTTACTGGTTTCTTCTACTAGCAAAGGTTTGGGGGCAGTAGCCTATGACGAGGGATAGTTACAAGCCACTGTAAATGATAATACCTGTCCTGGCATGCTTCCTTGCAACATGAATGTCAATCATGACCTGAGCTTCCATTTCACTTGTTCAATGATACTTCAGTCTTATTTTGGAATAGAAAAACAACTTCTAGCATTACAAATATGCTCTTTTTTTTTTTTTTCTGTAAGTTTGCAGTGTGGGTTGTGATGCAGGTTTTCTATACCAGTGTAATGTGAATGCAAAACACTTCTATTGTGAGTTAGTAACACTGAACATTTCTGCCTTATTTTAAATTCCTGAAAATCACACCGAGCTATGGACTATGAGGCTTTGGGGTCTTTCCACAGAAGGTAGAGGGATTTGTGCTGTGTGATAACTAACATGTAACTAATAGTTATATGGCATGTATACATCCTGTTTATAGCAGACATAATTTTGTTTGGTTTTAAGGTAGCATTTACAAGTAATTAACATCGTGCTTTTTGAAATGTTAGCTTCTGCACAAGAACTGGTCTACCTGCTTTGTAAATTTTGGTTTGACTTTAAAGGGCAGTATTGAAACCAGTATTTGAATTGGTGCTAGTCTGTATGGATGATGAAATATGAGCAGAGCTGCTATCCAGAAGGTCAGTAAAAGGACAGATACACCCTTCAGCTAGAGGTTAGCACACCTGATGCAGAGCATCAGATTGGTAAATGTGCAGTGTGGTGCAAAATCAGCCAGTGTAGCTCCAGCCATACCTGGCGTGGTTTAAGGTGAGCTTTGACCTTGCCCTGAAGAAATGACGATGACTTACACATTCTGGCTCGTTGGCCCTGATGCAAGGGGAATAGCTTCCAGCCGAGAGATGGCAACATGCAGCTTTAGGGCAGTGACCCTGCCTAAGGCAGTGTCCAGACAGCTGTTAAAAATCTAGTTTATATTCGTTAGTTTTGTACCATAAAAATGTAGATATAAATTCTCATAAACTGAAAGAAGCAGATGCAAATGACACAGGTATAAACCAGATTAGATGTAAAGCAAGAATGTCATAATATTTGTGCATAATACTTCAAAATATCATTCATTAAGCTCACGCAAGTCACAGAGAGATTTGGGGGGAAGAAAGGGTACTACATTACAAAAGTTACTAAGCCCCACTGTCTAAATCAACTCAGGCATTGGAAAGAATAAATGTCATGGAAAGTCAATAAGACTTGGCTCTTGGGTAACCCATGTTATTTTAAATGTCATGCTCTGTACTAAATAGTGACTCATTTTGTACATGTTACTGAATCTTCTTGGGAAATGATCTAGGTTAAACTAATGTCTGTGAAAGGTGCAGTCACTCCCTGGCCATCCATTTCTGATTTTTTGATTCTTTAAATATTGATACCCCTGCAAAGGGTCTAAGAGAAAAAATGGCTCATAAACTAAAGGTGACCCGAACGCCTAGTGAAGATCTATGGCAAAGAAACCAATGGTGTCAAAAGCCATATGAATTCTGAGACAGGAATGTTACATACAGAGGCAGACGCACTTGCAGCTTGGAAGTGTAGTTCAGGTCTGAAAAAGTGTTGCATACATACTTAAAATTTTCTGGGAAATATTTCACTGAAGTTGTATTTATGCTAAAATAAACACCTTTAATTATCGAACTGAATACTACAGTGTTTTCCAGTTTTGCCTCTCTCTAAACTCTGATTAAATGTCCTCAAAGTAACACAGATGGTTTTGATTGTTGAGTACTTGGTTGTCAACTTTGAATTCCAGGTTGTTTTCTAGAGGAAAGACGTTTTTCTGTTCTCTCAGAACAAACAACATCAGGTTGTATATATGCTGGTCTCTACTCTTCCTTCATGTTAGTCTTTTACTCAGTGCAATGCATGGCTCAGTCTAACATACTGAAAACAGTAGGAGGTATTCTATTGATTAATACGAGTTGGACTTATCAAGGGAAAAGAAAATCATCCTCTGAGATCCAAATCTGGCATCTAGTTTCCTTTCTACAATTTTAAGTGTCTTTCCTGACTTTTTTGTGAACATGAGAGAGATTTTTAGAGAACCATCTTTAAGTCTACAACAGGAGTTGAAGAAGCAGCAATGTTTTGTCTTGTTTCTGTTCTAATCAGATATATGCTTGATTATAGTGTTCTCCTGTACGACACCATAGAAAAGGTCTGACAGTTAATAACTGTTTTGAAAGCTGTGTACTTTGGCTGTAAATAGCATTCCATGTGGAAAATTGGCACAGCAGGTGTCAGGTCAGGATACTCAGAATTCTTCCTCCCTCTGCTACCGAGTCAGGCACAGGAAACATTGTAAGGATTTTGTGGTTTCATGTTCCACTGTGCTGTTTTTCATTCTCGTTACTCCTATTTTACCTCCCATGCAGCCTTCCGCAAGTTTCTTAAAATGAATGAGGTTCTACAAAAGTGCAAGAAGGAAGACTATGTGAACTCCAGGCTTGGTAGGGTCATCTCAGTCCGTGAAGAAATTATGGAGCAAGTCATATTGGAAGCTACTTCCCAGACATTTGAAGAGTAAGATGATAATTGACAACAGCACAGATTTACTGGGACAAATGATGCCTGACCAATTCATTGCATTCTAGAATGAAGTGAATGCTCTGTGGTTGAAGAAATAGCCGTAGATGTTGTTTACCTTGACAAGGCTTCTGACATGGTCTCCCATACCATCTTTCTAGCTAAACTGGTGAGACGTGGATCGGGTAGTGGATGAAAAATTGGACTGTTGGCTCAAAGAGGAGTGATCAGTGGTTTGGAATAAAACTGGAAGGCAAATGCAAGTTATCTTTCTAAGCCATCAGTACTGGGGCTGATACTGTTGATCATCTTCATCAGCATGAAGGGGCAACATGCACTCTCAGCAAGCTTGTGAATGATGCCAAGCTGGGGCAGGGGGGAAGGGAGTAGTTGGTATGCTTGATTGGAGCAGAGCTTCATACAAAGGGATCTCAACACCTGGGAGGAATGGGCTAGTAGATGCCTCACAATGTTCGCAATGCAAACACACTGTTCTGCTAAGACAGATTAGTACAGGCTGGGGGCCAACTGGCTAGGAAGAAGCTCTGCAGAAAGACCTGAGGGGGCCCGGTGGGCAACGTTGTCAACACTGCAGCCAGCAGGTCAAGTGGTTATTCCCCTCTATTCATTACTTACACAAGACCCCATGAAGAGAAGTGTGTTCATTTTTGACCTCCTGTGCAAGAGAGAGATGAATAAACTGGAGCAAGTCCAGCAGGGAGTAAGATGGTTAGGGAGCTGCAGCACAGGAAAATTAAGGGAAGTTAAGGCAGTGCAAGGAAAAGTTGAGAGCACTGTGCTTATTTAACCTGGACAAGTTAAGACTAAGGGAGGATCTAACTGCATTCTTCCACTGCCTTGAGGAGGGATATAGAGAGGATGGAATCAGAGCTGCATAGCAAAAGGACAAGACACAGTGGATGCAAGTTGCTACATAGAAAATTCAAAGGCATTAGGAAAATTTCTTAGATAAGAGGTAATTTTATTTCACAGGGAGGGTGCTTAAGTATAGGAAAAGGTTGCCCAGAGAGGATGTAGAGTCTCCATCCTTGCAGATAATGTAACTTGTTAGGTCCCTGAGCAACTGATTGCACTTTGGAACTCACCATGTTTTGAAGAGGTGGTTGGGCTTGTTAATAGTCAGAGGTCTTTCCCAACCTAAACTGTTCTATAATTATCCCATTCTATAATAAATCTTCACCTCTGAACATGACGTCCTTCTGAAATGTAGGAGAGATGTAGTGAGACAGGAAAGAAGCGTGAGGTTTGGAAGTTATTTTGTGGGCTTTTGTAGAAGATATTTTAGATCTTAGGTTAGTCCTTGAGTCAGGTCTCCTCCTGATTTCCATGGGTGTATCGATCCTTAGCAGTATCACAGAGCCCTGTTAATGCCTGAATAGCAGCATGGTCCCCAAGATTGCTATTTGGAGCTGGCTTCTGGACTTGACCATCCTGCTGAGTTGATAATGTACAAGTCGCTAGTCTGTTTTCCCTTCCCATTCCTTTCCTATTTAGACTGCAAACTTTTTGGATCAGGAAGTGAATTTTTACTAGCTGTTTAGCATACAGTGTGCCGGGACCTCATATTGGGTAGGTCTGCAGGTGCTATTTTTTGTAAAACACCATCTGAGGTGAACAATGCTGTAAAATGCAAAGTGTTACAGCTGGAATTACCCTCAGACTACATTTGTTGCTCCCTGTATTGCTCCCAGTTGCTCCCAGAGACTTAAAAAACCTCATATTATGAATGAAAATGTTAGCAACAGTGACTGGAGACAGGGATTGAATTAGAGTAATCTGGGAGGAGAGAGGCTGAAGAGTTTTGTTACAGTTAATGGGGCAAGATGAGGGAGAAGAATCTGTATTTGTTTGTAAGACTCTGCTTGTCCCCTGGCTCCCTTCTCTTCCCTCCTCCCAAAATAAAAATAGAGCACAGGGGTTTGTTTGGGTCTGAAATCCTTATGTGACTTTGTGTTGATTCTGTAATGTTAATTCCTGCAGGGTACAGTCAACCCCTGACTTCCAATTAATGTTGATGGAAAGTGCTCACAGGATTTATGAGCCAGAATTAAGAAAAATAACTGATGTGGACTGCTGCCATAGGCTCTTGAGATTCTCTTGTAGCCAACTTTGCTGCCACTAGAATTGTTTCTGGCAAAGTACTGCAGCTTCCTTTCTTTCCTTTTCCAAAATGGAAGGAAATGTTTGATCATGCTGTGTGCACGTGTTCCCTGCAGCTTCTCACAAAGACAGCTTGGACAACTGTTGAAGAGTTCAGAGACCCAGCAAATCTTTCTTGTGTTGCCACCCATGAGGCAATAGAAGAGAAACCATAAAGCCCACTCCATAGCCAGGGACAGATTAACTCACTTTTGGAAGAGAATCTCCAGCTGCCACACAGGTGATTTAGCAGCTCTGTGTTTTTAGTTTCTCCTGGGCCATGCAACTGTGGGTACGAGTGGGACATGATCTGGAGCTTCAGCAATGTTAAATGCCTGAATAGCCCCCCTTGGCTCCCGGGCACAGTGGCTGCCAAGCTAATTTCTGACCATTGGATGAGGGAACTGTGAACCATGTTTGCTGATTTCCTTACCTTTCCCAAACTGAAAGCCTACATCTGAGACAGCTCAGGATGGGGTTGAAGCTTTTAAAAATATTTGTTCCTAGCAATTATTTGTCAGAATTCATTTTTTAAAAAAAAAAGAAAACAGGATTCTCACCTACTGAGAGTATAAAGCTGTGATTTAGAATACTGTGGAGATGGTATTTCTAAAATTAATCCTAGTCTTAGGTTTATTCTTTGCTCACTTTTGCTCTGATAGAGCTACTATGAACATACAGCAGGTGACTCAGAAAGCTTTGAATTTTATTTTGTTACTGCCCCTGCTTGACTCATTATTCCTCATGAAGTTCCAGGATGTGATCTATGAGTAATTTGTAATTATATGCAACTAGAAAGGTAATGCTGGTCTTGCCGATAAATCACAGGACTTGATGGCAAGAGATGCAGATTCTTTCCGCTTCATTACCTTTGTGGCCTCCAGCAAGTCACTGGATTTTGGTGTCTCACACTACCTATCTGCATAAGTGGGCTCAGAAGCCCTGCCAAGTACAACAGAGACTCAATAGTTATACAGATTTGGTGAACTTTAAATGGACTGCTATGTAAAAGTTAATGATATGATTTTGTAAGTCTCAAGCCAAAATGTAGAGCTCACCCAGGTAGCATGGTTCTGGTGAAAATGTTGCTGCTCTTAATTCTGTTGTTTGGAAACTGGATTAAATTGCATGCAAGGGAGGAAAAATAGCGAACACCTGAAATCTATATAGAGATACAGCATAATGCAACTTCTGCCTTTATGCTGTAGGAACATTGCTATCTGTAGTAACAATAACTGGTCTTCTGATGGTCAGTATTATAGTGTAGTTTCAGAAGAGGAAAAATCCTTCTGAAATTAATAGGCTATAATTTGAGTGCCTTGATTGAACACATAGTTGAGGTCTCTTACAATAGGAAATTTTCTGACAGAAAATTCTTGACCTGTGATAATCCTGGGAAAACTGATCTACAGCTTAATCCTGAACACAGAATAGATTAATAGATGGCCAGAAGGAACCTGATGTCTTTATCAAAGATAACATTCCTATTGATTAAGGATTTTTTTTGTTGGCTCATTCTGTTGTAGACTATGATAACTGATGTGCACGGTGACACCTGGGAAACAGCCAAGTAAAGAGAGACTATTATAAGGTATAATGTATCATTTTTCCTTTTTTATTGAAGCACATTTGTGATAATGTAGCTTATTGTTATGTTGGCTGAAAAAGAAATATCTGTGCACATACTTCTGTAAAATTTAGTTGGACTTCTATGAGTAGTGTATTTTTATGTGATAAAGAGAGGGAGATAAAGTGTTAGAGCCAAAAAGATCGGTTGAACTATAGTGATCTCAAACTGTATGCTGGAGTCATAGGTCCATTTAACTGCAGTATGGAGAATTCCGATTCCTGAATACATTTGCTTTGGTATGGTGGTTTTTAAATAAGCCTTTAAAGTTTCTGTATTTTTAAGGATTTTGTAGTTTTCTTAAAAGGATATGGGGCTAATGGATTGACATGTAGTATAGGAAAGGCTGAGTAAAAATTTTTCCTTAAGCTTATGATTCTGGTACTTTTACAAGCCTTTGATAAAAGTTGTATTTGAGAACGGCATATTCACACTGTACAAGGATAACTCCTTACCCCTATTTTTTGCAAGTGGTCTAATTAATTTCAGTGGAACTTTTCATAAGACTGAAGATTTTTGATGGGTTTTGATGGGTTTAGGGGCTTTTATATTGATTCTGAAATAGCGCAATCCACTGAACTTCCCTGTGCTGTCTGACATGTTCTAAGCTTTGACATGGAATAACACAGCTGTGTGCTCTTGTTAATCAGCTGCTGTATCCCACTCCATATGTTTGCTTCTGATTTCTGTGTCTCCCTTTAATTGTTTAACTAATGGGAGGTGTTATTGGCGTTTGCCAAGTGCACGTATGAACATTGTCATAGAAGTGAAAAGCTGTTCTTTGGCAATGCCAGGAACAACAGGCATTACATTGAATGTGGCCCTTGGAGTTTTCTCCTCAGTCACTCCCTTATCATTACTTGGGTTTATGAAAAAATAAATAAAAGAATGGGGTATGACTGGGCTCATTAAAAACATATTTTGTTATTAAGCATCCTATAAAGAACATACTGTAATATCAATTACTGGCTTCAGCAGTTTTGGGAAATGGGAGCATCAAAGTACATGAAAGCCAATATGCACCAATGGTATAGTCATTGATTTTCATAGGACTATGGGAGTCAAAAATGGAAATTGATATTGCAGTGATGTCCTGGGTAATTGACCATTTAAGTGGTTCGGTAGTAGTCCTGTAGGTAAGGGAAGAGGTGCCCTTCTTTGGTGCCTGTTCCATATTAATGAGCTTCGTACTTAGTCTTTTATGCTTGTTTCATTTATAGTAGAGCTCTAAGTACCTGATCTTGACTTGAGAGTACTTGGCATCTTGCAGGATCAGGAATTGTGTCTGCTGAAGCTTGCTGCATTTAATTTAATTGTATCATTTTATTCACTGTTACTCACTCCATCTATCCCAAGGGGAACATAGTGAAAGGAAAAGAGAAAGGAGAGAGTGCCAGTAAACTATAATAGCAGAAAGAAGGAACTAATTTTAAACTGCTTTGAAGCATGCTTTCTGTAAGCAATGCTGTCCTCCCAAGTGGCAAAGAGCTTAACTGTTGAGAAGAACTGCAATAAACTTAGGTTTTCTTCCAGTGGCATAATGTAGTGTATTGATAACACCTACTTACAACCACTGTCTAAAATGGGTTTTCTAACTTAGGGAAATTGTCAAATGAATAGGACTGAAAAAATCCTTATTGTGATCATAATTTATAGTGAGGGTCATACAGAGGGTTATTAAGACTTAATAGATACTTGAGTAAAAGGCAAATCAGCAATTACAATCCAATAGGTTGCTTATGATCATTGCCTTTAACTATCCATTAAAGCTTCTAATGATATTGTCATCTGTAATATGTAAATCTTATAACTATACCGTCTTTATAACATGCTATAGTCATTTAACCTTTATAAAATATTTATAAATGGAACCTTATTATAAGTGGAGCCCATACTTTGTGTCTTCGGTTTCCACTCTGCATCATGCTGCTTATTGTGCAGATCAATATTGTCATATTGCTTCCTTGTATTCCCCCATCTGCCTGTATGTAAGAAAAGAGGATTTTCTTCAGACTAGTATCCCCATGCTACTGTGGAATTGTTCAAATGTGTTTAATTACACACACAAATATTACAAATGGCTTCTGAAAAATCAGTTCAGGAAATGCCAGCATAAATGTTACCTGTCCCAAAAGAGTCACATGCAACCCTGATGTGAAGGGCTCCCATCTCACAGCATATGAAATTGGGAGTTAAGCCTCTACGTGATGTTGTACATGAAGCAGTGTTGCTCCTCTTCCTTGTGTGCCATGACATCCTACCATGTGGCAGGAGCAGCATGACAGTGTGGGTGGAAGGAAGATCCAGGCTCAGTGACGTGTCATTTGGTGGATTCACTGTTGGCCCATTTCGAAGCAGGAGAGTATTTTTGAAGCAGATCTCCCAGTTGTCAACACTTATTGCGTATCTGTTTGCATCACGGAGCAGTTGCAGTTTGGATGAGCTAGATTGCTTTCAGAGGAAACTAAACCAGAAGCTCCATTGTGGTTATCTATCAATCAAATATGCCCCAATCCCTAATAATGAGGACTGAAACAATTAATTGCCCTCAGCACCATGAACTTCTCCAGCATGAATCAAATGCACACCAAGAAAAGGCTCTTGGACATTTGGGCATTTGTGCAGCACCCATAAAGTACTTCTAGTGCTATATAAAGACTCATATGACAAGTATGCCTTGGTATTTGCTGCTGTTGACCACCTTGAAATTTGCTCCTTTTTTTTTTCTGGGACAACTCCTACTTCAATATTCTTTTCTTTCTTTATAAGCACGGTCTTGTGTTGCAGTCTGTCTTTGCTGAACCTAGTTCTGAACATAACCTTGGTCTTTTTTACAGTATCTCTTTTCTTTTTCCCATCTTGTTATTATTTTGGCCCACTCCCCACTGTCTTTCCAGGTGGAAATGTCTTGCTGCTTCAGCCTCCCAGAAGATCCAACAAGATATGTGCTGTGGCCCCAGAAATATAATAATGTGTATTATCTTGTAGTGTGAGAAAACTTCTGGCAGGAGAATAGCCCAGTGGCAGAACAAAGAGCTTGCTAACCTCGGGATAGCTTCTAGGTGCAAGGGGGCTGGCAGTCAGTTGGAACAAAGCGTTGGAAGATGAAGGTTCTTTTGATAATAACTACACCTTTGGGGAGACACAGTGGATGTACCCCTGCTAAGGACATCTGAATAGCTTTTCAGGTGGGACCACAGCTCTGAGGCTGCCATCCAGTTGGATGCTTGTGCTCTGGGATCATCATGCATGGGTCCTGGAGGAGAACTTGGCCTCTAATGACACTCCAGGGAAAGCTGAATCCCACAGATGACTCCTGTGAAAAACTGTCAACATTGAGGGATATTTCTTTTACCTGCTGTCTACTGTGGCCAGTATCAACAGTCCCCTGTGTCAGATTTAGTATTTTCACTGTAGGTAAGCACAGGTCTGCACAGCAACGCTAAGGATCCCACCGCCCCAGGAAGATGAGGACAAGCGCAGACTGGGTTTATTTCAGAAACCAAGCCAAGGGTTTATCTTGATCTCCTGTTACATCAGAAAACTACAGTTTTCTGTCTCCGTTAATATTTTACCCTTAATTTTAACTTCATTCTAATCAAGGCAAACCAGGAGAACAGTACCAACCTTAATGTTAATACATAAACTGTGTGTGTATTTTAGGTGACTAGCCATCATTAAGACTTGGCTTGTTTTCTTCCTCTTTCTTGGCCTGTATAATAATGAACAAACAATTCTGATGAGTTATTTATCAAATTTGCTTGTAATGATAATGTAGAATAAAACCCAGGTAATTTAAAATTATTTTAAAAATTGAAATTAAACATATTTTCTTTTGAAAATACATCCTTTAAAAATACCTCTAAAACATTAATATATACTAAGCCTTGACTTTAGACAAAAAATATTTCTAGTTATTTTTATGCCATAAAAGTTTATTACATTGTTGTCAGTATTTTCAATAATCAAACCACCGCAGCCACTGAGTAAGTGTTTGAAACCAGAGGTTACTGGGGCTGTAATACAGGACTCATTTCTTTCTGCAGACACAAAAAGTGCTCCTTTATTTTGGCCATTTTGAATAGTTAATTTTGATAATTATTTAACTCCAAGCTGAGAAACTGACCTGTGCTGAAAAAGCAGAAAAACTTGTTTTCTCTCCCAAACTATTGGTAGCATAGGAGGATCAGGTCTACTAATTAAACACTTGGAGACAACAGCTATAAGAGACAGTCAGATTAGTTTGCTGATTTTAGATTAGTAAAGCCTTCTTTATTAATTAGAAGATTTTGAAAAGAAATTGTGAGCTGGCAAACATTTTTCTTCAGGTATACAGCAGATTTAACTTATAAAATAGCTTCAAATGCTGTGTGATGGATTTGAGGTGAATTAGAATTTTTAATCTAATTCAGTTTGACAGAAGTTACAGAAAAGCAGACCTTTAATAAATAAGACAGATGCTATTCAGAAGAGCCTTGACTGTAAGACCCTGAAGAATCAAAATAATTGTGTATTACTCAAATAAGGTCTTAAATGAATTTATTTTTGCCAGCAAAGAGAAAATAACAATGCACATGACCAATGAAAATTAACTAAGTAAAGAATACAGTTGGAAAATAAAAGTAATGATTATTTAAGGTTTTCTACTTGCTAATTCAAATTATCCTTAAAATCTGTGACTACCAGCATAGCTACAAATTATCAGTAATTCAAAGGCAGCAGCAGAATTTTCTTTACTCTTCAGACAGTCTAAGTATTCAAAGATAGAAATTTCTGTGGCAAGATGGAAAATAGAAGTAAGGTTCTGTGGAAGGAGACTGGCGATTATGTTTTCAGTAATTCCTCAGTGGTAAAATGCTCATTCAGCAGTTAAAGCTGAATTGAAATGCTCTTACATATATTGAAATGCTAACTTACTCTACAGGAAATCACATTCATTTCAGAGTCTTGTTCAGTAATGTGGTGGTTAGTCGGTTTGAGACTACAGATGGCCTTTTTGCTTTTTTAGTTTCTTCTTTCTTATCCTGGTAACACTTTCTCTGTATTTTTAACCATAAGTAGATAAAAATAAACTGACCACCATAAGGAAATTGAGCCAACAAAAGCAGCTTATCTTTGGTTATGGACTTAATGGCGAAACAACAACAAAAGCCCTCAGAACACCATTAATTTGGACTGAAAAGGCTGAGCTGGATTTTTAATTGTAACACTTTTAAATTCTCTGCTGTTACTTCAGGTTGTTTCTCAATGGGTTTAAATGGTATGTGATTAATAAAATATTGATTGGTGGTTTCAGATGATGTGCTTCTAAATCTGAACAAACATAACTAATATGAAATTCAAATTCTGATCAAACAAAAAATGAATATGAATTTCATATTTTCTTGCTTTTAATAAGCACAGATGCCTTGCCAGTGGCTCAAGCTCTGTCAAGCATCACTGCATCACTTTTTGTCGGCTCAGACATAAAGGTATAGAGTTCTTTCTGTGTATGTGCTTTGCATGCAGAATCAAACTGATTGATATTCAGGCATAACTGATGTTGATTTTCTTGAATGGCGATTGTGGTTCTAATGTAATAATGCTGAAACTCTGCTTTTCCAGTACAATATGCATTCAGTAATTTAGAACCAGAAGAGTCCTAGCTCATCTGTCCCCAGATCTTGCTGGCAATTTGGTTGCATAATCCCTCTAACAGACTGATTCAGCTCTGTACCTCTTACAGCTTAACAGTGGGTAAAAGATAAAATTGCTGATACTTCTTTTATCTTCTGTCAGGTTACTGAAGATAAATAATACCCTCACTTAAATGAAGTATCAGTTTAGTGAACAATGAAGTATATAAACATAAGAATTGCCAGGTAGGTCAAAATACTGCGTATCTAGTCCAGTATCCTAGGTTTGACAATGTTCTGTTCCAGAGTGAGGTTTAAGAAACTCTTTTCTGAATTATCACACAGTGACTTTCCTCTAGGGATGGCATTTTTTTAATGGCTGTCAGTGAGAAATCTACCCAAACATGAGATTTAATTTTTTTTTTTTTTTACTCCTGCTATATAACTTGTGTGTTCATCCTGTTTATATAAACATTTAAGTTTACCTTTTGATGCCTTATAGTCATGAGTTTCACAGATTAACCTGGCAATTTTTATATTTTAAATATTTCTGCCGTTTACCTTCACTACTTCACTGAGTGTAGGTATACCAAACCTTGACTGACTGTGGCTATACCACTGATTATTTTATATATCTCCATCATATGTCTTCTTGTTGGCATCTTGCTGAAGCACTTAGTTTCCTCCATTATCTTTGAAAATAAGATGCCCAGAACTAAATGCACAATTTCAGCTGAAGGCATACTAATGACTAGAATAAAATGGCATGCTAACATTATTTTTATTCTCTGTATCACTCCGTTACAGAAAATAAGGCTGAGAATCTCAAGAAATCATCTTTTCCCCTCCTCCCATAATCCTAACACATTCTGTGCCTCTTTATTTGCAGTTATGTGTTGATCAGAAAGTTTTGTATTCTATCTGTTTACAGTAGTGCTCCTGTCTCTTTCCTGAAAGGTTCTAATTCATTTAGAATTTATCAGCATCTAAGTAATTCAGACAGGATTAATGTATAGTGAGCTGTGTCTGGAGTAAAATCCTCCTGTGTTGGATTGCTGAGTGGACTGGTGAAAGCATGCAATGCCTTTCATTTCTAAGGCAGTTTGATAGCGACCAAAATTTTTCACCAGTGTGAATGGAGTTCATAGTGGTATTGTCTTGGCATTTTTTTCATAATTGGTATGTTTTTAGGAAATCTTCACCAAGAGGCCAAGGCTGGCACAAAATAGAGCCTGTGCAGGTGTCTCTGAGAGGTGGGCCTGAGTGAAAAAGCTGACACTGCTGCTCGCTCTGCATTATTAATTCTAAAAAGGCCCTGGGGAAGGGCAGAGAAGTATTTTCTTTGTCAGTCAGGGACTTAAATGATATTTCTGCCCTCCCCAAAGTGACATCCTGAGTGTCTTTTGCTCCTTGGGTCCATGAGTCAGACACCTATGTTATATCTTTCCTTTAATAACCTAACCAAACTCAGCTTAAAGATGTGCTGGTGACTGTGGACATGGCCAAAGGATCCAGCAGTAATAATACGTTTTGATTTAGGAAGTATCTATGCCTGAGGATTCGTGTGGTATCAGCCAGCTATTACGATTTTGTTTGTCTTGATTTTTACTGGTTCATCTTTAGATTGTCTCACTTCACAGTAAATGCCATAGCCACAGTTTCTAGTGATATATTTAAAAATTCTAATTCGGTCTTGCTACTGCTCGATATGTCTGCAAACTGTCAAATTGATCATAGTGTTCTCATCACTCAGCAGTCTTCTGCATAAGGACAACGTGTTGCAGCACTTCAGCAGCTTTCATCTTTTCAAACTACTTGTTCCTGCTTATATACATTCTGCATGGAACTCAGAATTTGTCAGTGTTTTTATAAGAGGGAAATAATATCTTGGGAGAAATCTATTTTCATTTCTGTTTTATTTATTATGTCTTCTGTTGTGATTATAAAGTACAGAATCTACTGTTCCTTATATTAAGAAACAGGGATTTTAAAATAATATTCATCTGAAGTTTATAGGAAAAGTTTTTAATGGTTTTTAATTTTAAATGTATTTTCAGTTTTTCTGTGGGACATGAGTTTTTTATTACTTTCCTTTTCTCCTTACCATGGAGTGTGAGGTTCTCAAGGTGTTATGGAGCTGCATTTCCACTTTTTTTTTATCCATGGAACTAGTGTCCATCCAATAAAGTTTCTTTTCATTGTCTCACTTCACAGTAAATGCCATAGCCACAGTTTCTAGTGATATATTTAAAAATTCTAATTCGGTCTTGCTACTGCTCGATATGTCTGCAAACTGTCAAATTGATCATAGTGTTCTCATCACTCAGCAGTCTTCTGCATAAGGACAACGTGTTGCAGCACTTCAGCAGCTTTCATCTTTTCAAACTACTTGTTCCTGCTTATATACATTCTGCATGGAACTCAGAATTTGTCAGTGTTTTTATAAGAGGGAAATAATATCTTGGGAGAAATCTATTTTCATTTCTGTTTTATTTATTATGTCTTCTGTTGTGATTATAAAGTACAGAATCTACTGTTCCTTATATTAAGAAACAGGGATTTTAAAATAATATTCATCTGAAGTTTATAGGAAAAGTTTTTAATGGTTTTTAATTTTAAATGTATTTTCAGTTTTTCTGTGGGACATGAGTTTTTTATTACTTTCCTTTTCTCCTTACCATGGAGTGTGAGGTTCTCAAGGTGTTATGGAGCTGCATTTCCACTTTTTTTTTATCCATGGAACTAGTGTCCATCCAATAAAGTTTCTTTTCATTTCAGTAGGTACCACTGCAATGAGAATTGTCTGATTTTGAAACTGCTGAAAATAATCTGCTTGTATTCAGAGATTTGAAAGGACAACAGAATGCCATAAATAGACCTAAGAAGAAAGCCAGTACCAGATGCAACCATAGTGTGAAAGAAGGGATGTTGCTGGATGACTGCTTCTGTATCATCTGACTAATATCATGTGCTCCCCTTGGTCCACTGCTTTCCCCATACCCACAGTAGCGGATCTACCTTTGTGAAGTGTAGGGAGAGAGAAAGGAGAAAGTACAATTCCCTGACTTCCCTCCGCAACCCATCTCACAGTGACAAGAAGCTCCTTGCTTTAGGGTCAGATGCTGAGCTATTAGGAATATTCCCCTTCCCTCTCTTTTTTTTTCCTATTTTTCTAGACAATGATATGTTTTTGCAGGTGGAGGTACCACTTGTGGTTTAAGCTTCCTTTGTCCTCAGAGCAGCATCAAGAAATTTGTTGGGGTCATTTAGTGACAATAAATAATAACAGCCTGCTTTCCTAGGAAAATGACACGGCCAGGTCTGGTTTCACCAATAGTAATGTTTAAATCACCTGAATTTGAAAGGGAGTAGACCCATCAGAAGTATTACATTCCTGCACGTTTTGTGAGAACAGGTTGGCTGGTGAAGGAGGTGTAACATGTTAGTGTTTGATTCAAATGTGTTCAGGCATCAGTGTCAATCCACCTTGAGTATTAGGTTTTCTTAATGCTAGTAATTGGAGAACAACATATTTTAAAACAGGGGGACTCACTAAATGGTGGTTTATTTTGACAGTAATTTTCCATTGGAAAGCTGCATCTGGGAATAACTGGATTCTTTGTCACTTTTTCCTTAATTACTTCTTTCTAAACTGGATAGCCTTTTGAATACAGCTTCTAAATATGGCACAAGAAATAATTGGTGAAATTGTAAAGGATCTTAATGGCTTTAAAAACTATTGAAAGTTATAATTCTAATTTATTTATTTGTAAAGAAGAGTTTTACTGCAGGAGCTCAAGGCAGGTGTTTCAGGCTCCCTAAGAATCCTGTGCTTATCACCTCTCATGTACTTTAAGCGCAGATATAGCACTTGGATCCTTATGTTTGATCCATTTTTTCAAACTCCTAGAAATCAGGTGCATCATGATGCTTTCAGAATGTAAATATTTAATACAGACTTCTTCCAGGAGATGGAACCATATTGATCCTGTGTTCTTAATTTTTACAACTTTATCATTTTTCTGACTGAAATTTGAAAGCTATTCTTTATGTTTTTTGGAGTTCTCTTTCCATTTATGCTGAATGTCTTGACTAAACTCCAGATCACTAGGCCTGTAATTTGTGTAACTCAGTTTCTCAACCTCTTTCTATCTCCTCGTTGAAACACTGTGTGGTGTGTTTCATTACTGCAATAGTCTGCACCCCATAACTTACTGTTCAGTCTTTCAACAGGTAAGCTAAGGCTCTAAGTGTGAATGAAGGGAAAAATTCTGACCTTCGTACACAGAAGCTGTAATTCAAACAACTAAGCAGATATTTTTCAGAAGCAGTAGTCATTAAACAGAGTAAAATCAAAGCTTCCAACACTTTTTCTATGTTGAGATTGTAAGTTAGGATAATAAAAGCTTCAGTAATGAGGATCAATTAAATTAAGTCATATGCAGACCATAAGTAACAGAACATTCACCACCGCTCTAATGAGAGGACACTTGATTTTAGTAGACTGTGCTTTCTTTCTATGAAATTAATTATACATGGTTTTTCATGTTTTAGACCTAGAATTTTTAACAAGTAGCAACTACACCTTCCTTCTATTCAGGCAGGTATTAATTATATGGTAGAGACTGTAATTTCTGGTATTATCAGTTGATGACAAGACTTTGCCCAAATCAATCTGGAACAGATTTTGCACCTTATTATAAAGCAAAGGAGCAGGTAGGGGCCATGTGGTATTTCAGAACAGTAGGCAATATAGAGAAGACTGGTGTGCAGCAAAAACTAAAACTGAAGTTGCCACCCTGCATGGGGCTAGTACTGACTGTTCAGAAAGCTAATAGTTTGCAGGTCCTTTTCCCTGGTGAGCATTACTAGAAGTTTACCATCACTGTGCTGCACTAGGAAGAGTTCAATACATTTTAACCAAAATTGTTGCTGAAGATGTCCATAGTAATGGTAATCTATCCAACAGATACAGACTTTCTTTCTGCGTTTCTGTTTTTGCCATTATGTCTTTAATCCTATTTGTCCGGAACGTACTCCAGTCCACCCTCGCAATTTCTGAGACACTGAATCATTTCGTTTCCCTAAATCCCTCTGTGACTAGATGATGAATTCTTGCAACTCAGTAATCTTGTACTATTTCCCTCACTGAAGTAACATATTCAGTAAGAGGGAGACTTTAACTAAGCTTGATGCTTTTGCACCAAGTTTCTTGTGACCCAGATGTTCACGTGGCTGACTTGCTTAATGTCTTGCAAAAGTGAATTCTGCTTCATGAAATTAATGGGAATAGGACATAATTCCAGTAGTTGTTTGGCTAGTTTGATAATGCGGTCTGAAAGTAGTGGAAAATGACATCTAAATAATTGAATTTCACATGCTTCTGTTGTTACTTTGTTGTTGTTGCTCCATATCTGAGTGTAGCTTCATAGAGATAGAAAGGTGTGCTTGCTGCTGCTCTCTCCTTTTATAGTTAAGCTATTTTGCATTTAAAAAGTTAAAATGGTGATACAAACAGAGCAAAGAGCTGTAAATAGAGCACTGTCTCTCAATATCCAGTAACAGGTGTTTGGGGAAAAATAAAAGAAACAGGGTAAATACTAAATAATCTTTCCCTGGTGCCATCCAACCTTTCTGTAAACAGCAGCTTAGGGACTTTCAGACCTGGATGTTTTGTCTGTACCGTGATGCTCAAAAGCCTTGACGCATCATTACCTTTCTCTAATGTCTCTTTATACTTCTGGCTTCCACAACATCTCATGTGGAATTTAATTATGTTAGGAAGTGTTTCATTTTGTATGTTTTAGACCTGCTGCATGCTGAATTCACGAGCTACTTTCTCTCTACCAATTATTTAATAGAACTATACTGTACTCCTCTTCAAGTCATCCTTCACTCAGGCTCAAGAGTCTGACTAGCCTCTTCTCATACAGCTGTTGCTCATACTTCCAATCATCATTGTTGCACATTTCCTTCTTCTGATTCTGTTACATCCTTTCTGAGATAGGAAGATCGGCACTCCGCACAGTATTTTAAGTGTAGGTACACCATATATATGTACAATAGTGAAAACTGTCTTTGCATCTGTTCTCAATTTACTTTCTAAAAATGGGGCCATCCTAGGGGAAAAGAATGTTTGAGTACCTTGTCATGCTATTTACAAGGTCTTTACAGGGCATTTACATTACAATCAGCTGTGCAGTTCATCCAGGAAGATGAGACCTTCAATCTCTTCTAATGCACCCTTTCCTGTCTTAAGGAGTTTCAGAGCTCCAAAACGGCCAGATTCTCTTCACTGGGTATGACTGGCTGTGGAGCAGATACTTCTTTGACCAGTACTTCCTTTAGTCCTTTCACTTCTGAGCCTCACAAACAGCTACTGCTGGTGAAACTGCTGCTCCCCATGTTAAGTGTGCAAAGGTGCTTTCCAGCTTATACACACCAGTAGTCTTTCCTTCTCCATTGCTTTGTTTACCTGGCCCCTCCTACTGCTTTCACATGCATGGAGTGCCATGTTCTTCTTTCACTACCTGCTCCCCTTTCAGGATCTTCCACTTCTATGTTACTTCGCTTGTATTACTTTTTCCCCTTCTCATCTTTTATAGAAATCAATGGTAAAGCATTTAATGTGATGGGAGATTGGAGAGGTCTGTGGCACACTTTTGTCAAGCAGCATACAAACTTGATAGAAAAGGTAATCTTAGTTCATAAGAGTTTACTACGTAAGTTAAAGATAATGGAGGCGCTGACAAGGGAGATGGAGCAGTGAATTACAAAAACTGGAGGTATTCACAATGGCACTAAAAGTAGACATAGGTCCAAGTCTAACCTGGAGACCTATAGTGCTGAACTGTGGTGTGGAAGGAATAGTCCTTGTGTTTATAATAGGCAGAATCAAACCCTTGATTCGGATACCACTAAGCACTAAGGTAAGAGAGTGTTAAAATTGAGACAATATTTTTTTTGTGCCTGAGATCCATGTTCAAGTGAAGACTTAAAAGTCTCTGCAGCTATAGCAATAAAAATACTAAATAGAAACACTCAATAAAAACACTAAATACACAAGCACTCCCTATCATAGTGTTGTATCCATGGTTTTATGCACAGGAAGTCTTTTGTACCCATGACAAGATTAAAAAGTTATTATTGATAGATGAATCGTCTGCTTGAAAAAAATCTACAAAATATGCCACTACTAACAAACTTCTGCCTAAGACATACTTTCCTCCTCTTAATTTTTATAGCATCTTAATGTGAGGAGCTTAGACCTGTATATACAACATGTAAGGGGTTTTGAAAATAATAAATGAAAGTTGCTATAGAAATAATACAAGAGTGCTTAAGAATGACTTCTAAATGGTTCGGTGAAGTAGATACTGGAACAGCAATCTAAATTCTATCAGACAAGGTAATGGAGGGTAAAGAAGCTGGCAAGCAGAGTGACTGGAAAACTAAATTGATAATATATGCCTTAAGCATAGAAGGGCTTTGAAAAACTATATGCAAATGGACCAGGAAACTAATCTATACATGGACTGTAGCTTGAAAGAAGTAAAAGGAATATCTGGTTGAAAAGGGGTCAAGGAAGAGTGGAGCGAAAGGTGTTACTGAGTGCTTTTGCATGGCATCTGTGCGGCTTGAGGGCTAAATTCCCGTTTGTGGTATTTTGATTTAAAATAAGGCCTATACACATAGAAAATATGGGTGGCAATGGTCATCTGGTGAACCTCTTGGCTCCAAACCAGGAGCAGCTGTACCTCAGCTATTCTTACACAGCCTTGTTCTACAGGTCCTTAAAAGCCTGCATGGGGATCTGCAGTCACCAGAGGCATTATCTTCCAAGTGTTGGCAATTCACGTTAGGAAACTTTTCCTGATACCTCATCTTAATATTTCTTTCTGTGCTTTGGACCCTTTACTTCTAACCACATCCCCAGCTGACAAGAATGACATCTTGCTGCCATATTAGCTTCAATCTCAGGCTTCACTTCTCTGCTCCCACAGTATTCCCTAATGTCTGTATGACACCCTTGGGCTCTAGTCTGGAGTGACCTGCTCACCTCTGTAGGCAGGGAACTCACTAGGTCATTGGCAAAATGGTACAGGTGCCATATTTCTGTCTAAGGTATTTTGCACAGAAATACTTGCATGTTGGCCTGATAGCTACTAGCAGCTACTATTTTGGCTGATCCCCTGGATCAAACAGCCAGTCACAAATGTATGAATCCTCCATATTAAGCCTGGAAGAAAATCCTGGCTTGAAAAGGAGAACACATCTTAAGAGAAATCCATGGGAATACAACCCGGGGTGGGGGTGTGACATTCATAGCTGGTGGATTCTAGTTTGAATGTGTTTAGTGTAAAGTGTTCTGACAATGGAGTGCTTACTGATAGTTATTTCAGAAATACACAATAAAAATAGCAGAGAGGCAATTTCAGTTCTCATATGGAACAATCACTGATAAAGTTTTTCCCAGTGCTTTTTTAGAACTAGACAAGTGTCTTCAGGTTTCTTTAGCAATGAAAAGACCTCTAAAAAGAAGGCTTAGCACCACAGTCCAGCCATGTCACAAAGTAGCCTGAGTGAATCAGTGTATCACATATGTATCACAGGGAAATCCTGTGGGGGTTTTATAGATTTGGTGTGTACCGATGATCTGGCTGCTGTTGAACACAGTAAAACAGCAGATGTTATGTTGAAATTTTGATTGAGGAGAAGACTGTTTTTAAGTATCTCATCCAGCATGGCTCCTCGAGGATTTGGAAGGAAGGATGTTCAGACAACACGGCAGATGAATGCCTTTTCTGTTCTGGTCAGTGCTACAGCTGTACTTGGTATATAACCAAGCCTAAGCTTCTCAACACATGTGGTGTTTGGAACAATTAACTCTGTTGACTTCAAAAGGGATGAGAATTTGATGTAATTTGCTCTATTTTTAGCCAGTTGGGTAGTGCCACACATTATTTAGTTTTGATTAGCTTAGTCAATGTACCGGGCTAGCAAAATGTTAAACATTAATATTAATCATACAGCAGTGCCACTTACAGGCTCTCAGCATTCTGATCTTTAGCCAGAAGTGCAGGTGTGCAAATGAGGAATGTTTTGGCTTTAAGAGCCAAACCTTTCTGCCTCTCACACCTGCACATGTTTGGAAAATAAATACAGCCAACAAAAGCTCTTCTAAAATATTATTGTCCAAGGATTACCTACCCAAACACTTGCGAGACATGCACACATATATAAAAGAAGCAGATGCTATTCTGAGAAGTGTAAAGCATACATATTGCACAGAAGTTGATGTGATCTACTCATGCTCATCAGAACAACAGCTGGAGGTATTTGATTACCTGCAGAGCCTGGCCCTGGCTCAGTAGACTGGTATATCATTATCTACAAAGCCTCATCTTGCTCCCACTGAAGTCAATGACAATGTTCTGATCTTGTTGTCTTTAACAGATCATCTCTCGGCAATATGTCATTAGATTATAGTTCACATAAATGCATTTCCAATTAAAACATTTGCAAATGTCTCCTTTCTTGTTTGTTTCTGTGAAAGGAGACATTTAAACATTTCCACCTGCCTTTCTTCTGCATTTTTTTTGTTATCTTATTGTAGGTTCATTTTTTTTTAACAATCAAAATTATAGGGTCAAAATAACTACAGGAGTAAGTGGTATGATACTCTACTGATTTCAGTGAAGTTATAAATGCAATCTGCATGGCTTTGTGTCTGCGAATGCAAAATCTGTCAATAATCTCTGGTTTTATAGGAAAACCTACTTTGAACTCTGCTTGGTGCACTATGTTTTTGAAGATGTTAGTTCAGAGTGAAAGAGGAATTTCATAAAGTATATTTTTGAAAAGAATCAATCACACAGGGGATAATATTCCCCCAAAGTTGCACAGACCCTCATGAAAGCTCTGCTGCTGAAAAGCAAGGTCCTCTTGTAGTACAGGATACACAGATGCCTAATATCCAGAGGTCAAGGGGAAGATAAGAGGATCAAAAGTGGTATGGAATTTTCATAATCAATAAACCTTTTATGAAGAGAAGTCAGATCCTGGCTAGCCCCTCCAGATTGCTCCCAAAGGAAAGAGCAAGTGTGGGTGTGAATCTCTTCCTGGTGGCCTGTGAGGCAAGCGATTCAGGAAGGAGTTAGTGCGGTTACTATTAGAGTTTCAGCTGTGTAAATTAGCATAAGCACAGCAACCTTGGTAACGTAGCCAGGGAAGGCACAAATGAACTTGTATAGAGCTAGTTTGGTTTTCTCTTAACAGCAGATGTGAATCTGGTTTAATGTGTAAAACTTGGGGAAACCGCTATTACAGGATGATGATGGGGAATATTGGCAGAACTATTTAAAGTGAGTATACATCATGAAGGGAAAGAATTAAACTTTTCAGAGAGATTGAAAGGATATCTGACTAACTGGAAATAATGGAACTGAGTCAAAGCAAAACTGTTAGAAAATGTATCTCATTTGCATTGGGGCTCTAATGGAGTTGCATTTTCTTACACTACAGCTCATTTAAGGCATACATCCCCCTAAAAAGATCACTGTAGGCTTGGTTTGCATTGTAGTAAGTCTATCTAAGGTTCAGAAATAAGCTTTGTAGTAGGAGAAGAAATAAGTGAATGGCAGTAGCTGTTAAGACATGATTAAATTTGATGCATATGTCAGAGGTGGTTACCTTCTGAACGGCTAGAGGCTACTTTTATTCTCTAGTAGGTGTTTCCTGACCAGAACTAGCAGCCGTATTTCTGTGGCGTTGCATGACCTGTCCTAGATCAGCATCCTCTGTATAACCCCCACGCAGAAATGTCCTTTAATTTGGCTCGTCTGTTGATCTGGTGGCATTCCTGGAATCCAGTTATCTCTAAGCTTTCAGCCCTGCAAGACCTACAAACCTCAGATTACTAAGTGGCCACTCCTTTCAACTGTGCTGCAAATGGGTTTCCAACCTAGGTTAGGGGTCACAGGAATAAGACTTTAGGGTAAACTGGAAATAAAAAGTCCAGATGACAAGTACGATAGCTTACATTGGGGCATCATTAGTATGGGTCAGTCCTTCCCCTTTGAAATGCTAATGCTTAGTGAATGCAATGGACATGAAGCTGGGATTTTCTCCATATTTAACCCTTTTTAAAAATGCATAAAAATGTTTTGTTTCAAGGGATACAAAGGAAGATTCCTAGTGAAATCAGTGGATCCACTTGCATGACTTAAGTTAAATGTGTGCTCAAGGTCTCTGCTCATTTGTGAGCCTTGGCATAGGACCTTCCTTTATTCCTCTTTTTTGTCTTTGCAAAGTCAGTAATGTATTCAACATATTTTCCATAATTTATAACCCCACAGTGACAAGCACTGTATCAAATGCTGCTGTAATGACTGATTGAACTAATGAAGTCCAGGGGCCATGTGCAATATTCCACAGCTTGACAAAGAATTAGACTGGTTTGGGAGATGGAGGGAGACTCAGCCAATATAAAAAAAGATCAAATATGCACCCTATTCATAGTAATACTCATATCGCTAGGAATAACTACTAATACAGCTAAGGTGGAAAACCTAGAAAATGAAGGTGCTTTGAACACAAAGTGGTAGAAATGAACAGGATGAGAAAAATTCTGCATCAAGCCAGCTACAACTGAATATGTTCACTAATATTTTTTTCTGCTGACAACAGAGACCCCATGAGAAATCTTTTTTTCTTTTTTCTTCCCAAACCAGAAGATTTGTGTCCTCTGATGCAGTTCTATGCAGGCTAAAACTACAAGAACACTGCTGGAAAATTGCAGGCACAATGATCTATTCCTGGGTTGAAAGCTGAACAAGGGAAAATACATAAACACTACACTATAGGCACAAAGGGTGATTATTTTTGCCACATGAAATAGTTTTAAAATTCATGGGGAAAAAGAAATTTTTGACAGTATGGTGGTTTAGGTCTTATAAAAATAGCTATGGATGGTATGTTCGCTTTTCAGACTGCTATCTTTGCTCTACCATTCAGGTATTTTTAATGACTTTTCTTGAATAAGACTTAGAGTAGTTATGTTTATTGATGGATGAATTTATATGACTACAGCAGACTAAAATTGCAGAATCTTTACAATAGCAGAAACAAATCTGTGTCCTTACTGTATTTTTCTTGAGCAAGTTGTCTTGGGAGAAAATATCTGATCATTGTATTTGATTGATTTTTTTTTTCCCCCAGTTGTATTTATTTTAAGTATTTTGGTGGATAAATGTACTACTTTTCTGGGTGCCACACTCAGAATCATATATGAAATTAGAGTGAAGTATAGGAATTTAGCAGTAGGTTTGTCACTAAAATATATATAAAAGTCATTCTCTGTTTCTTTGTCAATTTTTACAGTTTAGGTGATGCAAATTCAGATTTCATATGCTTTTTCATGAGTGCTAAGCAGATTTATTTTGTTAGGTGTGTCTAACGTCCATCTTCCCCAGATTTCTGGTTCCATCTTCCATAGATCAGGGATGGAAAAAAAAAAATCCTAGTTAAGGTCCTTTTTTCTTAAAAATTATTTCCCGAATATCATTTCAAAACCAGAAGAAATCAGCTCAGGTACTGTAATGTAATAACCACTAAAGGCTTTTGCAAGTTTAGTCAGGCAGGAGAAGAAGATGGTGAGAGTTTTCTGCCACTGCACTGCAAAAGAAAAACTAAAATGTTGAAAACTCATGAGACTGTCTGAAATAATGTGACATTAAAATGAAATTATTGACTCCACTTTCTTTGTCTTCCAATATCCTGAGTCTAGAGGATTAATTTGTTCTGCGTTTTCAGGCTTTCTTTGAAAATGTGAGGACTATCACACTTCCTAAATGCCAACACTGAGATTTTTATGCAGTCTCCTGATTCCAACAGCTGGAGCTCTAAGAAAAATATTGTGAATCTATAAGCTGCCGTATAAGCTTTATATATTTTTTCCTACAGATACACATTTGCTGTTATTTACCTCTCACACAGTACTTATTCCCATTTTCCAAGTGAATGATACAGCAGGCATATGGAAAAACATACAAGTTTCCCAGACTTCCCTGCCTTTTGACAATCCCAAAGAAAATTGAAACAGACACTCATGCCAGATTTCTATAGGCAAATTCATTTTCTGAAGCATTTGGGATCTTAGCTCCCATTGATCTTCATGGAAGTCAGGAGCCAAAAGCATTGAAAATGCCTACCTGCATTTTTACAGATTTAGGCTCTTTCAGTATTCTGGATCAAAGGGAACTTCAGGATAGCTGCAATTGTTCGGGACTGAAGAGAAAATACTGCATAGGGAAATAAAAAAGATTTTTGGTTTTGGGTATTTTTTCATTCTTTGTGTTTAGAAGAGGTACTGATAATGGAATTTATAGAGGGCTGTTCAAAACAGTTCAATATTTATGCACCAGTTTGTCTTTTTCAAGTTAGTTAGGTCATCCTATATTCATAGGACAATAATAAAAGGTACCTTTTCTTCAGGAAAAGTAGTCTATGGTCTGATCTAAGTAACCTGGCTTGGTGCATAAAACAAGACTTCAAGATGATAGAAAATGTTGGGGGGGGGTGGTGTTTGTTGTTTTACTAGCTCAAATGCAGAGCAAGAATGATTTAAAAGATATTAATGTTTAAATGTAGAAATAGAATTGATAAGGAGACCCTTGGAAACTGTGAAGTCCTTTGTATTTCTCCAGCTTGTGATTCCTACACCTTCCAGCCTTTTACTTACACAAACCATCTGCCTTCAGCTGTTCCATTTTTCAGGAACAAAAGCTTGTAGGAGAGGAATTGGTGCCAGTTGTCTTTTATGTTTCTATTACTTTAATTTTCACTATTACCCATATGGCTTTTTTTGAAAATGGTCTTCTCCAAAATGTGTGATAGTCAGGTTCCCTGGCATCTGAGAGTACGCATTTTTCACAGTGCTACATTACTTCAGTAACTTGCTTTTTTGGGGGAAAGGGAGGAAGATTTATCCATAAATCTAGACTATGCAAATCTATATTGCAAACAAACAAGGAAAAAAAAAAAGACATGAAAAAGAATAAGCCAACTCAGAAAAAAGTACTACCTAAACAAAATTCATGCACTATTCTGTTAATTATTTAACACATCTATTCCTGAAGGTTGCTACTTTAAGTAAATCTATTTCACAGATTGAAAATAGCATGGTCTGCTATGATGCTTTAGCTGAATATGTCTTCTACACAAGACGCTCTCATTCTTGTTGGTTTGGCTTTGAACCAGCCACTGCTATATCTGGAGACCTCAGCCATGAGACAAAATTTAGCAGACTCCCTGGAAAACTTACAGCAAAATCCTTCCCACCCCTTCAAATAGGCACGCAAGACCACACAGTTAGTACCCAGTCCCACACCAACTTAAGCTTGTATGCTTGCAATAGAAAGGATTTGCTCTGTTGGTCAAAACCTATTAACCATAAATTGGAGCCTATTCACATCTGCATTCCTTGCCAAGCTCTTTCCATGAGTTTGAGAGGATCGAGGTAGCTGTAAATATGTCATACTGATTTCCCACTAAACATTTACCAGATGGGAAGATCCCCTATTAGAAGAATGGTGCCTTCAGGGATCCTTTGCAAAAAGATGAAAAGACTGATTTAGAATGGATTGAGTTTAGTTGAGCTTAATATTTATTTATTTTTCTGATACCATTTTCTCAGAAATGCAACCAGATTAGCAAACCGATTAATAAAATGACACTGGTAAACATACCGGTAAGATTAGATCAGAATGTAAGTGGTTGGTAAGACATTAACAGTATTTTTAAAATAAAAGGAACTGGATATCTCTACCTACATGAAGCTCGGTTTACACCCAAGAATTACATCCTTCGCACCACATTTTACTTACTTAAATATCCAAATCTTTCCCAGCTTTCCATATTTTCTCAAATAAGCCTCGTGAAATTTTAGGACGGAGAAAGCATGAGTGCAAAGCTATTCTGTGAGAAACAAACTCCCACAGTCTAGCTAGCCACATAAAAGAAAAAGCTTTTCTTACTCTGTTGCGAGCTCTTAGAGTGTAGACAATTAATCCAACTCTCTCATGTTTTCCGAACTCTCCCCATTAATTGTTGGTGAGAAAATATGAAGGCTGAAGACAGGTAGTCTTACAACAGCCATGATAATATTATGCTTCACCATGTTTTCTATTTCAGACTAAGCCACTGTTTTGGGCTCTGTGGCGTAACAAATTTGTACAGGTTAGTTGTATTTTTGTTTTTTTCTGATTGATGGAAGGTAAAACATTAGGGGCTCAAGGCAGCTTGTATTCATTGGAAGCCTGTTTTGTAAGTGACAGTAATTTTACAACTTTTCTCTCTCATTTTATGAGCTAGAACTAGAAAAAATCATAGTGAATATTTACCTACTTACTGATAAGAATCCTGCAAGTTGCTGAGCTGTTCAGTGACTTCCATTGAATTAGATGAGAGCTGAAGATGCTCAAAGGATGAGGTTTCTAGGCAACCTCAGTGACTTCTTTTTGATGGGCTACTGGCCTATGTAAAGGTGGGTGGTTGTCAAGTTTTCTCTGTGTACATGCTGTTTGCTAACTTGATACTGGTAAAATTAGAAGCTATTTAGCTTTCCCTCAAATAATTTGCAGCTCTTCCAAATTTTTTCTCATAGGTGTATGTCAGTTAGTATACTCGTACCTGAACACAGCTCTCTGTAATAATCAGAGATAATTCACCATACTGAAAGCCATGCTTTTATATTGTTCAAATTTGAATAGGATAATTGAGCGTGTACTTCGTAGCTTAGTCAGCCCTTCGTAGAACAAAGGCAGCTACTCACTTTTTTGACTTCAGAACTGCCCACAGAAGTAGAGTTTTGTTTTTCTAGTGACAAGTATTGCTTCCTGTTAATTAGGCTTTGTTCTGTGGGCATCTGGGCTAGCTGCTGACAGCAATGTATCAGTGAATTAATGCAAACCAAACAATCTGACATCTGCTTGATTTTTTCTCTCTCAGATGGAAGAACTATTGAAAAAAGTGTTAGGACACCTAGATTTGTTGACTACAGAAAGATAGTTTTTTGTAATTGTAGTAATACAAATAGAAATTATTTTGGGACCCAAGAGGACTAGCTAAATAAAAACTCTACTGTTTGGCATAAGGGAAATCAGAGTATGGCATTATGTATAATAATTTGCATTTAACACAGAAGAAAGCATTTGGTTTTTGTTAATTGGGTAACAAGGCAATAAAGCTTTGCCATTTATTAATTTGTTAGCTTAGAGTGTGCTAAGAGTGAGTAATAAGGCTATTTTGGAGTCAGACATTTTGATAAGATGTGTGAGATTAAATTGTTTTCATGCATAAGCATTTTGTCTAAAACCCTGCAGGTCACTGTGCTCTTAATGATGTTGTTAACATAAACACAATGTAAATGGAAATTGTTTTGTATCTAATGAATAGAATAAGGTATCCTACATGCATCTTGATACATTAATTTAAATCAACCTTTAAAAGAGGTAAACAATCTATAAGGAGCATGCTTAAATGGGTAATTCTTTTGTGATTTTCTACCATGTTGTGCCTCTGCAGTCATCTTCGTTATCAGCCTACGAAGGCTGTGAGTATAAAACATATAAAAAACTGTTATCAATAATTTTATTTACAAGAGTACTTCTTGCGTCCAGTAGCAAAAGGAATATTAGCATTGTATCTTGGTTTCTGCTCAAGCAGAACTTGCGGCTTCCTGTAGTGCTTTCAGTGTTTGATCAGAAATGAACCTGGTAAGAATAAAGTGGGTTAATTGAAGCCTTTTTAATCTTAATCTGATTTGACAGTCAATAAAAATGTAAGTAGACTTTATTAGTATAACACTAATAATTCTGCCATTAACAGGAAGAAACTTGCCTTGGATTTACAATGCACTAATTCTTTTTCAAGCTTTTTCTATTTCTATTCTGGGACTAGAGGAGCTCAGAGGTGTCTGATACTAGGTTATTGGTCTTTTCGTCTGCTTGTATGTATTTGTTGAGCCAGAGTTCATAGGAGACATAAAAGGCGACAGAAATTTAGGGAAGCCTCTTTGTTTTAGGAATCCTTAAACTCTAAGCTAACTTTTTGGTAACCCTTAAGAAGTTCCAGTTAAACAAGGTTTGAAACTGGGACAGCCTTTTGCCTCTCAGAGTTGGTCTCTTACATTGCTTAGCTTGCTTGGGCCTTCTAGACAAAATTATACTCACTGGTATGTAAATCGGCTTCCTTCCTTTATTAATATACTTGATGTTAACAAGCCTCACAAAATCAGTAGCAATTCTGTTCTCTTCTGTTTGCGTTTCAGCTGGAATAGTCACGACAGAGTAAAAAGTAACTGAATATTCTGGTCATACTTTGGACTACAAGTATGCTATTTTGATTGTCTGTTGCGTAACCAAACATTTCTATGAAGCTGGATCAACCTTTGTTTTCTCTTTTTGTACAATACCTTCCTAATGCAACTGGACCCTGATCTGTGGTGTGGTCCCCTGACTTTGGATAGAACAAACACATAGTTTTACCTCTTAGGTGATTTAGCTACAGGACTTTGAATGGCAGTAAGGGGAGTTATATAATGAAACTTCCTTTCCAGCTTTGCAAACCTCAGCCTTCTCATTCAATCTGCTTGATACTCAGATTTTGAAACTATACTGTCATTAAGCCTAAACAGTAGTGATATAAAGCAATACAGGTATTGTTGCTACCATATCCCTAGTCTAGAGTTACAACATTTTATTACTGTGAATTACTGATGTATTAAATATGCATTATTTATTAGATTGGAAGATTCAGTAACGGTGTATTAATATGGTTGATGTAAAAACAGCTTCAACAGCTGTGGCCAGGTAAAAGCCGTTCACTTAGCAGCGGAAGTTCTCTTAATCTATCCTGAGAATGTCTATTGCAGAGACAAGAGATGGTGCAAATACTTCATAGCAGTGCCCACACATCTGTCTTGGTTATGATAATCTCTAAAGGAGGAAAATAGAGAAGTTACCTCTGTTTCCATTTAATCCTTGACCTCTTAAGAGCCTAATACTAAGGGATTCAATTAGTGAGAAATGCAGTGGTAGGTTGAGTGATTCATCCCCATGTACTCAAATCTCACAATTCGTACAGAGAAATAAGAATTGCATCCATTTCTCTCTGCTTTATCATCCTTCAGGTGAGATTTTAAACTGACTTGCCTAAGAATAAAAGGCCTGTGCAATTATTCTTCATCAGTGACTAATAGGTTGGGCTGTGTGTCTGTCCATCCACCTTAATCAACATCTTCAGAACCCATAAGCCAATTGCAACTAAACTGGCAAACAAGGGGAGGCTGCGAAAATAAATGGCAAGTTTTGTGACTGGGCAGACAAGGAGGACTTCATTAGTGGATTTGTTAGGTTCCTGTGAAGATACATGCGGAAGATATTCTGACAGTGGGAAAAGATTCAAGCAGACGTCGCAGTTGACCCTCAGATGCAAGGCTGGAGGAAACCAGGCTTTATTAGTTCTAGAACTACAGCTTGGTTTTCTTTTTCAGTCTCGTTCGTGGGAAATGTCAGTTACTGACAGACACAAAGAGCTTGACTCTTAGGAACGTGGGTGTTACCATCTCTTCTTTCATCTGCTGCTCACTGGGAGCCCTACCTGTCAAACACAGTGGTGAATGCAAAATGGATAAGCATGACAAAGTCCAACGGTACTCATTCAGATGAAGAATTAGGTTTTGTATGCCAGTTTTCACATGTCCCTACATGTGAAAACTCAGGCCCTTCCATCTATTCTGAGTATTTTTATTTTTATCCAATTTCACAGGAGCTAGGCCATGACGTCAGAAACACAATTACTGAATTCCTAATAATGGACAAATCGCCCCTTCATGCTGGTTGATACAGTTGTGGTCGGTCAGTCAGTGTTTTCTTAACAATTCAGCATTGCTTTTTTCCCCTTGTTCCTTTTTGTGCAAAGGTGCAAAAGATGGAAGGTGACATGCTCAATATGCAAGTGTTACCCCAGCAGGAGTGCCCTTCCACTCAGGTGTTTTCTGCAAGTGGTTGAATCACTGCCTAATTTCTGCACCCCTGAAGAACATGTCCAAACAGCAATGATTCAAACAAGCGTTTGACCACCACCTGTCATTGAGATCAGTTTGCAAGAGTCAAGACAGTTTTGTTGGGAAAATTAACTTTCTGCTCACTGAAAACGAGGTGTTTTTCCCTTCACAAGGGTTGTGTTTCAGAGGGAGAAGACACTAATTTACCAAGGAAACTAATGATCGTCTCCCACTTGCGTTTCACTTCCTATAGACATCTCCCTATAGCTTCTCCTGGGCCTTCCAAGCTTTCAGTAGTGTCTCCAGAAATCAAGATTTGAAAAAAAAAAATAAAAATCTACTTGCTTTTTACACAAGATGTAAAGTGCTTCAGGAATTAATTTAATACACAGCCCCTTCAAGAGTCCCAGGGGCAGCTTCTGGTGACCTGGGCCAGGTGGTGCTGCCTGCCTGTGTTCCTCCCAGCTGCCCGGGCTCCTGCTGGCAGGGTGTTTGGGGCAGAATCTCCAAAACTGGCAGCTGGAGATTCCCAGAGGAAGGACATTTTCTTCTGTTAATTCAGACACGGCTCAAGAGGAACGAGGGGGAAGGCTGCTCAGAGGCCATTTTGAGGCTGTGGGGCTGCGCTTGGAACTCTGAAAGAACTTAATTGGGAGCTGCGGAAAAAGCTTATGGGATTATTCTTTAAAATTATTTTAATTTTTAATCTTCATTCCTTTTGAAATGTGAGAGTCGTCCTGAATTTGAAGCTGCCTTATTGTTTGAGCCGCTACAGTAATAACGGGGCAGGTTACCATAGGTCTCCTAGCACTGAAGGTGTACAGCTAATATGTAATCCTATAGCTTGCTGAAAGTAATTTTTACATGAATTTGGGATGATCAGGTTACATTAGGTCATTATGGTAGTCATCCCAGGCCTGTAAACGGTATGGGTTAAACCAGTGGATACTATTTTTTCTATTAATCTTCCTAGAAAAGCCTTTGTAATCCTAATTTTCTAGGCCATTAGGGTGAAGGCAGATTACAACTAAAGCTGGTTTACTAACTTTACTCACCTTGCTTCTGCCCAGCCCAGATCTCTTCTGTTAGGCCTCACCTAATGTGTCCACCTGTGGCTGGAGTCATGACTCCCCTCGGTGGCCTTTCAAGCATGTTTTCTGACATTCAGGACTGAGCAACCTTCCCTTCCTGTGAAGTTAGATTCAGCTTCAGAGTTGGCCTTGGACTGTGTAGCGGGTTGGGCCAGGAATCCTCCGGAGGCCCCTGCCAACTTCAGTTACCCTGTGATTCTAACCTGCTCCCTCTCACAGCATCCAACCGCTTCACAAGCACCGTCACACAGCACGCCGCAGTGGAGCAGGAAGAGCACCCCACCTGTGATGCCTAAATCTTCTTCCACCGCTTCCCCTGTCTGATTTGAGTTACGGCACACTGCGCAGCCCAGTCGTTGCCTCTCCTGGCCCTGACCGCGCTGCCCTGAGCGTCTCCTGGTACTTCCGTGGGCGCAGCACAAGTTAGGAGTCAGACGTCCCCACAGCGGGAAATGCTGAGCTTAGCGATCGGCTCCGGACAGCGCCGGTGCTGAGCCTCGGAGCGGAGGGGCTGAAGGAAGGGTGGGCTGCCCGTCCCCCCAGAAGCACTAGAACCGTCTGACTGACGAGAATCCTGTCCTTGCCCCTGCTTCACGCGCTCCTCGGCTCCCCGCTGTTGACGGACCCCTTCTGAGTTTCTCACTGCGGCCCCCTGGGACTCAGGGCCGACCCAGGCCCACCCCCGGTGCCGGCCGAGGCGGGGCTCGGGGCTCG
>NW_009260399.1:4347558-4356262 GCF_000687185.1 Egretta garzetta | reverse complement strand
GGTGAGAGGTGCCGCCGGGAGGCGAAGCGCCGCCGGCGCCGGGTCGGCCCCGCGCACCCTCCGCCACTTCCCCAGAAGTTTGGAAAGTTTGCGAGCGCGCATCTTTCAGAGGGGCCGCGTGCGCGCTGTGCGCCGCGCTGCGAGGAGGAGGAGGAGAAGGAGGAGGGCTCGGCCCCGGAGCGGCGAGGCGGTGTCCCTGTGCGATCCGCGTGTCCCCGGGGCTGTGCGAGGGTCTCCGGGTAAAGGAGAGGCCGGGGGCAAACCGCGGCGCGGGGATTATCTCCTCCCGCCCCGCATAAAGTCCCAGATTAAATTGTCGAGGTTTAATCGATTCACCTCGATTCAGTCGTCCCCGTGTAATCTTCCCGGCGCCGCGCTCTGCCTCCTCAAGCGTCGGGGGAAGAAAAACCCCAAACAAAACACAAATCGAATAAAACCCAGCCCCGGGCTTGAGGTGGATCCGGGAGCAGCAGCAGCAGCTCTTCCAGGATCTTTACAGCCTCCTCGATGGGTAAAAATCGCACGCTGCGACCAGTGTTATTGCATTAGAGCTTCAGCGTTCACAATTTTTCGCGGTTAAAGCAGTGTGCCTTGCCTTTATTATTTGATGATCTATTTTAGACCGCAACTCTCACGGTGAGCACGCACAATCTATTTTTAACTGTATTGCGTTTGCTCGTTTCAGCTAGTCTTAATTTCTTTACGTATCGACCCATTAATGGTTTTGTATTTGCATGGGTGGTTTCAGGGATTTGCTGCTTCTAATTTATCCTTCACTGATACATTGTATCATAACAGTGGGTGTCATAGGTAAATATTCCGTAGCACCTTGCACTGTCTGTGTAACTTCATAGACAGGAAAATACCATTACGAAGGCTCAAGATCAACTTTCTCCTGGAGGATTTTAGTGTTTCTGGAAAACTCTTGAGTGTTTTTACTACAGTTCAGCTAAGCTCCGACTCTGCTTGAACTTTGTGAATTTAGCATAAAGTTTACTTAAACTTGGCTCAGTTCAGAGAGCTTGTGTTGTACTTTGCATAAGTATGTGGATTCTCATCCTTTCTCTAGGATCTCAAGTCCTTGTTTTGCCAGGGAGTCACCCGGGCTGTGGAGCTGCTAAGGCTCCACGGGTGAGAGTGCAGTGATTCCCTTGAGCACGCTGAGCACTTGTGTTAATGCTCTTGTATAATCAGGTGTCAGAGTTGGAGTCAGCATCATAAAGCTTGACACTTTCAAAGGCAGTTTTTGATCTGCTCAGGAAGGAAGCGTAAGATGATGGCCATTTTCTCTGAAAGGAAAATGTTGCAAATCAGCAGCATCAGCTGTTCTGATTCTGTCCTTCCTCCATTTCTTTGCTGTTAGACCGCTGCTGTTTTTTGTGGACAGTGCTTGCAGGCTGTTAGGACTACTTCCTTGAAGAATTCAGTATTAAAAAGTTGGCATAAGTTCATTTTTTTACATAAAAGGCAAGTAACAGCTTTCATGCAAAGCGCTCTGTACTCTGAAATGAATAGAGTAGAACCTTGCTAATCCACATATATGACTAGTGGTCTCTCCTCGCCTCTCTGCAAAGATTTAATAACAGATGCTGCAGCGAGGGCTTGTATTGCTAAAATGTTATTATTTTTTCACAGTGTGCTACAGTTCACTCACTAGAATACTACCAAGTAGTCTCTTCAAAAGCAAAGATAAATGGCAACTGTCAGGATAAATGAAAGTGGTTACACTCTTTGCTGCAACTTAGTTCTTTTTTGTTTACTTAGTTACTATCTACTAATTCACTCCTGCAGGATGATACTCACCATGAATGCCTGCAGATGTTCTCTACGGTATTTACACATTCAATAAAAAACACTTTTGCAGAGTTACTTAAAAAGTATGCTGCTTACTCTGCCTGCCGTAAGGTGATTACCGTCAAGCAAGACTGGATTTGAACGAGTGACCTGGGAATGAAAGACTCTTTGCTGCCTTAACCCAAATGAGAGCAGCCGGTCTTTTCGCACTGGATGTTTTACAGTATGACTGTCAGCATTTTTTTTGTACCGTCTTTTCTTGTTAGCTTTGTTTTATTGCATGCTTCCAGTAGAAGAGCTGATTTTAACAAAGGCTTCCAGAGAAAAATGATTTGTAAAGACAGTCTGTAGAATGTGTTTTGTTTTGTTTTGTTTTTTTTTAAAAGAAGTAGAAGTATTAAGAAGTACTAAGCCCAGTGAAAGCAGGATGGACTTGAAAGGTTTGGAGGGATTTTTGCTGCCTGTATGTATGTGAGATTAAAACAATTGAAAATAAGTACCTGATTCAAAACGTATTTAAGGTAGTCTTGAATGTTTGTTTATATAGATATGTATGTAGATATGTATGTATTTATTTTACTCTGGGTTAAATGTTTGGAGGTAGGAATGCTAAAATGGAGTGCTTCTCAAACCTGGCATTCTTAAACCCTGCATTCTTAAATCTATGGCAAATCTTGCCTTGCCTCAGAAGCACAGGCATGAGCCTTCTTGAAGTGCTGTTCTGTCCCAAGCGCATTGCAGTCAAGGGGAGGACTGTCCTCATAACAGGAGGGTTTTGGATCTGGCCCTGTGAACCTCTGGAGGCCTAGGCAATCTTAGAGTGTCACCACACACATTTGGCACCTCATTGGAGGTACTCAGCACTTTGTAAACCAAGGAGCTAAACTAGTTCCTTTACTCTTTACAGCTGCGTGGCTGAAAATTTGACAGTGATGAGCTCCAGATGACCATATATCCTCTTAAACACCTCACCTAGTAAAATAAATGAAGAAGAAATATGCAGTGGGATTATTCCTTTGAGCTCTGTGATGGAGAGACAAATAACCATAAATGCAGAGGGGGCAGCTGCTTCTCTGAGGGATGTTCACCTGCATGAACAGTTCATTGAAAGTGCTACCATGGACTACTCATGTGTGTGGATCAAGGGCAAATAAATAAATTTGAAAGGGGCAGAGGTTAGGTTGGTGTGCATGTGGAGCTTTAAAAAATTTATTTACATCTTGCAAGCCTGTGCCGCAATAATAGGAGCATGTGATTTTTGGTTGCATGAGATGTCTTGAAAAAAACTAAGGAGGCTATAAATTAAATTGGTCCTCTCTCCTCCCCCTTCTTTTCTGTACTGTAGGAGTCTGACGTGTGCTTTGTTATCCTCTCATAATGCCGTTAGTTTTGTGAATTACAGAAATGGTGGATTTGATAGCACAGCAGAGTATGTGGTTGCACTGATTGTAAAGTGAGCTTGAATAACTGGGAAGATCACTTGCTTTGTCAAGAGAGAGCTGTGCAGGGAGGTATGCAAATTGCTTCCTGTTTTGTGTCCTCATTAGTTTTATTTTGTACTCAAATAATTAATTATTTAAAATTCCATAAGCAATAAGCCTGTCCCCAACCCTTTTTTGACAGTGGGATGCATAGTTAAAACCATCACTAGTCCTTGTAACATCAAGAGTGTATCTAGTTAGTGAATTCCTACAATTAGTGCCTCTGCTTGCTGTCCCCTATGCCCACAGAAAGCTGTTGTGCACTATTACTTTCAAACAAAGGCTCATGCAAGTGGAACTAATTTCCTTTCCAGTCTTAAAATATCATAAACTGAAGACATGACAGGTGGGTGGTGCAGCGCACCATTTACTCTGGTAAGGGCTAGTGATTGACATTTGTGTAACTGATGAATAACATGGAGTTGTGCATTGGAATATATACAGGTAGTGTGCTTATAGAACAGCCTCTGACTGTGTTAAGCTGAATATGTATCTTCCCAGATTTACTAAAAGTACCCTTTCTGATTTGGGGAAAAACAGTCAGTTGATGACAGCTTTAAAAACCCCTACTTTTCTTTAGATGAGACCTTATAGTCATCCCAGGAGCTTTTTTGGGCTAGGTAAACAACTTTCTTTGCAAAACTATATTCTTTTTGACCCTCCTGGAGAACTCCCATTGTGCATTAATACTAGCTGATTTAAAAAAAAAAATAAAAATCAAAGCCGAAACAGAAATACGGGGAGAATGAGACTTGTATTCACAATTGATTTTGATTCATGGGCTGCTCTTCATGCTGTGTGCAGACTGCTAAAGTGTTGTGAACAGGACTTTGGCCAACTAGTTCTAAGTCTGCAGTTTCATGGTGCCAGTATTTCCTTTTTTTTGTTTGTTGTCAAAATATTAAGTCCATGCAGGCACTTATTTGTCCAGTAAGTTGATGTCATGATCCCGCATAAACATGTAGCTCTTTGTTATGGAAAAGAAACATAAATACACACACATTTTTTTTCCAGACCTAATATTTAGCAGCACCTTATCAGAAAGGAAGGTTTATCGCACATCTACAGAAATTGCTACACGCAAAAACTTCGGCTGATCCAGACTTTTCTGTATTTGATATACAGATACTTTGTTTAATTTAAAAAATATTACTCTTTGCGATGCACTTTCACCATACATGATTTATACAGCCCAGTGATCACTAAATGTATTTTTCTGGCAGATATTTTATTTAATTGGTTTTCTGTTTTGTTCAGTTTGCAATAAATTTTGCTGAGGGGATCTATAAAAAGCATTGACTTCAATATTACTGTAGCAGTATCTGTAACAGTAAATGTAATTATCTATTTAAACTGGGCAAAAGTCCATTTGTGGTAAGGTTTTGGTGCTGTTTCTCCAGAGTAGCCAGACTACTTTTTATGAAACTAAAGGGAGCATGAGGTCAAAAATCCTGACGGTTCAGACCTTTGATAAATGGCAGATATATTGTGAAGTGAAAGGCAGATTTCCCATAGGGAGGGTTTTTTTTTTACATTCCTTGAGATGGTAGTGCGATAAAAAACAAACAGAAACCAAACCCAATAATCATATTTGAATGGAACAGCAGAATCCCACACTGAAAGCAGAGTGATTTTAATCTGACTGAAGTAACTCTGGAGTTTAACATCTTTTTTCTTTCCCTTTTTGCCATGATTATAAAGTTGATGGCTTACTTAATTTGTTTGCTTCTACCAGCTTCTGTTTTCCCTCTCTTCCAGCCCTACAGCTTGCTGCAGTCACATCGCTGCCTGCTGAGCTCTCTCCACATTTCAGCAAATTCTGTCTGCTAAAGAAAAGAGAGCACACCTCTTCTTGTCCCCTAAGTAGACCCTTAAAATTGATAAATACTTTAATTAGTAAGTGTGTGTTTCAAACATGCTTGAAAGTCCTCCTCCACACACAGCCCTCCATACCTGCAGTCATACCTGCTTTTACCTGGTTTGCTGGTTTAACTGGCATTGCCTGGTTTGCTTAGGAGCAAGCTATGAGCAGTCTTAGCATGAGTAGGTGCTACTGTGCTAACACTGGGATGAGCTCAGAGAGTTTAAACCTAGGAGGGAAATTTAGCAACGAACACTGAAGACAGACATCGGATTGAAATCCTATCTCTGCTACTGCTGATGTATTATGTGTGCATGATAAACCAAGTCTGGCTTAATACCAATCATTAGATATGTGTTTAGGCTCTTGATAGCAGGTTCGCATATCACAGTGGGAACATAACGCATTCTTCCCAAGCTTGACAGTGTTATGAAGCTACTGATACAGATCTTGGGAGAAAGAAATGAGGACATCCCTTTTGATTTTATTAAAATTCAACAGTCTAGTGGATTCTTTTTGAAAGAATAGAAAGGGAAAATGATGAGCTTTTCAGAAAAAACAGTAAATGTTCTGGTAAAATGGGAAGTTCTGTGAGGTGTGTACTGATTTATGAATTTAAAACATGAAACTGCCCAGAATACAGAAGTTCTTATGCCAAGCCCTTTGTATGTCCAAATAAAATATTTCCATAGAATCATTTAGGTTGGAAAAGACCTTTAAGATCATCAAGTCCAACCATAAACCTAACACTGCCAAGTCCACCATGGTCCTGTCAATTAAGACCAAAAGATAATAGCATAAGGAGAGGTAATCTGCAGTACAATGCAAGTGAGATCCTTCTAGTTCCTGAAAGCACAAATTCATTTAAGGAAAAGCTGAAAGCATAGATTTAAAGTAGTTTGCAGTTTATGACCTGTTCGCTGTAGCTCAGGATGAAACTTGATGACCTACAACATTCCTTCAACATTTTTATTCCCATAGTCTCACATCCTCTACCCATCCCCACTCTCCTGCCCCAGTAATAATAATTTTAAACCCTAAGAAATCACAAATGACAAAACCACTTTTGAAAGAAATAATGGATGGGATCTTTTGTTGTGCCTAACTTCAGCCTTCAGGTCTAAGTTTGGACTTCTGCAGTAGAAAGGAGGTGGAGGTGGTCCCTGGATTGAGATCTCTCCCCTGATAATCTTAACATCTGTACTTGAGAAAGCATGGATGAGTTGACTTCTGAAAGCATGTATCTCTCTCTGCTTATTGTAGAGGGGGCTACATGGCAAATTTTGATAAAACACAGAATTTATTTAAAGTTATCCCTTACCCAAATAACTGGAGTTTATTACTGCTGCAGTTCCTTCCTTACCTATTACAGCACGTCTGTTGGAGTTTCAGTTACGGATTAAGACTCTGTTGTGGTAGATATTGCACAACCCCAAAGCAAAAATACAGGTGCAGCACTAAAGATTTTATAATTACAGTTCTACTTGCACAGATCCCTGAGAAGCACAATTATATGCTTAAAGGATGTACATTGATGGAAATTACACAAATGTCTAAGTCCAAGGGCTGCTCCAACAGCTGTTTAAGTATTTTTTTTTTTTTCTAATGACTTGGAATATTCATGCATAAGCAGTCATTGGGGCAAGGCCTAAAATTTCCCCTCCCATTTGAGAGTTGATCAGGAATTTAGAAACATGCCCGCTCTGTGCGTGTGTATGTACGTAGGACTGTTTTTCTCTCTCTCTTTTGTCCAAACCAGTAGATATGCAACGTGTCAAGAAAAAGTGGAACAGTTCTAGCAGTAAGGGTTGTGAGTCTCTGTTCTGGCAGGAGATGTGCGTTTCAACTCCATGCAGAAGGGGGAATTCGACCCTTCGCTGGGTGAGCGCTCTGACCCCAGTGCTGTTGTGCAGGGGTGAGGAGGTCTCTGTTCTGGCAGGAGATGTGCGTTTCAACTCTTCATGGGGTGAGGAGGTGAGGAGTGCAGTGTCGCCTCCTGGGAGAAGCCGTGTTTCAAAGGGAGTTGCCAGTGTGTGCTGTGAAATGCTCAGCATTGTAGGTGGGTGCTGGCACATCTGCTGGACTCCCTGGCTTCGGTAAGATGAGTGGAGCGGTGCCGTGTTTATGGATCCTGTTGGATTTCATCAGCCCTGGGTGAGGCTGTTGTGGAAAGAGGAGAGATGGTGAGGCACTGCTGTCTTGCAGGACTGAGAGCGTGCGTGCTGCCCTTGGCAGAGCTGGTGGTGCTCTCCGCGCAGCCCTGTCACTACGTCTGCGAGCTCTGAAGCAGTGCTGCCGTGTTCACAGTGATACCTCAGGGAAATCTGAGGCTTGGCCAGAGGTAGAGTGTGAGGTTCCAAATGAATGGCTGTTGGGTTAAATTGAAGCTGAATAGGAGCACTGAGGAACTTTGCCAGTTACCTCACCAGTATCCTCTGAAATAGCACTTGCATTATATAGGTGATTTTGTGCCTCAGTTTCCTACGTGCAATGTGAGAATAACGGTAATTCCCTACCTCTGAGGATTACTGTTGTTCTAAATAAACTGGGCATTTTGATATTGAAGTAAAGGTTATCACCTACACATCTAAAAAAGGCAGGATCATACAAAATAACATCTATGGTTTTGGTTTTCCTTTGACTGTTTCACAGTACAGTGTAGGAATTAGAAGGGAAAAGGCTCTCACAGGTCATGCCGACTTCTCTGTTCTGATGTTTGTTTTGATCAGGGCTCCTTTTAATGTGTAGTCCAGTTTCATTTAAATGCCTGGACTCTGGCACTTCAACATCATTGAACAGACTTAAGATTATGTGACAAAACGTTTTCAGTGAAACTTAACCTGTATTTAACATGACTTTTTCTGCCCTCATTTACTGGTATGCTGAAATAACTGTGCTTCTTTCTTGGTGTTTGTACCCTTCCTACTGTTATAGACCAGTAATTATTTCTCTGGATAACATTTATTTTGGCCTTCAAAATTTTCTTTTACAGCTCACTTCTCCTAGCTCTTTAATTGCACCATCTGGGTAGGACAGTACCTACATACAATAGTACCTACCTACCGTGTATTCGTCTGGTACATTTTTAGAAATGTACATACACACAGACTTTCTTGTTCAGTTCTGGCTTCCCTCTAGTCTCTCTAATGTCCTCGTGATTATCTGTGTTTGCTAAAAAGAAAACCACAGAACAGTAAGTAGTGGGTTTTTTTTAAAGAAAGATAAGTAATAAAAACACTTAAATAATTTGGTCATTAGCAAAAAAGCTAATTTGTGTGGTTTCTGTGCAGTAGCGTTGTTCAAAGTTTGTTCTGGTAGATGAAGTAGGTGTATTTAATGTTTATTTTTTCCCCATTCACTGTATGAAATCTGTTTCTTTCATGGTCTTTGGAATGTCATCAGAGGTACGGTAAAACTGCATGAAGTGTCATAGAAGTGTATTTGCAAGCGCCAACTACTGGGATACGTCCTTATTCCTACTGAGCAGTAGGCCCATGTTTACTGGCCAGTGTGTTCAGTTTTAGCAGACAGCAAGCTACACGCTGTGAAAACACATTTTTTATCACTG
>NW_009260399.1:4330823-4347496 GCF_000687185.1 Egretta garzetta | reverse complement strand
GCGGTGTACTAGGGCTCTGCTCTGAGGTGGTGGCATTTAGGTGCTTCTGTAATATCAGTAAATAATCATGACGATGACTGAGCATTGAGCTCTTCCACCTGTAAATTCTGGCAGTGCGTAGCCTGGCCTCCCTAACTGAAGAGCTACAGTAGAGAAAAGGTGCTTATCAGGTATTGAAGAACAGCCTTTTTATGGTTAATGCATTCCCACCAGCAATTGTCACTGCAACACAGATGCCCAAGGGGATGGAGCTGGAGGGTTAAAGGAGTATGTTGGAATTACTCTGAGCTTTGGGCACTGTTTCATAGTGTTAAATGGGACTGATTCTGAAGGAATAGTTGTTTCTTCATTGCAAACACAATTGTATCAGGGGATGATAGGTTGACATAAAATCCTCCCAGGTCTAAGGTCAATAAGATATGTTTCCTGTGTTTGCTAGCATAAAAATACCTTGTCACTTGCTCTTTTCAGAGGATTGGAACCGCCTGTGAGTCTAAGGCATCTAAATCTGAAGCAGTACTTGTTAAATCTTGCCTTTTATGGAAACCAGAATATTCTTTTCTCTTCTCCTATGCTCCTAGGTACTGTGTTGGGTGTTCAGCATAAGCAGGCATCAGTGTTAGAATAAGTAGAGAGAAGATTATAACCCCAAGGGAACTCATGAGCCCCTTTTGTATGGGCACCTCTTTTTTATGCATGGATTTGAGGGGCTCCATGGATGAGGCATAAAACCAGAAATAAAACAAACAAAAGCAACATGGGCTAGCAACAGATGGATTACTTTCCAGGTGCATAGAGATATCTTTGCCAATCAATTACCACCACAAGGCAATGGGGACCCATCGGGATGTTGTGCACATATACAGTGCTCCAACATTCAGCCTGTTAAAGAGCTCAGGAGCTGAACTCTGGGCAGATCTGTAGCAGTAAATCCCTGGAGATGCCCACAGACCTGGCTGGTGACGCTGGAGACCTGTAACCACATGCAGTTGGGTGGTACAGAAACAGTAGCACTCTTTAGTCCAACTCACCTCCACCTGCAGTGATCTCCCCAGTGAGAAGGGAAGTCAAAATTGAATGATTAGGATCCAATGTGTGTGTGCGTGTATTTGTACTTACTGGCTCTACTCTACTCTCGATGATTCTTAACTAAACCCCAATATCCCATTCCATGACAGGTTGGGGTTAAGATACTTCTGTATCTATCTGAGTTGCCAGCTGGTTTTGAGAGTCTTGTCTCTGCTCTTTCAGCGCACTTTATGGGCTCCTGTTGAGGCTAGTAGGGTTCACATTAGATTTGGCTGCTGCATGTTGGTTTGTGGATATGCAATGTGAACATCATCCCTTCTGGCCTCTCGCATTTCAGTCTTGTACACCGCACTCTCATTTCAGTCTTGTACACTGCACAAGCTTAATTGATATGTATAGGACTCTGGAGTCTTAGGTATTTCCCAGGCTCAGATGCCCCCACACAGGCAGTTCATCAGAACTGCAGCTTTTGATTTAGAGGGCCATTTCTTATTTTTTAATTTGTTTGGCTTTTAATCAGTGGTTTCCCATGTTTCCCTGCCTGTTATCCAACCACATAATGGCAAGCATGTCAAAAGGTCTCAGCTGCCTTGAGAGCAGGCTTGAAACACGTTCTTTGCCCTGAATGAGAACTACAAAATGAACGGAAACTGTGCAAAACATTTATGTTGGGAGCTGTGTCCTGAGCACCAGTGATGAACTATAGAGGACTGCCAGTGAACTCCCCGGTTGCCCTTGGCTGTGCCAGTGCTGGAGGTAGGGGATTGGCATGCTGTTACTATTGGTCATTCTGAGCTTTTCTTTCCCCCTGGTTGAGGGAGGCCAATATTGGAACAGCCAGCTGAGACCTGATCCTGTTCTTTTTGAGGTTTCACAGCCTGACAGGAAAAACAAGAAAGAGTCCAGAGTTATTTTTTCCTCTCTTGTATGACATCCACCGAGGTGCTGCTGAGCACATGCAGGAGGGAGGAGGATGTGTGGATGGAGCAGAAGTGCCCATGTTTTTGGGGTGAGGAGCCCACTATAAATGTTTTAAATTTCTCTTGGGTCACAGATATTATTATTAAATTCTGTCTAAAACTTCTGTAAAGAAGAGAAGTAAGAAAGTGTGTTGCACATCAGCTGAACAGTATTTTTGTAGGTCCGTAAAACCCACTTTGTGATTCACTGATTAAGCTGTTGGCTGTCACCAGCTTCTGCGAAGGAAGATGTAGAAGGAATGCATTCCCTTGCATCTAGGCTGAATCAGGCACCACCTCTGCTTAAAAATTGCAAGATGTAGCTCAGTGAACACATTTTCAGTTCATAATGAAATACATATGTTCATCTTCACGCAGCGTCTCTCAAGGGCTACTGTGCAAAGCACGGAGGGCCACTAACAAGATCTCCTCCTTCCTTCCTCCTCTTCTAACTGCTTTAAAACAGATTTTTTTTTTATGAAGTGGGCTACATTTAGAGGGCTTTGAACCTTGGCATTCCTTGTAATAATCTCATTGCTCCTGGAGAACTCCTAAGAGGCAGGTTTTTTAAATTCATTGTATAAGCACCTTGTGCCCTATGTTCCTTTTCTTTACTTAAACCCTTGGGGGAGAGGAGGGAGATGATTGACACCAGGCTATCATATATAATCAGTGTGAGAGCTAGGTTGCTAGCTGGTAAATTATCAATGTAAAATATTTTTTTTAGTTTAGCTAACTGCAGAAAAGCTACTTAAACTGGCACAAACTGGCACAACTTAAGAACTGAATGAAAGGCAAGCTTCTTCGTCAGTGGGTGAGCTTGGTTCAGCTTGATCAGTCTGCAAGCACACGGGAATTTTTGAGCTGCTTTTGTGTGTGCTACTGAGGCAAGAGATGTTTTATGAACACTGGAGCTGCATGAAAAGAAGACCCTCCACTTCCCGTTTGAATCAATGTCCATATTATTGTGAGGGATTACATCTTGGCTCTAATGTTCATGACTGTGAAGAGACTGTTCCTGAAGACGGGAACGTAAAGCTAGAGAAGGATATAATCTCTATCTGGCTTGCAGAAACTGCCAGCAAGTCTGGTTATTGCATTGCTGTATTTTGTGAAGTATATCGAGGCTCCCTGAGGGAGCAGGGCTCAGTCCAGCGTGGTGTTTCACAGGGGTCGGTAGCTCAGAAGTCGAGCCCATTGAGATGAGAGCACTGAAATTCACATTTAGGCATAGACTGTGTGCCAGGAAATAATATAAAGAGTTCACAGTCTTTGATCCACAGTCTGTTGTATGTGGAGGGTTTGCACAAAATATGCAAGCTTTTTATTTTTTGTAGCAACTAAATAGACTTGTATTTATTAACTGAACCTGATTGTCACAGTCACTATCACTCAGTGAGAAACTCTGCTCCCTTTTAGGAAACTTCTGCGTCTGTCCTTTGTTTCTGTTACTTTTCTGTCTGCTTTTTTGTATGTCTCTCATTCCTCCTCCCTCCTTTCTCTGTCTCTGTGTGCCTCCTTTGTTATTCTCCCTTCATTTCCTTCTCTGTATTAAATCACCTTTCTCACCCCCGAGGGCTTAAATAGCATCATCTTCCTGGTTCCATCTGGAAAAAACGATCTTCAAAGACATGGTTAGTAATGACACAGACATGTCATCAGTTTGGGAGCTGCCATTCCAGTGAATATAGATGTTCACACTTGGTCACATGTTGTCTGCAGGCTTGGACAGACAGTGCAGCATTGCTTAAGTAAATCTTGCGTTCATGGCAGTATCTGTAGCTCTAGAGGATAGCAGTAGCAGATGTTTAAAAAAAAAACCACCATTGTCCCCAAAATACATCTTCTAAATTGAAACTGGCCCAGGAGCAGTGTATTTCACTTCATGCCCCCAGCCTAAAGCTGTGAAGTAATCATCTCTCAAACTCACCTAGGGTTAGTTTTGGACTGGGGACATGAAGCGAAATACACTGCTTCTGTGTCAAGCTTCTGGGTGAGTTTAAATGAGCATAATTAGAAATGAAAGACTCGAAATCCCATTTCCAGTCATCCAGTTCTGTAATCTGCGCATGCCATCTAATAAGAATTTGTGTACTACCCATCATTGGAATTACACTGCTGCTCATCCAGGTTTAATTGAAAAATAATCATAATCTATTCAGTGTTAGATTTAATGCATAAATGAGGCATTGTGAGCAAAACACAACTCCTGAAATGCCTATTACCGTGGATTTTATTGTCTGGATTAAGTTCAGATATCACTGCATGTCATTCTGATATTTGGGTGATGTCATTCTGAAATGTGGCTTTGCCAAGTATGCCTCATTATTACTTTTTGCAACCTATAGGTGATGAATTCTTTTTCCTTTAAATGAAATGTTTACAGGCTGTTACTTATTGCAGGAATTTGAATGAATGAAGCTTCTTTTGAAAACAAATACAAGATGAGGAAAGCGAAGACAACAAATGAGTGTGAAGCTGTCGTAGGAGGGAAACTGCAGTTTATGTATGCAAGCTCTGTGGCTTTAGCTGAGTCTTGAAAACATGGGAGTCAGAAGCAGGAAAGTGCTAAGGTCTTGAGTTCTGGCATAGCTTGTTTCTCTGATACAAGTGCACTTGCTGTGCAGTCACTACAGTTCATGGACTGAAAGAAGATGAACAGGTTTAGAGTGCTTTTATCTAACATGAAATTGATACTGTCTTATGGGAATGACTTCTAAGAAGAACATAAGAATGTCTGTACTAGGCTAGACCTGTGGATATCTAGGGAAGAGCATCAGACTCAGATGAATATTTTGTGATCCTTCACCAGACAGCTTTTCTGGCCAACAGCAATTTGTGGCTCGGGGGTAACTGTAAAAGCTTTCCAGGTGCAAGAAACATACCTTGTTTGTAAACATGAAAGTGAGAGGGAAGATGAGCTTATGTACTTAAAGGCAGCAGTTAGCCAAAATTGCTAGTACTGAGTTTCTATTGATTGTATCGTCCTTTCCCCAAACCTAGAGGAGTTCAAATTTTGGGGCATGTTCTCTGAGTAATTTAAATTTTGTGTGTGGCTCTGTAGCTACATTTTAGAATTTCAAAAACATTTCTTACTATCTTGATTTAAATAGTATTTAAGTTCCAACAAATTGTATAAAATAACAAGTAGACCTATCAACACATAATTTGCAAAGTGCTTCTTTTTTTTACTGTAAGTTTCTCTCCAATTTGGGAAGTTGAAAGGGTACTATTTCTCTTGAGTGAATATTGTTTCTAGAAAGAAAGATGTATGGTAAAAGTAGATTTTAGATGTCTTTTTGTTCTTATGGAATTTATTAAAGCATTTTTTTAGAAGTGTTGGATGATGGTACTATGATATGGAAAAAGTTCTAAGTATCCTGAATGTTTTCCTTGGTTATTTAAAATTGAATAATTGTTCATTAAATGGACAAACTCATCTGAGCAGGATTAATTTTAAATTCAAGCCATTATTTTCTTGGTACATAACCAATACAGTATATGTTCTTATCAACAAGCGAGTCTCATTTTTAATTTATGAAAGTTTACCTGAGAGTATTCAAATGTCTCACCCTTTCCAAGTATTAAAAAATGCCTTTGATGTCTCAGTGTTTGACTTAAAACAGCTGATCTTCTGGCGTGCTGTATAATAAAGTTGTTTTGATACATACAAGAAATGCTGCTTGTTCTTTCCAAGTTTTCATGGCAAAATGAAGTTAGGTTTTTGTTCAGTAAAAATTGGTGATTCTGTTAAAATGAAAATCAATCCTTTTCTCTTAAGTTATTTTCAGGACAATTAAGCAGGCATGATCAAATTTCTTAGATTTTAAGAAGGGGTAAAGGTGAATTTTGAAAATCTTCTTGCTCATTCTTATTTACAAATAGTTCATGATTTCTAAATAAAGATTTCTAGTGCTCTCATTTCATCTTTTAATAAAGGATTGAAGGATATCAATAAAAACATTCAATTATAGTGGACTGTCTGTAGGCTCCAGGGGAACCCCAGCCGTGATTAGATTTCTCAGCTAGAGTAGAGGAGCACCATTTCATTGACTTAAATTTCACCTATTATGGAAGGATTCTTAGCTTTGATTTGTCTCACAGTTAGTGGAGTGTTCACAGTAATGGAAAAGAAGCGGTGCAGGAGCCTACAAAATGGGGAAAAGTAAACAGAAACAGGTAATATCACAAGAATTATATTTTAAATGTTGAATTCCACACTGTTCTTTCTTACTGTTTTTCCTCTTCATTTTTTTTCACTAAACATCTCTGTATTATCAGGTTTATCTAGAAAAAGCGAGCTTGTCAGCTCTAGCAGAGGTTTGTTGTTTTTTGCCTTTCTTTCTTAGTCCTCTACTTTCCTTTCTATGGATTGGTTAATTTAATCTTTCTAGCTGCTGTATGGGTTTGTTCAGCATCACTAGGGTCAGCATGTTACATATGAAAGGCACATCAGCTGAAGGAAACTAATATCCCGATCAACTTACCATCACTGCAGATAGAGGGAAACCAGCTGGCATGAGTGAATTGATTTCTGCATCAATCTCCTTGCACAGGCAATCAATTCAACAGAGAGAAATGAGACCTGAGTCCTCATCACTTTTCTGTTGTAGAAGGCTCCCTATATCAGAGTCTCATTCTTCCAAATTCACTGATGCAACCTGCTATCACTTAGCCATGAGCGCAGTGGTACTCCATACAGTATTACTGAACCCAAAGCCTGTAAAAGGCAACGGCAAACTTCAGTGTGTTTTGGCTCAGATCCTTGGGCTAGTGCTGCAACCATACTAGTCACAATATTGGTTAAGAGGTATCTAAGCCCCAAAAGCATTAGGAGGGATCCATCATCTCTCACTGCTAACAGCACAAGGCTCATCCTGATAACAAAGCAGGACCAATTTTATTTGTAATTTTTTAGTATACCCAGCTGCTTTTTATAGTTTCTGAACCACATGCATGCTAAAAATTCTGAGGAATGACACACAGTTTTAGTAGGCATCATTATTATATCTACATGGGGGAAAAAATGATGGCGCTTTCGCTTTTCTCCCTCAATTTTTTGGTGAAGGACTAGCAGTGCAGCAAAGCAGGTCTGTTCTATAATAAAAATTTTCAGGGCACTAATGTATAACTTAGGTAATGGCTTAAATAGTCAAGTTAAAGAGAAAATAATTAGAAGGCTAATTTGGATTCACCCTTCCCTATTACTGCTTAAAGATGTTGACTGTAGAGTTCTGTTACTGCTTCATTTAGCTTGACTGTTGCAATGACCTAACTCCTTGTGCGTCAGACTGTTCTTGTTCAGATACGAAGTAGGGTTTTTGTGTTGCTGGATCGGAGCACGTAGCACTTGCGGCTTTTCTGATACCGTAGAATTAGGAGCAAATAAGCTGACATTGGCTTACACATGGGAACAGACTTGCTCTGCTTTGGTCCCAAAGGTGTCATTGATTCTATTTGCATTACACAGTCAAATATTTGTATATGGTATCACTGAGGCTAACAAAAGGTTGTCATAGGGCAGTGTTTATGTCACAAATTGTAACATTTACTTGTTGATAGGATAGTATAATGTCAGCATGTCGTGGCGCAAATGTCATCATTTTGTGATGTGACAAATTGTCCCTAAGGATAGACTTTTTAAGAGACCTTAACGGATCTTGGAAAAATGAATTGGTTTAGACTGAATTTATTTATGTCATGTTTAGGAACAATCAGAAGTTTAGAAAGCAAAGCTTGCAGCAATTTGTATCGGTTTTCATTCTTGAAGGGTCTTTGCTAATGTCACAAACTTCAGTCACTATATATATGATGCTTTCTTAGCTGGCAAATTTGTTGACTCATCATGCTTCAAGGCAGCTCCAGAGATGACAATTCTTCAGTAGCTAACGTGTTTAATTGGACCGTTCTCCATTTGTAGCAGACTCAATTTTCCTATTTTGCAGTTGCAAAATAGTAGGAGAATTTGGAAAGTTTCCAGTCTGTCAAAACTTAAGTGCAATAGGAAGTAAGATAATTTTGTTTGTATTTATTCTGTCCTTCATTCAAACCTTGTTAGAGGCAATTGTGAAGCATACTAAGCAGTGCTGCTTATACCTTATCTACAGGGCAAATTCAGCAGGGATGGCTGTGCTTTGTTAACACGACTAAACTGAACCAGAAGTATATTTGGTATTGCAGTGTATTCCTGGGCAGTTCCCCGTGCACGCCTGAGACATACTGTAAGAAATCAAAGGAGAGGATACTCAGTAGTATCCAGAAGATATTTTTAATAAAATTAAGACATGTAACTTGCACTGAAATCTGAGCCTTCAAGAATGTTGATCAGGTCTCTTAAATATGAAGGGAATATTTTGGTGAGAACTGAAGTTTGCAGCTTTTTCTGTGGTTATAGTAGATTTCTGCTTCTGTAGAAATAGACTCAATGGAAAATTTGTTTCTCCAAGCACAGAATAATTAAATCATAGATTTGCTCTTTAGGTGAGGTGTTTCTGAACTTAATGTTGAAATTTGATCTTAGGCAGGCCTAGTCATACTTCAGGGTGGTGGTGGCACACGGGCTTATTCTGTCAAACGTGGGTCAGAAAAGCAACATGTGACAGCACTAGCGGGCAGCACCCTGCCCTCTGTTCCTCAAGCTCCGTGGGCTCATTCTAAGCTGGACTTCAGATGAATGATTTTGTATGAAACTACTTTCCACTAGGTTTGGAAAAAGTTTTGATGAAATTTGTGTTTTCCAAGTCTGTATGTTCTCAAGTTTGTGTTTGCATAGAAATTCAGTTTGGTGTATGTGCTGTTTGTGAAACTATATATGCAGGTGGTTACAGGCACTGATTCTGCCTGTATAGTTTGTAAATTTAATGCAGAAGTTTCAGCTGGTGTTCTTTGAAAACACAGATAAATATAAGTAAAATATAGGGTGTTCTCTTGTAAAATTTTGAAAGTGAGGCTGGGATGGGCAGTCCCTGGACGATGACTCCCCAGGAGCAGGGGGAAGCCTTGTCAAGTGATGTCAGCTTTAACCATGGCACTACTGTCAAGGAACCATGCTCACATGGACTCTTGCTATACTTGGCAGTATTGAGCTAATGCTCCATGATTATACCAGGCTGTAACTTGCTGCTAAAGGAAGAGAAATTGAATAAAGAAAAAACATAGTGTTTGATGGAAATGAACAGTGTTGAACAAACTTTGAACAGCTTTCTAATCAAGATATTTGGACATCAGGTACTTCTTTCAAATCATTTGGTCTGGAACTGATCCAAAGCCAGACTTTCTCTTGAGCAAATTCCTAAAGTAGGACATTTTTCTCACATTACCACTAGTGTAAGCCTCTGCTTCCGTAGTTTCTGTGTCAGTTCAAAGACAGACTCCAGGTGAGTTGTGATTTCTCTACAGAAGACTGTCAGTGGTTGCAACATGATGCTCTTCCTGCAGAAATGGCAAACGAGACGGGTCTGGTTGATTTTGCATCTCTTGGGCTTCAGGTGAACCACTTCTGGTTTGCAGGGCTGCCAGAGGCTTTCTGTTCAACCTCAAGCAGCTAACTTGAATTTTTCTATACCTAAATGTCACATACAGAAGTCTTGTTCTGCCTCTTCAGTTATAAGGGCAACATCAAAGATCATGAAGTGTTTGGGTACTTGGGAAGTTTGTGTGATCATGTTACCATAGGTAAACAGAAGGGAGAAGAGAGGCAAGCTACACAGGAAAGTTATTTTTCTGATGTTAGTCTGATATAAGGGAATCTCATTTTACAGTGCCTTATCCAGAGCTTTCATGTGGCTTTACATCTTACATGATATTGCTTTTTAAATGCTATCCTGTAAAAACAGTAGAGCATTATGAATGATTTTTCATTTACATATATTTTTAATGCCTGATACTTGCATTAGTGAAATATGCTTCTTAACAAGCCATGTTTTATTTTGATATGTATTATTTTCTTTCATAATAACATCTACTTAAAAAAATCATTGGGAAATTTTACCTTCCTTAAAGAATGTTTGGGATTTTAAAAATTCTTTTTCTCAACTATATGTTTTTTTAAATTTTAGTTTGGTAAGAGCTATAAATTTCTTAGAATCATTGCGTACATAATAATTTGAAATATATCTGGCATTAGTTCTGTAAAAACAGTCTGGATGTTCTCTGATCTGGATCTACAGAGCCATAAAATATATATGGCACTGTATTAAGTTTTATAATGCTCATTACTTCAATGTTGTACCTGTTGGGTAGAAAATCACTGAAGCGGATGAAGAGTATTGCTCTTTGAGCAGCAGAAATATTAGAAGTGCTTTTACATGGCCCCTTCTAGATAGGAGTTTCACTGCAGGGTTCAGCAAAGAAATAATTAGTATTTAAACTGTTTGCAAAGGAATATGACTATTCCTCCAGAGCAGAAGAATTACAAATCAGTGGAGTGCTGCAGATTTTTTCTTTGGGCTAATATAATTGCCATATGAGGTCTTCAAGATATAACGAGGGATATCTGTGGTCTAGCAAAGTGAGCTTAAAACTCAATATAGTAGGACCCTGCTTTAATTCCTGAATCTCACGACTATCATTTTAATTTGGGGCAATGCTCTTTGTTCCTGTTCCAGTTGTTAGGGCTGTATTAGCAACGTAATCTGTGTGTCTTTAAAATGAATCGTGGCTTCATATTTAGTTACTTTCAGGGTCAATTGCTAAGCTACTTAGACAACAAATTTAACCCACCTGCTTTGTAATAACCGTAATCAGTACTCTGGAGGGCCTGGGATATACATGCCTGTTGTACAACATCGATCATTGTACTCCAGCAATGGGCTCCAAAAGGTTAAATGTTTAGATAGTGTTAGCTAACCTTCTGGTTATAATTATAGCCTAATAAACCTCAATATTTGTCTTGATATCTTTCTATTTTTGAAAGGGATTTTTATTTGTGATCTGTAGAAAATGCATTTATTTAATGGGCTTGCATTAGCATTGCTAACAGTCATAGTATGTTTAGTTTCAAAGGATACCTGCTTTTAAATTTACTGCAGAATAGTGGAAGTGCCACCATTCACTTGGGAGTGTCTAGGAGAAAGTCATGTTAATGTTTTAATTTTAGAACATGTCATTGTAGGGTTCCACTTCCATTACTGAAGTGCCAGTTGTTTGGTCTCAGTAGAGATGTGCAGGACATGAAACAGTCCTGTAAGTATCATGGTACAAAGCCATAAGAAAATGTGGAAGTTTGTGGTGGGTGTATAATCCCCAGCTCAGTTTTGCATTATGAGAGCTTGTTGTGTAGGTTCTGGATGTAAGCAACTTCTGAGTGTAAAAAATGGTATGCACGCCCCATTTATGTTCACCTTTGTGCTGCGTGGGTTTAGATGCTTTGCAGTCTGTTGATTTTGCATTCTGCCAGGGTTGGTTTTAAGCTCATTTCACTGCACCGGTGTACAGTGCAGCTCTACAACCATTGCACTGACACAACCAAAAGGGCATCGGACACAGGCAAGGGGCTGCGAACAAGTGGCCAGAGCAGTAGGGAAACGGGAACTTTGGGAAGTAGCTTCACTGCTGAATCAGTGTATTGTGAAACAGATTCCTTAACGTGTAGCTTGCTACCTGTTTCTCCAGGTAGCAGGGCTGTCTGAAGCAGCCAAAGAGTGTCTCTAGGCCTGTACAAACCCTCTCAGCTTGTGTCAGTGTAGTTGTTTGTGGAGAACTGAACTGGAGTATTGATCATGATAAGAAGAACGTGGACAGCTGGGTTAGACTATTTAATGTCTGATTTAAATCTGCCTTGCTTCAGTTTACTTCTTTCCCGATCTACTAGGGACATGGAGAAAAGTTTATTCCCTGCCTCTTTTCATCGAGCTTTAATATATCTAAAAGCCTTTATTATGCTTCTCCTATGTCTTGCATTCTTTAGATTTAATAACCTCAGCTTTGTCATCCCTTCCTTGTTGCTCACTTGGTGCTGCTTTTCTAGACCTCTCATCATTTTTATTACATTCTTCCAGGCTCTCTCCAATTAATCCACGTTAGTCCTGTGATGCTCTGACATGAACACACTCTTCCAGCGGAGGTCTTCAGGCTGGAGTAGAAATTTCCTTTCTGAAACTCACAGCCTGCATGCGTCTTGCAGCCTCTTTATGCATTACCTTATGGTGCCATGCTGCTTTGAAAAAGGCAGACATCCCTGTCTCATGATTCATTAACACTCCCAGCTCTTCTTTTGCTGAGTGTACTTTGCTGTTGCCTATTCTGATTATGCTCATTGACTGCCATCGTTCTTGCTGGGTGGCACCTGGCCATTTTTGATCATTTTTCCAATTTGTGAAAATCACTTTTGAGTTCTCATCCTGTACCTCCATCTGTATGTTTCAGCTTGGTGTCATCCTCAGATTTAATAAGCATAGCCACTTCATGCAGATGTTAAATAATACCAGACTAAGGATGTGTTCCCTTGCAAACCCACTTGATAGAGAGGGTATCTGTTGCCTCTCCGTTATCCCTAAGGCCTGTTACTCTGCTATTTGAGTGAATTAGATAATTTTAATAGTATTTGCTTTAAGAATTTCATATTGGACTTCACTTGTTGCTTGTACACAGTTTATTTAGTTCTAGAATTTTTCTGGGAATTGAAGCTATACTGACTAGTTGGTGCTTTCCAGGCTTTTCCTATGCCTTCTCCTCTTTTTATAAAAAGAAGTTCAATGTCTGTCCTTTTCTGGTCATCTGGTATGCATCCCAATTTCCATTAGTTCTTTAAGAAGTGAGTGAAACAATCTCAAAATTTTGGCAGTGTTTGAGAATCTGAGGATGATGTTCATCTCCACCTTACCTACTGGTATGCTTCTGTTGCCTCCTTTGTTAAAATACCACCTAAATTCTTCTTCACCTTTCTCCATCTCCAGGCACCTGTTACTTTTCAATGCATTTCACTTAGCTTTGCCTCCACAGCTCTTTGTGTGACCTTGTTGTAAAGCAGATGAGTGAACTGCCTTGGGTAAGAGCAGCTCTGTAGTTATTCTCCACAATGTCTTTCCTTTTCATGCTTTGCATGACACACACACCCCCCCCCCCCAATCCCTTAGCCCCCTCTCACACACACACGTTGGGGGAATCACATATTAAGTTTGTACCCAGAAAAGAGTAACAGGAAATCTTGGGAAAGGCTGTGTCCTGCTGCGTTCCATTTCCAAAATATGTCTTCTGGGTAGCTTTGTTCACTTTATTGGTAAACTCCATGTGTTGAGTTATTTTTCTTGCTGATTAAAATAATGTATGAAGACAGGAATCTTTTAGAAAAATATGAAATTCTGTATTTCTGTGGCTTTTACTTCACATGGCAAACTGCTTTGAATTAGTGCATGTGCTTCAAGGCTGGCGTAGTGTCATTGGGTTTGGCATGCCATTGCCTGGATGTTCTTCCACACTGGCATGTGGGCACACAGCATACGGCCTCCCACACCTCCTTCCACCTCTGTTTCACTGCACTTTTACTGCTGGGCGGTCTCCTGCTCTTCTGTAATTTGTTTTTTCTTTATTTCTTCTTTTTATTCTCCTGACACTGCTGGCATTTTCTTTCTCTCTCCCTCTGCATCCTTAATTCTTCAACCTGCAGGAGCTTCATAATACATTTATGGATTATAGATGTTTTTAGGTAAATTTCATATGAGCGAAATACAGAGCTGGTAAAAACAAGTTCTGTTAAAATCAGGGAAGGTTCAGAAGCTCTGTGTTCACGCATATATACTTATTTATGTCTCACCTGAAATATGTTGTAGGTTAAGCTCTCATTTATTTTTTCCCCAGAAAATCATTGAAATGTTTACAAATAATGACCTCTGTTGCCTTTGCTGTGTGCCTACTTTTCCTTGTTGCTTTGCCCATGTAGCCAATATGAAGTCTGTGCTTCTAGAACAGTACCTTATATGTCCCTTAGTATAATTTTGATTTTGATCTTGTAGTAGGGCATATAGGTGCTATGGTAAAGCAGGTAATAATATTCAGCAGATGTTAATGCATTAAACATAGGAGTTCAGAAGCAGGCTTCTCACTTTTATTATTATTACTGCACAGCTTTTAAGTGTCCCTGTGCCTTCCTAGGCAGCTATCTGGAATTTATTGAGTGGAGTAAATTCCTTCTGGGTGTTTACAGAAAGAAGTGACAAATGTGATTTGATAATATTGACAATTACACGATTCCCTTCCTGCTGGTGAATCCAAAACAACTTTTGAGAGCAATATGAAATTAAGTTATGACCAAGGCCAGCCACTGTGAGTTACAGTAAAACCAAGCATTTGGTTAAAGCCTCAGAGCTGCAGAATTTCTTACAGACATTCATACAACAGAAGAAAAATAGCAGAATGTTAATGAGCTTTATGTCTACAAGAATTAAACTGATTTTTCAGACAAACAGAAGTGCATAGCTGCTGAACAGAACAAAGAAGAAACATGTCTGGTGCTCATACCAAGCTGTCACTACAGACAGTGTGATGAAGCTGTTGAGAAAAGTCTCCTGAAGAGTAACCAGTGGTACAGGGGACATCAGTGAGCAAAGTGTATCTGCTGTGCATGCAGGCATGCTGTGGTAATTACACACAATATTAGATGACTGTTTCTGGTGCAGTTCATGAGTAGCAAAACGCCTCACTGTCTTGCATGCTCTACATTGCAGGCTGAGTAGGTTTTCATAGACTACTAATGGCATCTATGTAGGCAGAAGATGACTGAAAATGGGCAGGGCTTGCCATTAAGCATGAGGAAACCGAAATGCTGAAGGTATGCGACTGTGTATTTCCTATGTAATTCTATTTCCCATGTAATTCTGTAGAAGTCAGTGAAGCTGTATCAGCAGTTGTGTACACTGTCCTGGGAGACCTGTGTTGTAAAGAAGCACTAAGAGCTGTAATATGAGAATTGCCACTGGTAGGATCCGAACACTTCACTAGCTGAGGGCTGTGCAAAGCCAGTGCTCTTTAGGAGAGTGCTGAAGTGCTTAGCATGCCAGAAGAGAGAGGTCTTGGGTCGTCAAAAGATATCCTAAGGTACTTGGCATTGCATAGTTTCACTGAATATAAAGGCGGCTCTGAATTTGATGTTGTTACTGCTTGGACTGTTTTTTAATGTGATCGGTGAGTTTTTGGAGCTCACGGTGTTCTTGCTGTAGGAAGAAATAAAGGTGAAGTTTGTAAATATGTAACAAAGCTTCTGAAAATAATTTCAGAGACCTTTGGAAACAAAGAACAGAAGAGATTGTGCCAGTGGGAATTGCCATTTGCGAGTCTGCCACCTCTCTGAGAGCCAGGAAGTTGAGGTCTGAGGTAGTGCAGGGTCATGTTGAAAGTGTGAGTATATTTAGAGATGTGGGAGTTTTGTGATGGGGAAAAGTGATACTGTGTTATGGCCATCAGCCTCAATTTTTCACTTTGGCTTTACTAGAGCCAGATTTTATTTGTGAACAACTCCTGTAATCAATCGCTTTCTTGAACTTGATAATCTACCTTTTATTTTCTTTTTGATCCTTTTTGTCTATTCAGGGAAAACTTCAGGGAAAAGGCAGTTTCTTACCATGCTTTTCTGCAGCACAAAGCCCAGAGGAATCCCAAATTTGAATGGAGTTTTGAAGTTCTACAATGCAGAGAGAGGAGTTCACCAAAAGCAGATTTGATGTAAATTATTTTGCCTGCTGAGCTGCAGCAGATCTTTAGGAAAAGTTTTCAGAGAGCATGTTGGCTCCACTTGTCTAATAATCTATGCTTCAGTAGTTTGTGATCCCCCATATGCTCTGCTTCAGGCTAGATAATTAGTGTTGCCAGTGGCTATCCCTTTCTGTGTAATAACTCATATCCGTCCTGGGCTACAGGATGATAAGCTTTTGTTCCATCTAAGGGTTGCTGTGCATCTCATGCCACTGTGTCTATACTACTTAAACAGTAATAATTTCTCTCTGGACTTTCTTGCTCTTCTACACTTCACTGGGAATGAGAACTGTTAAGAGGAGGTCATGCTATATCATCCTACAGTATTTCTTTATCATTAACTTGGGCAGACAAGACTTCCTGTCACCTAGGGAGCATATTTTAAACTTCCAGGGTGGGAAAAAATGTCTGTGCCTTCACTTGCAAGTTGGAGATATGACATACATGCAGCACATAGAGCTTAACAGGAGTATTTAGCTGTTGGTCCATGTCAGCATGCAGGAGATCAGCCTGTAGAGTTTCTGGTGGTTTCATGGTGGCTTGCAGAGCGCTTGTTCGAAGATGGTGCTCTCTGTGTCTGGGCAGCGCCAGTAGGTTGCAGTGGGCACAGGTATGGCTCCATGCTTCCAGTTTTTGTGAGAGAAATGTTTACTGTCACAGCATCCAGTTGTGACTAACTGAGGAGTAGAGGGAACAAGTGGGGAGGAGGAGGCTGTTATCATAATTTCTAATTATAAATACTCCTTCAGTTTGTCTTTACCCTGTTCTGAATCTGAGGCAATAAGGAATAAGCAATGAGGAATAAGCAGAAGTTATGAGTAAGACGTACAGTGTAACTGAGCCCCAAAATGTTTACAAGATCACACTTTGATTTTTAAACAATTGCTTAAGCAGATAGTTTATTGATAGAAGGACATTTCTTGAGTTTGAAAATGATTTACGATTTATACAGTAATTGAAGTGGCAGGTGCTTCATCCCACTTTAGTTTTTTGATTTCC
>NW_009260399.1:4301104-4330780 GCF_000687185.1 Egretta garzetta | reverse complement strand
CAGTATGAGCTAAATTTAAAGGAAAAGATGCCATTTTCCTAACTATGCAGGACCCAGTTTTCTGCAATAAATAAAGAAATGAAAACAGACAAACTAGTGGAAAAAGAAAAATCACAGAAAAAATGATGCTTTGAATCTCTTTAGATTTGATGGATTTTTCAAAGCAAGTTTGTGTTTATCAGAGGATGCCTTTTCTGCAGGTCAGTGATAGACACTGAGTTTGCTTGCTCTGTTGAAGTGGCCAGCATCCATATCCCAGCAGTTTGAAAAAGCAGAAATCCGGAAGAATATGAAAACTATCATATGAATGGGAGAACAAGGCCAGCTGGAAAGTGATTTCTGTATGATTCCACTTTGTATATCCTACATGTTAAATAATAGTTTCTGCACTTTTATTTCCCCCTAGAAATATTGCTTATAGTTGGGCAATATTCAAGGCTGCAAAATAAAAATGTGGAGCATTGGCAAGTGAACTCAATGGGAGCTGAAAGACAGGAATCACAAAGAGACAGAAATCTCTCCTTGCTTGTGCTCTGCTGGGGCAAGCTTCCTCCGCCTCTGGCCTCTTTAGAGCAAGCTGAGTTCTGCTGCTGTCTCACTCAGTCTTCTCTCACCTTTGGGAAGATAGTGGCATTCTGCACCAAACAGTGCCTGTAAGAGCAGGAGCTGCTGCCTTGCCAGGACCAAGTGATCCTCCATCTCTGTCTGCCCACCCTGAATTCCTGGCGTCGTTCAGCTTGCGGCAGTTCCCCTGGACAGTGTGGTATGAAAGCTGGTGGTCTGCCATGGCACTGAGCACTCATCCAAGCATGGCACTAAGGAATGAACATTTTGGCTTTTGCTGCTTGTCCCTTAGATTTGATAGGTTTTCTGCTTTCTCCCCTTAATCACTGATGAAAGTCAGCCAGACTGAAAGGACATGTTTTGCTCTTTGTAGCTGGGAAACAGAACAAAACAAAGTAAAGATTTGGCCCTTGGGATAATTGAAATGAGAACAACCCATCATTCTGTGTCTGGTGGAAGGATAGTTAATATTTTTACCATTGATAGTATATGCTGGGCTAATGGATGTAAAGCTTCAAAAGCACCTGTAGGATATTCTGACCATTTAATCATGCAATTCTGAAAAATAAAGGACTTCGATTACAACCAAGGCTCCATGTAACAGTATCGAGCTAACATTCAAGGTCTCTTAGCAGTACTTAAGATACGGGTAGAAGAGGTATTTAACAAAGTCATCTTAGGAGCACCATATTTTTAACAGCATGATTTGTGCCTGGATTACCACAAAGTGAGTTTTGACACAATTCCAGGAGCACCTTTTCATGGGATTTGGCCTAGGCATGCTGTGCTTTCGCTGGAGTGAACCTGGACAAGCTGAATGGGAGAAATAGAAATTGGGAACTGTCATGCCCTTTCCAAAAGGTTTTTCAAGCAGATTTGTTTTCATCCTATTGCAAGATGGAAACTTTTGGATGCAGAGCCTGATTCAGAGACCAAAGGGATCGCATGGTCTCACATTTATTAAATTGTGATGTGAGTTGGGCCATATGGCACAGAAGTAGAACAGGGGGATTGTGAAGGGTTTTCTCCAGGGATCCAACTCTCTTTCTGTGACTACAGTGGAGTTATTACCATTTTATGGTGCAGACATGCTCAGATGCTGTACTGACAAATGCAGTATAGTAATCTGAACTGGACTGAATTAATTTCTTCTATATGACAACAAAGTCTCTGCCTATATTATGAGGTTGGCCTCTTGTCATCTTTTTTGATTGTGCTGCTCTAAATTTGGACCATCTGTGTGGGGTTATATTGGTGTTGTTGCTCAGAAGTTTACAAGCTTCCTAACAGCCAAGTGGAAAGGGCATTTCTCATTATTGTACCGAAGGCTGAGACATTAAATGCTTGTTGTTATGTTCACAGATGAGTGTACAGATTTTTGGCAAAACCAAGGAGTCAGATTCACTCATGCAGATTAAGGCCTTATTACAATATGTCCAAGGGGGTTGTATACACCCAGGTCAAACCACTGGGTCTTTCATCTGAAATGAGAAGTGGGGTTTAGATAAATGATAGAATTGGCATAATATTCTATCAGCCTTTTTGTTTGTTTGTTTTCATCAGTTTGATTAAAGGAGAAAACAGGATCTAATTTAATTTCCCTTCCTCCTCCTGTAAAAATTTGGTTTACTGGCAAATTAGAGTGATGAGAATTTCTGAAAATTTTATCAAGCAAATACTTTCCATCTGACAAGGCTGAAACTCCAAAGTTGCCAGGAAACCAGAAAGCTAGTGTGACGTTAATTAGAGGAGATGGTCTGGCTCTTGCCTTTGCCATCTAACTTCATTTTTCTATCCTTGCATCATTTCACAGAGAAAGCCCAATAACTATTTTAGGTTCAGTAGCCAGCTGATTGTCTTGTCTTTTATATTGCATAGATATGAATAAAAAAAGTGTTTATTTGCAGAAGTATAATGAAATATTTGCCTGTGCTACCTATGAAAATACAATAAACTTTTTATATTTTATTTGGCCTGAGCTTAAATGAGAAAAGGGGGAATGATGACCAAAAGGGTGGCTGAGAGCATAAAACCAGCAAGAAAACTCACTGTTATTATTTTATTAGAATGATGATTAGGAACCAGTATGAATACTTTGAATACAGAAAAGGTTATGCTTCCCACCTCCTGATTTAAGGAGATGCATAAGGATTAAATTAAAGTAAATATGCCTGTAATTTACTGTATTGCGTGCATTCAGCATACTCGCTCTTTGACAAGCATCCAGCTCCGTTCAGTGCCAGCTACTTCCTAATCAAGTAATAGATGAGGCTTGGAAGGAGGCTGCTCAGCATCCTCTGGTTGAGCTTTTGCTGCTGGGTAAAGAGGTTCCAAGGGGCCAGATGCAGAATAAGCGAGAGGAGGCAGGATGCTATAGGACCATGGATGCTGGGAGGGTGGAGGGTGCTTCAGCTGCTTGTCGTAGGCATTATTTATACCTTTTTCCTTAAAGGATCATTGGTTAAAGTGCATAAATGGTGATTAAAGCAGTGGATTTAGTGTCTACAACTGTGGTGTTGATACTTGTCTCAAATGAAGTAATCCACTGAAGTAACCTCCCTGGCTAAGGATTGTAGGACAGGATTTTTAGAAGTGGTGGTTTTGGATGCATCCATGTTGTCTTTCTTGCTAGCCTGAATATTAGTTACTTTTTGTGTCATTTAGCTGTCATTGCAGTGGCTTCCTGTCTTGTGAGGTTTATAAACACCTGCTGTCAAAAAAACCCCAAACCAAAATGAATTAAGAAGTAAGTATGAATTTAAGCTGAAGCGTCTTTAGTCCTGGGATCACCGGAAGTGATTACGTTCATAGATCCACAGTGTGGATGTATTAGGAGTGAATCTTCTACAAGGAGAATTAAACCAGATATTAGGGATCAGTTTAATCATTCTGTGGAACAACTGCAGAATATTCTAAATTTAGACTGTGCCATGAAGTGCATCCATTTTTTCCTGAGGTATTTATATGGGATAATGTCCTGGTTTCGGCTGGGATAGAGTTAATTTTCTTCATAGTATCTAGCATAGTGCTGTGTTTTGGATTTAGTACCAGAAGAATGTTGATAACACACTGATGTTTTCAGTTGTCGCCACGTAGTGCTCAGACTACTCAAGGACTCTTTGAGCTTCTCCTGCTCGGCCAGGTGCATAACAAGCTGGGAGTACAGCACAGCTAGGACAGCTAACCCAAACTGACCAAAGAGCTATTCCATACCATATAACGTCATGCTCGGGGGGGTTAGTCGGTTGGTCGGTCAGTCGCGGGCAGAGTGGTCGCAGCTCGGGCTGTGTGATCGCGGCTCGGGGGGAGTGGTCGCTGGTCAGGATGGGCTGGGCATCGGTCAGCAGGTGGTGAGCAATTGCATTGTGCATCACTTGTTTTATATATATTCTGTATATTCTCTTACCATTATTATTATTACTATTGTTATTCTTCTCTCTTATTAAACTGTCTCTATCTCAACCCATGGGTCTTACTTTTTTTTTCTTTTCTACGATTCTCTCCCCCATCCCACTGAGGGAGGGGGGGGAGTGAGTGAGCGGCTGCGTGGTGCTTAGTTGGCAGCCGGGTTAAACCACAACAGATTTCTTGAGAATTTTGGTTAGAAGCTTGACTTAAATAGAATCCTTTAAGTCATAGTAATAACGATCCTTTGTGTTTGATGATGGATGTCATAGTTTTAGAACAACAGAAGCCAGACCAAAGTGGCCAGTCTCTGGGATCTTGAGCTTCTGCTTTGAATCTGTAAAATGGGAACCATGGTTCTTTACATTCATATAGTTATCCTGAGAATTAATTCATTAACATCCAGTTGGTGGTGATGGGAGGCCTACAATATGTGGTGGGAGTGTTAGTATCAGGTGTGGTTACACGCATATCAAATTGGAATCCATGGAATCCATAGTGATATTCCTGAGAATTTCTAAAGTTTGGTACTATGGACTGCACTGAGATGAGGGCAAAAGTGGAATCTGAAATCCTTGTTTTTCTTCAAGACTGTCAGTTCATGTGACTCTTCCTTTGGAACCTTTGTTCTTTCCAATCATGGTCCAAGTTAAAACAAAAGTGAAATGATGTTTCCATTGTCTCCCAGTAGGCACTGGACATGCATTGGATACTTGCTTATGCCTTGATTATGTTATAAAATGCAGGTAACGGCAATATCTCTGGTTTGTGTTACAGAGCTCAGCGGATGATCCTGCCAGTTCTCAGTGCCCTTGCCATGGCTCAGGGTGTTCAATGTGTCCCCTAGGACTATGTAACCAAGCTGAAATAGATTGCAGTGCTCAATATTTATATTTTTATTATAATGTTTTTTCTTCGCCTCTCTCTTCTTTAACTGTTCTCTTCATCTGGCTTTGGGCTCTGAATATTCTCAGGTCCATAACTGTTTCTAGGTTGTTAACGAAGTTTTCCACTACCTGTCTACTTCATATTCCCTAATGGGAAGCCTTCTATGTAGGAGTAGAAACTATCAATCTGTGAAGATCTGGTGGGCCAAGAAGACTTTTTGCAGCCAAATTAATTTTTAATGACATTGATTCAGTGTCTAGCAGCTTACATGTCAGAGTGTATGAGACTCACCCTTTGTCCCATCCCTAATGCATTTCCCTTTGGCAGTAACTGTTTTGGGCAGCTTTTTTTTTTGATTTAGGACCTTGAAATGCACTGGTGCTACTTACTAGGTTTCATTTAGCAAGAGTGGATCGCGTTGGTGATCAGTTAAGCTGGTGAACGCTGACAGTGCAGTGAAACTACGTACATGTGTGCCGTCACATGCATGATGCTGCTGTTCCGTATGCTGACTTAACTCCAAAGCAGAGGCAGTTTTAAGAAAATGCCATAGCTGACTTAACTTTCACATTTAGTATGGAATAACATAAAGCGCTCTATCAGTCAGAACATGGAGCAGGAGCTAGCACTCCTGGGTTCGGTTTTCCAGGCAGGTTTGTAAGATGCCGGGAGTGCAGAGCTTTGGATGCTGGTGCTGGCTGCCCTGCTGATTTGTTGTTGCTGTTTCTTATTTGTGTTACCACAGTGTCTAAGCATCCCAGGCAGGGAGCTGAACATCTTTGTTCTATGTGCTCTGTACACACAACACACAACATGGTTTGGGGAACACTTAAAAACTTATATGAATAAAATTAATTTTCTAAAATTCATGCTCAAGTATTTAAATGAAATTGCCTGTTTTTTTTTCTCCAGAAGTGGTATGCTGCTTTTTCCTCCTTACAAAGACCAAGGGCCTAGCTCTTATGGAAATAAATTGAGGGCAAAACAAAGAATTTTAAAAGTGATTATTTATAATAATATATCTACAGCTATTTAATTATTTCAAATATTTAAGATTTTTGGATACCCACCTTGAGGGTTTGTTTTTAAAGGATCATTTGAAAGAACTGAGAACACAGTACTTTCTGAAAATTAGGTCTAGTTAAGGTTGCCTAGAATTGAGATGAGTGCAAGTCAGCTCACCAGTCACTTTTGAAAATCTACATCTACCTACTGTTGAGGAGACTATTTTCAGGTCCCTATTTAGACACACTGATGCCATTTTTTTTTTTTAGCTTTATTTAATCCCACTGAACAGGGGGCTAAAAGAGATATGCCTCATTATGTTGCTGTCGGAGTTAGTGCTTTTGAATGACCCTTCACAAAAGTGAATAGTGTGAAAAAAGTGAAAGAATACTTCACCAATTACACCTCTAAAGTATTAATTTATTTATTATTGCGGCCCCCGGTGGAGACATACTTTGCCTTTCTGTATCTATATCCCTCTAAAATGAGCACAACGGTATTATTCGGTGTTATTCAACAGTTTTCCCGTGGGGAATGGAAACCAGTTGATGGAGGCAGGAAGTTCTGATAAGCTCCCCCTTTGCAGGTTTTGTAGCTTATGAATTCCCTCTGCCACAATGCTGTCCCCTTAAGCTGAAATTTTAAGCTGTTTCCCTCTCCCGTTTTGATGCCTACTTTGTAAAATATTCCTATTAACATCACATTTGTGTCCAGCATTGTATCTGGTGCTGCTGTGTAGCTGAGTGGTGCAGGCATTTCAACCCAGAGTGAGTTTGTGGCTTGTATTCATATTCAAATTTTGGTATCATCTATCTATGAAATTATTCATCAGATTCCTGTGTGAATGCTTTTAATGGTTTAATGTGTTCAGCTGATAACAAACTGCATGCTGAAACGTAATGTTGCTCTTTTTAGACTTGATTAGACTCTATCCTTGATTGTGATTTAATGGCTGTTCACAAGCTTGTTCGCTCTTGCTGTTGCATATTAAGTACTGAAGTATCCAGCCAGATCTGCCAAAGTCTTTCAAGGGACCGTGGTTTCTCAAGGGAGATGAAAAGCCCTAAGTAGGCTAGTGTTTTGATTCAGGACTTGGTTTGTATTTGATTGTTCTTGATCACCAAAGATTTTGTCCGTAAATCCCTCTGGAAACGTTTAAGTGCTCAAAGACCTGTCTCAGTGCTGGATTTTACTCTCCTAAAATGCTATCTAAACAATCAAACAAAATCCTTTTTAAAGCAATTAGCACAAGCAATAGCAGTCAAAACAATTCCAATTATAAGTTTTATTCACCTCCTTGTCCTTTTCCAAATGCTTATCTAAGCTATTGTGCCAGAAAAAGCAATGTATGATTACAAGTCAGCTATTTCTCGTATGCTTTGTGCATCATCTCTAACATCTCGTATTTGTGTATCATGGGTACTTGCATGGCCCCAGTTACCTTAATCTCTGCTTGTTAGCATATGTTATTTTTCACTGTGCCCTTACAGAAGTACTGATAGACCTAACTCTCAAACAGGAAGATGCGGGGATTTCCACAAGATGTCTACAGAGCAAGGGCTCGATCTGAAGTCCTATGCTAATGCCGTTACCAAAGAGTCACTTTTCCCATAAGTATCTAGTCTTCTCTGTTTAAACTAGGAGAGGATTAATAAAAGTATGACGGTGATACACTAGTTAGGAGATTGTTTAAGCTAGGCTTGAAGTTACACCACATGCCTGAAGAGCACAGGGAGAGATGAAATGTCTTCAGTCATTTTCTGGACAAAGGGTCACATGAGGGAAGAAGCCCACTGGGCAGTGGGAATGTGGTACCACAGAAGTATGTAGATGTTTTCTAGTGATGTGCTCCTCACCTTTGGATAATGTGTCTTTTTAAGAACCCTAATGAACTCATGTTCTCTAAGAAAATACCTGTAGGAACGAATTAGCTTTTAAAGTGTAGGTTAATGACACCTGATCCTCAGGTGATGTTGGCATGCCTGTTAGCAATGGCATGTTTTAAACCAGAGCTGATTTCCACAGCCTGCATTAACACTTGCTTTTCTAAAGAAAGAAATAGTCTATGGATTTTCAGTGCTTTTTTATACCAGTGAGTCTGTACTGACTTTGGTGGAATTATTTCTGGTTTACTCCTGCTAATTGAGAGGAATTTAGTTGCCAGTGCCTCTCCTTTCCTTTCTCATGTCTGGCTGTGGTTAATGTATCTGCCACCAGATTATTGCAAGATGATGGTTTCATTTTAATTGAAATATGAACATGAACTGAGTGCTTTTGAACTGCATTTTATTAGTTTATTAAGCAAAAAAAAAAAAAAAAAGAGAGAGAAAAAGAGACATCACCTAGAATAGAATAGACTATTTCAGTTGGGAGGGATCTACAACGATCATCTGGTCCAACTGCCTGACCACTTCAGGTCTCACCAGGTTAAAGCATGTTGTTAAGGGCATTGTCCAAATGCCTCTTAAATACTGACAGGCTTGGGGCATCAATCACTTCTCCAGGAAGCCTGTTCCAGGGTTTGATCACCCTCTTGGTAAAGAAACGCTTCCTCTTGTTCAGTCTGAACCTCCCCTGGTGCAGCTTGGAGCCATTACCACACATCCTACCACTGGATCCCAGGGAGAAGAGCTCAGAACCTCCCTCTCTCCTTCCCCTCCTCAGGAAGCTGTAGAGAGCAATGAAGTTGCCCCTCAGCCTCCTCTTCCCCAACCCAGACAAGCCCAAAGTCCTTGGCTGCTCCTCACAGGACATGCCTTCCAGCCCTGTCACCAGCTTTGTTGCCTCTGGATGCATTCAAGTACCTTCACATTGTTCCTAAATTGTGGGGCCCAAAACTGCACACAATACTCCAGGTGAGGCCACACCAGTGCTGAGTAGAGCGGGACAATCTGTGCCTCTCCTGACCGGCTGGTCGTGCTGTGTGTGATGCACCCCAGGATGTGGGTTGACCTCTGGGCTGCCAAGGCAAACTGCTGACTCCTATGGAGCCTGCTGCCAACCAGCACCCCCAGATCCCTTTCTGCAGGGCTGCTCTCCAGCCACCTCCCTCTCAATTCATACTTGTGCCCAGCATTACTTCCTCCTAGGTGCAGAATCTGGCATTTTGACTTATTAAATTTCATCCCATTAATCATTGCCCAATGCTCCAATCTATCTAGATCCCTCTGCAAGGCCTCTTGTCCCTCAAGAGAGTCAACAGCACCTTCCCGTTTGGTATCATCAGCAAAATTGCTAATGGTGCATTCAACTCCTGCACTCAGATCATTGATAATGATGGAAACATTCAAGGCCAGGTTCGACGGGGCTCTGAGCAACCTGATCTAGTTAGCGGTGTCCCTGCTTACTGCAGGGGGGTTGGACTAGATGACCTGTAGGGGTCCCTTCCAACCCAAAACATTCTATGATTCTATGACTCTATAAATGTATTGATCAGAACTCGCCCTAGCATTGAACCCTGAGGAACACTGCTGGTGACTGGTTGCCCAGTTGATGTAGCCCCTGTAGGGGACAGGAGTGCGCCAGGGTCTAGTTGTGTCCCTGTCTGGGCCTGCGGCTGTGAAAAACAGGACAATATGTACAAACAGTGGGAGCAGCCACCCTCAGGCACCATGGGCAATCCCTGCCCAGGGCTCTCCCAGCCTCAGGCCGAGGCTGTCGGTCCCACATCTCCCCAGAAGCCCAGAGACACCCGTCCTGGGGTGGCCATGTCCCCAACCCCACCACCATTCTGCTGCCCACTGTGAGAAGGCCACTACATTGTTAGGGCTGGTGCAAAGAGCAGATAGGTCAAAAATGGCACTGGCCAGGTGTTATTTTTATTCCTTATCTTTAGGCTGATGTCCATGTAGAAAGTTGCAAATCTCTCCAGCTGAGCAGCTGAGGATGGGGGTAGTCCATGGTCCAGGTTATGTCCTCTTCGGGGCCTCTGGCTGTAGAAGGCAAAGGAAGATCAGCCACTAACTGTTGCACCACAGGCAACGGCCCAGCCGTCCCCTTCCCTGCACTCTTCCCTGCTCAGCCTTTGCTTGCCCACCAGCTCACCTCCAGCCTAGGATGGCTCACTGCAGCCCTTCTTATACCCTCCATGGGCCGGCCAAGTCACTGGCCCCCTGTGACATGGCCCCTGCCCATGTTCTGCCTGCTGTGACAGAGCCACTGTAGAACCGGTGGGAGTGGGTGCCAGGGTCTAATAAAAGGCCCAGCCCTCAGCTTCTCAGAGAAAAAGGGCTGCTGCTCTTCAGATTTACTCAAATGCAGTGGGAGAGATGGTAAGTCAGGCCTATGAAGAAAATGGCCAACACGGACAGCCCACTGTTGCTCTGTGTGGGGACAGCCTCTCAGCTGGGGCTGCGGTCCCATCACAGCCCCTCATCGCCCCAGCCCAGCCCACCTCCCCTTGGCCTCCTCCTTGCTGTCAGGGCCAGAGCAGAGAGAGCTGGAGCCCAGCATGAGGGTGCAGACAAATAAGTGCCGTGTCTAAACACTGGGGAGCAATTCAGGTGTTTAATATACTGACCTAGTGCCCCTTTGGCTGTCTGAAAGCCCAATATCCTATGAATATATATGAAATAGGCAGAATAAAATACATGCCTTTTTAGATCAGCCAACTGGAGTACACTAAGGCATCTGAAATTGCACTAAATACTTACTTGAGTTCCAGTTGTAATGCCTGGAACTCCACTGGCTCCATCTATGGATAGCTCGCACCTGGCTGTACACCTGCACGTGGGAAAGATACCAAAGGCCACTAGCCTTTTATTAAGCACATTTAGAGATTAAATGCAGGAAGTTATACATGAAGGAATGTTTTTCTCTAATAAGTAATGTGGTAAATACCAGTTATCAGGGAAAAGCCATAGGAAAGATGCAATTTCAAGGCCTGGAGAAGAGGTGCAATTGACTTGTTTTGAAAATAGTCTTACAAGGAGGCAGGGTTTTGTACCCTGCTTTAAAACACTTGCAAAGATTAAAACCTCCAGCACGCCTACTCCCATCCAAGTGGCTCTTTTGTGCTTGTATTCAACCCCGTGCCTTCATCACTGCCTGCTAAACGTCCTTCATTTTTCTATGGGGAAATAATCACCAGCTGAAGTGGATCAAGAATTACTTTTACGTGGATCATACTCAGCAACAAGTTTAATTACAGCTGAAGTGGCAGATACTCCCCTTGTGACACATCCTCCCTTTATTGGCACCAGAAGAAACATTTAGTAGTGGAGGAACTCCGAACTTCCAGGAGAATATTCTGCTTTTCTCCTGCTCTGACCAAGTGACTCTAACGTTAGCCCAGCTGCCCCTTTCATCTTCCTTTCAGGAGAGAAGCAATATGTATCTTGTGATTTAATGCATACCCAGCACAAGGACTGGGTACAGGATTTTAAAATCAGCAAAATATTCTGCAAGATTAAATTGCATGATAGTATTTTATTAAGGCAGAAACTCTGGATTTTGTTAAGATTTAATGTAGACATTTTTATTACTTATTAATCAAATTCCAGATATGTTAGGAGCATGATTTAATTCCTACTTAATAATCCTCTAAATACAAATATTGGAACTCTTTAAAACAAGCTAAATATTTTTTCACTTGAGCTTGATGAAGCTGATTAAGAATTACCTGCAATAAGTTGTTTTAGTTCCAGTGTAGACTATCTGTTTAATAAAATAAATTACTACCTCAGGGGAGTGTAAAGAGAAACACTGGAACATACAAAAGACAAGACTTTCAGAAGAACTTTGTGGTGGCTTAACTCTGTTCTTTATTGTGAATTTTACCCTTCACTTCAAACGGAGGAAGGTGAGGGAAACGCCCAGTGTCCATCTTGGATAAAAGGTGCACAGAGAATGCAGAAATATATTTTTTCTCTATGTTCTCTATAAGATGTTTGTTCAGCATTGCTATGAAATCCTAGTTGTCTTGCTTAAAGCAAAAGCCTTCTGCCAAAGGCAAGGACAGGTTAAACCAAGTGAGCTGAACAACAGCTGTTCTACTCACTGGCAGGACTTTATTGTCTGTGTCTTGTTAGCTTTTTGTTGGATTTGGCTCAGTTCCTTGAGAAACAATCCCATCCCTTGAAGAAATAAACCTCATGTTACCACCTTAAAATAACATGAAAAGTACTTAATTCTTCTTACTACATTCCTCCCATCTTCTTCTCTCTTTAAGCTGTGTTATTCGGCTGTTTTTCTGTCTGCCTCTTTTGGTAATGAACCCAGTACCTGCAATATTTTTCTGTGCCTTATCCTGTAAGAACTCTAGAATATGACAGTACTTGCCAGAAGCCATTCAAGCAAACATTACCAGTTTATGAAATATCTTTAATTAATATGCATATACTTATGAGAAATAGGCGGTGTTAAAGACAGTCCAGCCAAACTAAGCACTGTGCTGTTGTTTTTATGCATGGATCTCCCCTCCTTCGTTTGCACGAGTCTCCATTGAATCAGTGACATTAAGCTGCGAGTCCTTCAGAGGGTGGGGGATTCGGGTAGTTTGCCAGGGGGCTGGGCCCCACCCTACCTTCTGGAGCCTGGGAAATAATAGACTGTGCTAGGCAAACAACGTGGATCCAATTTGAAGTCTGAGAAGCGAGGACATTCTGTGGTACATCAGAAATGCACGGCTTTTAACCCACTTTCTCAAGCCTGGCTCTTGCTGGTGTCCTCGAGAGCCCAGGGAGCAAACATGACACACAACACGCGCTACCTCAGCTAAGCACGGTGGCGCAGGGGCGGGCAGAGTTACGGCCCTACATTTGAATTTTCCATGGTTTGCGATAGACGGAGCGTAACTGTGTTGGTGCAGATTCACACCTCGTATCATGCATGCTGAGAGAGAAGGCACCAGGGCTTCCCTGATGCCCCGCGTGGCTCCGGCCTCCCGCAGAGCAGGGCAGGGCTGGCAAGCAGCGGCGCTTTGCAAGGTTATGTTCCAACAGCTAATCACGGCCACCTCTTCTGCAGAGCATCCAGATCGCAGATTTATTAGTCGATACTAATTATCCTCTGGATGTTGATAAAATACAGGTGAAAAATACATGGAACAGAAACTGTGGTTTCTTTCCTTTGGGTGCTGGAGTTGGGCGCCTCTCCTGATGTAACTTTCACACTGCAGGAGCATAGAATGAGCAAAGTGTCCTCTGGAAGTTTGTTGCTGTAGGAACCGAATGTAATTGCCTTTAAGAAGTGAATATATCCATTCCAGAACCTTGCTTATTAAGCTTCCATGCAAAAGGAAAGAGAGCTTTCCACGAACAATCCTTTTCATGCACATCGAAAACCTCTCTCCACAGCTGTCTGTCTTTTCTAACTCTTAGTTCTGTGCTAGAAGCTCATCGGTAACTGTGCATTCGCATGCTGAGAAGGCTTTGGTTAGGCAGAGGCACTATAAGTGAGGTTATCTGGTTTCATGTCCAGTCCTTAACCCTGACTGTCTTTGCAGCCTTAAATAAATCACTTAGGCCAACATTTTTTAAGTGTTGATGTCTGAAGTTAAACATCCAAATTTGTAGTTGAGCATGTAAGTAGGACTGCTCTGATTTTTATAGACACTGACTCCCACAGTGTCTTTATGTGTTATATTGTGTGGGGGTTTGCAGCATTACTGAAAACTAAATGTGGATTTAGGAGCATAACATAAGACAGCCAAGTTTGGGAATGTCAGCCTTGACCTACACAAGCTTATTTTTTTTGCCCCTGTGTTAAGCTGACCTAATAATGCTTACCTGGCTGAAGAGGATGCCAGGAGGACCGATGGACAGTGAGTTTTCTCATTATGAAAGTGTTTTGTTGCAATATAAGCAAGGAGACTTCTTCGGACCTGTTGCCCAAACATAATGCAGTTGTCACGTGCAAATGTAGCAATCCAATACATTTCAGAATATCACGCCTGTGCTGTTAAACACAGCCTGGTTTCATCCACCCTCCACCAAAACACATGAACTGCAGTTTCTTAACGAGCAGTTAGATAACTTCTTAGAGACATGTGCAGTATCATACTGATAAGAGCTCCTTTGTGGTACTCTGCATTCATAAGCATGCTGGCTCCATGCGCTGGGGCAGAATGTTTGAGCATTTTATTAAAAAAAAAAAAATTCCACTGTTTTGGTAAAGTTTGGGGGCCACATTCCAATTTTGTTTTCATCACATATCTCTGGTATAGAAAACAGAGGAGCTTACAGCTACCCTGGGGGCTAACTTCATCAGGTGGAGACCAAAGTGTAGAGCTCTCCTTTTAAATTGCTCTAGTCCAGGTTTACAGAGACAAGGACACATGGCATACTTTGAAGGACTAGATTTGATGTGGTAAGTGCAATTGCAGCTTTCAGCTTGTTACAGGGTTAAGCTCCAGAGTGTGCGTGTTAAAAAAGAAGTTCCCAGTGAATGTAATATTGTTTGCAGGCAGAAGCGTCTTCAAGTCTAGTATCTCTCTCCCTTCTGTTTCGTGAGTGCTGTGACAACTCTGCCCCTTTTGGGGACAGACCAAAATCTGCTGCAACTTCGTGTGGATCGTCTATCAAAGCCTACTTTTGTCTTGCTGAATTCAATGGGAATTTTGTCTTTAAATATAGTGGCAGCCCCACTGGATTCCTTCTGTTATAATTTATTCTTTAAGGAGTTGTGTCCAGAAGTACTGACTGCTTCTTGCTTCCAGTGAGTTAAACATGAGCTGACTGCTTATCACACTGCTTGGAACATGGGGTTCTTCCCTGCAGAAGATTCCAGTTTAAACAGACAGATATAATTGCTCAGAAACAATTTTTCCCTTGGCTCCTGATGACACTGTCTTAAGTCAGGCTTGGTTTGGTTTGGTGTGCTTTGATGCAGAGGTGTGACAGTGCTTTTCACGTAATTGGGTTAACACTGAAAGTGTTGTCTATTTTGATTAACATAGTGCAGTTTTTCTTTAACAGGTGGAGAACGAGTACAGGCACAGAATCATTTTGACTGCCAGAAAAACGTTCGTCAAGCAAATGGGTTTATCAGATACTTGATCAATCTTTCAAGATCCAGCTGTTGAGCAGAATCAGCACAGGCAATTGTGTTTTCTGTGGTTTTAAATAATGTATCAGAAAGGATCTTGGCTTTTAAGAAACGCACTGCCTGTGGTGTTTTTTCACTCCGAAGCCATGAAGCTGCTTTGCTCCAATTTGGATTCAAGTGTCTTGTGCAGCACAGGGCTGTGTGTGATACACAACTGCTGGAATTGTTTCTTTTTTTAACTAAGAGATTGGCAGCCACTTGGATGAGTCACAATCATGAGCCTAATTTTAGCTGGTATGTATGTATTGTATGTATTGGGAGAATCTACCAGAGACAGTTCTATCTCAAGGGTTGAGGGAGGTGAAGTGAGTTTAGTTTTGGGGCTTCTTAGAAATCAGCTTTTGTGTCTGAATTGTGTTTCTTCTCTTGTGGTTTTGTACAGTCATATTATATGACCTTTCTGTGGGAAGTCACCTAGTTCCTTCACCTTTGAAGAGTTTATCAGAAGGAGACAATCTAGAGTGACAACATTAGTACTTTGACTCATGCTTGTTTGGTATGTGTTTGACTTGTGTTTGTGTTTTGAACATAATGAAGTCCAGAGTTGAAGCTGTCTGTAGTGTCCCAGTTCATCTGTTAATTTATCCATGGGCAGCCTCTGCTGGTTTCCTCTGGCTGACATGGGAAACAGGAAGGTGTGGTAGTATGTAGTTTGGGAGGAGTTTAGCATATGCAGTCAGAGCCCTCCAGTCATTCAGGCTGCATAATGTGGCTGCCAGCGCTCACGCCACTGTTCAGCGGCTGCTACTGTTATTTTAAGGCAGTAAAGGTATTCTGTGGAATACTGCATTTTGCTCTGGTGGCCCACCTGTATCAAAGTAACGCAGCCTCTGGCAGGAGCTGATTCCTACTTCTGGCAGCCTGCTAAGAAAGCAAGGTGAAAATGGTGCCTGCCTGTAAATGCTGCGTACGTGAGAAAGAAAAGGCGTGTGCTTTTTGTGGCATCTCGCTGTTCCCTAATGCATTATTCCTGTTTCTTGTGAGGCAAAGGTGTCAGACTGGATTGTGCAAGGAGATGGAGGCCAAGTTGTCATTCACTGCCCGTGTTCAGAAAGCAGCCATTAGTAGTACCCAAGTCCTTCCTCTGCTTTGTGTTCTGCTCAGCCTCTGTGTGCACCTAGGTAGTAAACTACCATATGTTGTTTATAGAGAATGCAAAGGCAATGTATCATTTTCCACTTAATCAGGGTGTTCCTAATCGGGAAATTGCGCAGAGAACTAATTAAAGCCAAATGTACTCAATAACTACTGTTTAAGTGATACAGTAACTCTGCTTAACACGAACATCCTCAGGTGATTTACAGGTACCTGGGCCACGTCACATTTTTAAACTGAACATGGCTTGGTTTCTTCTAGGAGAGCTCTTACTTTTGTCTGAGTTATGATGCAGGGAATGTCTGTACAAACAACTTCTCTCACTGTCTGATCCATATTGAAGCTCCATCTTTCTAGACAAGGTAGGCAGAGTGTCCTCCCAGTCATTGCTGTGGCCCTGCTCCTCCTCTGGGCAGAGACACTTCCATTACCCCAACGAGTCTCGGGCTGTGGGCTGGTGGTGGTGACGGTGATGGTCCCACTTAAACTTTGCTTATGCTGAACATAAACACCTCCTGGCCCTGGACACATGTTCCTGGTTTGTGCTGCTTCTTGTGTTGTCCTGGCAAACTATTTGTTCAGCTGTGCAGCAGCTAAATCTGGATGCTGATCTGACTGAAAAATAACCCAGCGAAAGGGGGGAAAAAGAAAAGAAGAGAGGTGTCTCATCCAAATCAGTTTTCTAGTCTGGTTCACGATGTGGCTACACAAGCAGCTGTACAAGCACAAAGAAGGGAGTGGCGGGAATAAGTGGGTGAGGTCAGGGAGAAGGGAGGCTATTTAAGCCAGCACTGCTGCCAAAATGTTACTTGCCAAATGACTTCTCCACTCTTCTGTTTCCTTGAACGTTTCCTCACATCTGCTCCGTCACAGTAAACTTTTATGCATAAAAACACTTCTGCATAATAACATAACAGCTGTACTAGTTCAGACAGACTTCATCTAGCCCAATATCCTGTCTCCAGCAGTGGCCATAATAAGCAGACCCAGGGGGTAAGAAGGGGACAAGCATGTCCGATACTTCCATGAATGTTCTCTCAGCCTTAAACAATGTTTAGCTCGGGGGATTTCTTGAACCTGGTATGGTTCATTTACACAGTAACTCTCAATGGATCTCTTAAGTACTTGTCCAAGTCAAGTACTCCCCTGAAGGCCATGTAAAATCATGGTGTTCATGACATCTTTTGGCAAAAAGTCCCACAGTTTTCCTAATTGGGATAATCAAGAAGTCCATAGGCAGGACAGACCAACATATAGCACCAACATGAACGAGCCTGGGACCACACTGGCCCAGAGGGTGAGAGCTGTGGGAGCAGCCCAGGACTGTCACACCACTGCTCAACCATTGTGCTCTCCAAACCAGGGTGGCTGCAACTGCTCCTCCTGTTGGGACTGGTCCCTGTCTCACTGTGGCTCTCAGGCCGTGTCTAGGGATTGTTGGTCATGTTGGCATGAGCCAAGTGAGTGTGGGGCCCCTCAACAGCTCCCAGCACGGGCAGGTGAGTTCCAGTGCTCAGGGGTGTTCCCTGGCACTGTTTAATTCACAGAAGGAGGTGCAGCCGTGATGCCTTCAGTGAAACGTGTGGACTAATATCATTGGGATATTCCTAGATCAGCATTTTTGACTTCTGAGGGTTTCAGGAAGATGTTGGTAATTTCCTAGAGGAGATGATAGTGCTTATTTAGTGTGCTTAAACACATAATTCCATTGAGTCAGGTTTAATGCCTAGTCCAGTCATCTGTGACCTATTGTCATTATTTTTGTTAATACATCTTTTTACATAATGTTGACTCACCTACACAACAGATAAAGATATTGGAGAAAAGGCTTTCCTGAAGAATTGGAAGTATCATGAAGTTTGGTAACACCTGCTAGCTACTGCTCAGTGAAGATGAAATGTTTCGGTTGTCTCAGTGCAGTATGTGAAAAAAAGCCATTCCACAAGCCAGTGAAAGGTAATTAAGCTCTCAGTTGGTGTGCTCAGCCAAAATGACCAGGAAGGAGCAGTCAGGATGTACATTATGTGTTCTTCTCTGAGGTGGATGGGTTGAGTTCATATCTGAAAACACACCAGCTAGTGGAGAAGCTTGCAACCTGCATCAGTTCTGTGGGCAAATGAAAGTTTTTTACATCCTAATGCTTGTCTAATTCCATTGGGATTCATGCTAGATTGTGAACTGGGTAACTCTGGATACCATCATTTTCTGTGCACATCTGTGCTTTGTGACCAAGTCAATGAATTGCAGCACTGCTCGAGAAGGGTGAATCTGCTGAGACAAGGCTGTGTTGACAAACGGGCAAATTTTAAATGTTTGTTTAGTGGAGTGTTTGGTGGAGATTATAATTGTTGCTAGAATGTATATACCCTTTTACTGGGATGAGAGTGAAAACCCTCTGTCTTTCTTCACCTGATGTTCGTTGTGTTTGTCACAGTAATCCATGCTTAGGCCTGCGAGGCAGTCCTGGTCGGTGCGGTGCTGCCTGAGCCACCTGGGTTGCTTTGTCAATGAGGAACACATGGGCAGAGAATAAAATTACCTGGTATTTATTTGCACATTAAAATCTTTTCATGAATAGGCTGTACATTCCTTTCTCCTGCTCCCTTGGGATGTGATTCCCCCTTTGTAAGATAGTCACAATTTATGTAAATGTTTGTGATTGCCAAACTAATCAAACCAAGGACAAAAGCAATCACAGACGCTCATCTAGCATCCAGCTTCCTGACTCCAGCCCCCACATTAGCTTCTACTTCATTAAAATATATATGACCCAATTCAAGAACTAATTTGGACGAAACCATTAGGCTTCTGTCCTCATCACTGGTAGAAGTCTGAGGTTCATTTTCACACACGAGTGAGCAGTTGCAGCTTTAAGATGCATGAAGGTTATTGCTGTGTATGTGCATATGAAAGGGAGAGGGAAAGTGGCAGACATTGGACATACTCTTATTATTTCTGTAACAGAATCGTTTTATAAGGTCTTATTTGTGCTCCACCTGTGGAACACTAGGCAGGATGTAAAAATATATGGATGAGTTAAACACAGGAAAGGAAAATCAAGCCTCTGAGAAGGGACACTGGCAGGACGCTGATGTTGCATCGTAACTGAGCTAATACAAAAGTTGGTGGTGGTCTCAGCAGGGTCCCTGGTGGAAGATGTCTGGTCAGATCTCCAGAAGTGTTTGGACCAAGCCCAGAGGATCTCTACACACTCTGAAAAGTTGTTTGGTTTGGGTTTTTTTTTTCATATTGGATAGCTGTTTTAAATGCCTTAATTTCAAAAGAAGCCCTTAGCAGGCAGAGTTTGCAAAAATACTCAGAAGATCTACAGATCAGAATCTCAAGATATTTTTTAATCCAGCAAATCCAAGTAATTTATCCCAGTAATTTCCCAGTCTTGGGAAGGATGCCATGACTAGGCTGTGTCAGTAATCTCTACCGGCATGTGTGGCTGGCAGGGGGTTTTTTCCCGGAGCCACTATCTGGGGTATCAAGTTTCTCTCTGGACTGATGGATGAGTCACTAGAATCTCTGTTTTGTTTGTGCATTTTATCAGAGATCATCAGGCAGCCGTCAGTATGATTGACTAACTCCGCACCAAGTGTCAGGCAAAAGTAGCTGAAGTGAAGTAACACAAGTGACAGCTAAAGAATAAGCAACAATCTGTCTTTTCAAATGAGTTGTTCTGTTGGCAATTTGACAAATTGTACGGTGTAACTGAAAGTTCTAGTTAATGTGTTACATTACTTTATTTCAAAATATTCTGCTATGAATTGCTTACATTTAAATTCTGCCAGATAGAATGCTTAATGATATCAGTACAAATACAACAGAATTGACATAAAAATGCTGAGACGGTGCAAGTCTTCTGAGATTTATTTCTAAATATACTTCCAAAGTCCTGTTTCAGCATTTTTAAAAATAATTTGACATTTTTGTTTTCTACAAAACAGAATGCAATAGGAGAGTTCTCGATATAAATGGACAAGAAGGAGAAAGGGTGGGATTGGAAACAATTTGTTTGCCTGTAGAAAACCTCCTGCAGACTGCTGCTCAGCAGATTTATTTGGGTGCCATGCCAACTGATTGATCTAATTTGTCTGCCTTGCACGGGTAATTCATGTTTTCTCATCCTAAGGAAGCCTGACTTCTTTTTTTCTTTGGGTTTGATCAAACTTGCTCTGGTTCCATGATATAAGGATGACATTTTAATGGGACACATAAATAAGGAGTATCTCCATGAACTCCAGTTTTGTTTCACAAATATACGCCAGGAATGTTGGAAGAATTTTCTTCCAAACTTCTGTTTTTCCTGGCTGGTTGATGCCTTGGGAGAGCTCACAGCTCTTGTGATCATCAGTGTTTCCCCATGTTTTTTGAAATTACTCTCATTTTATAAGAAAATGTGAATCACAGTTAATTGAGAAGTGGCCGTATTAATTTATTATGACCATATTTCAAGGTCTTATAATCAGTTTCTCACAGTCTGACCAGTCAGTGTCTTGTACGTGGCTAGCTAACGGTATAGCTTCTAAAAACCTTTACTGGAAAAATTAAAGTGTGATTTTAAACAATTGCTGTTTTACTAGTGTGTGTCCCTATGGGGATATCCTTATTCTACAGTGATCTTTTTCTTTTCCTTTTTTCCCAGAATGACAAATCAAATTTGTGACTAATTTGAAATTTTCTCCTCTTATTCCAGAGTAAGCATCCCCACATGAAGAGCTATTTGCAAGCAGTCAAGTGGCCATATTTTAAAAACTTACTGTGAAGTTGCTTTAAATGTCCTTGTTTTATTCTGCATTGCAAAGGACTAGGAGTGTACATTGTCAGCTACCATGCTTGACTGGGAGCGCTAAGTCAATCACATGGGATCATTAAAAATGTCCACTGCTCATTAAATTGCTAATATTCTATCTTCAGCTAAGATTGTTTAGATGTTTGCAGCAGCTTGCAGTATCTAGGTGCTTTAGGTTTCTTGTCATGCTTGTTAGTCTGGTATGGTGTGAAGACACACTGTTTCTGTTGGCAGGTACAGATTGTAGCACCAGTTGTATGGCAGTATGTCTCCTGTTTGTCTTCGTCACTGCTACCTGCTCATGCGGTGGTGAACAGTTGTCCAGGAGTCTCCGTGAGAACATAAGCAGACAGCAGGAACAGATTTTCATAACTATCACCCCTTTTAGGAGACCTTGCAAACAGCAAAGGTATTTTTTTTGCACATGGCATTCATCAAGTTTTAATCTCATCCCTTCTGATGATAACTGCATGATTGTGGGGAAGAAGTGTAGCCTGCAGTTATCATCATTATGTTGAGGCATGGGGCTGACACAGAAGGTGGGGGAAAGCTACTTGCTAGTTGCTCTGCTGAAAGCAAGACAGCATATTCTTGGTGTCACTCTGGTGGGGCCAGTACTCTTCTTGCCGATGCGAAGGCTCTCCCTAATGTTTTGGTCTGATTTAAGCACCATTGGCATCGAGACTTTTGACTCTCTGCTAGTGTAGAGGATGTGACCAAGTTTCTTCTTCAAAATGGGTTGATACAGGAGTTCAGCTGGGGACTAGGTGGTTATGGCCTAACATAGATGAGAAGGAGCAGAGACCATTTAAATAGAAGATTACCGTTGAATTATTGCGGAGAATATAACCACTGCCTGCCCTGAAGGTATTTATCTGTTCTCTAATAGCTGAATTTGCAATGACATCTTCGTGCCTGTGGCAACTAGCACCGTAAGAACTTTTTCTTTCAGATATAGGCTTTGTATCTAAACCTTTAAAAGGCTGTGGCACCCGCAGAAGCTAGCGTGTGCGTACTGGAAGTAATGAGGCTGTGCTAACATCAGACTCTACCGCAGCTGCAGAGAAGCTCATCGGTGCCGGTACAGCCAGTGGCCCCTCACTGCATCGTCTGCCTTGGGACTACCTGCTCTGCAGCTGAGGAGGCAATTTCAGAGAGGAGAGGAAGGGAAGGGAGGGCTCTAAAACTCTTCCCTCTCCCCTACCCTCCAGTCAGCCCATTTCTGTATGAGGTTCTCCACTAACAAGAAGCTGGGGTTTTTTTTGGAGGACATGTACCTGCTGGCATCACTCCAGAAAGTGTTAGACATGACAGTGCTTTTGAGATCTGTCATGGAGAGCTGTAGGTGGAATCTCTTGGCAAGAGTTTGAAAAAGAAAAAAAGACAATTACATTAACCTCGCTTCTCCTCCCCCATTTAAAACAACTTGAATATTTCCATTTTCAGAAGGATGAAGACTAATCTAGAGGTGGTGACGATAAAGGTTGATGGGTTTACTTTTGTTATGTAGTGAGTGTTGTATTAGCATTTTGTTCTGTGATTTATGGTTAAAAGACTGCCGACAGTTCTGAGAATGCAGGGGAGGCTTGGCTAACATACATTTTGAAGTTAAAAAAATAAATAGATGAAAAAAAATTACATTCTTTATTAGTGAGTATGTTTCTTTCAGGCTAGTTTTTCTAAGGCAGATAATAAAATTATGTTATCTAAATTCAAACAACTATATTTAACATTTTTTTTTTTTTGGCTACTCCCTTCTTTAGTGTATGTCCCCAGATTTTTGAAACAGAGGTCATCTTCTTAAAGCATCCCACCATTGCCTTACTTTGCAAATTAGCTCCTTAAAATATCAGCTGTACATATTTTGCATTTAATAAATTACATTATTAAGGAAGCAAGAAATTGATTATTCAGTTACTGTGGATCAGGCACCAAACATCCTAGTATGTTAGATGAAGCATGAAGCTGATCAATAAAAATCTATTTCATCAGCATTTCTTAGCAGTGAACTGGCTGCTTGGGAACAAACGAAAGCACACACATGCAAACCCCTTTCTTCTCCTCTAAATGTTTTCAGATGATGTGACTGAAACACAAATGTCCTGTGCAATAGATCTGTGTATAATCAGGGAATTTGTTATGTATGAAATGTAGTTTGCATTTCATTCCTAGAAAAAAGTTATATACATGTTTGTTTGTATTACATATGTCTGAGTGAGATATATGGATCCCACAAGTAAGAAACACGTTATAAAATCTACATGCAGAAAAATTTTGTGCATCTATCTTAACATTAAAGCTGTGCTGAATGCTGGCAAAAGTCCAGAATCAAAACTGTCATGGTTTGTATGTGTTTGCCTGTTTCCTTCTTCTTAAAGATCCTTTAAATCTTGAGAGCAGGCACTTCTGGATAGTTTATAGAGGGTGCTGCCAAACTTTCCTCATAGTGGTCATATTAGAGGCCACGCAAAGCAAAACAACTCTTTTCACTGGGAATTTATGTGCAGAGGGATTGCTGAACACTTTGCCTACTTTTTTTTTGGGGGGGGGGGCTTGTAAAAAATGTTCCTGTTGCCGTAGATGGAATGGATTATGTCTTACTATGTACTGCATAAGCATGACACCATACATCTATTTTGGGATGTGGGCAATAGAATACAATGACCCTGTCACCTTAACATCAACTTTCTTAATGTTGCTCCGTTTGGACTTTAAATATGCAAGCATCAGGCCATTGCTTGCCATTGTAACTGTCTACAAAAGAATGGTTGTACTGCGCAGTAGTGTAATTATTGTGGTATTGTTTGCATATTTGTTTAATAATCTTCAATTTGGATTCTCTAGGCCAAGTTCTGCACTCAGAAGATAAGTCTCAGACCTTCAATCTTTGACAAATTTTGAATGTGGTTTGCATAGTGTACTGAGATTAAGGAGATTACAGCACTCTTATTCTAGTGGCTTCAAAGGAGTTCCTCTCCATTTACACCTGAATAACAAAATCAGTCAGGTCATTGGTATTTGGAGACCTATTTTATCCTTTTTTCTTTACTAGAATCCATCTAATGATACTCAGCTGCTTGTAAAATTTCAAGGGAGCCAAAGTAAGTATTGCTTGATTGTTTGGAAGTCTTTCCTATCTTTGAATATTTTTTATTTTGAAAATAAAATTGTGCAAGCTAATTTTAATGCATTTTGCAAAACTTTGCTTATGTTCTATGGTTTGTGTTACTGGTACACTCTCCTCCAGCCTGAAATCTCCCAGCTAGTCCTGGGAGATGTAATAACAGTAGAAGAATCATTATCCCTCTCTCTATGAACCTCTAAAAACTATTACCACCACAAATCTACACAGATGAAGGAAGCAAAGCAAGTTAAGCTCAAGGCAGATTTATGTCCCTCTTCATCCCAACACTTCAGCATGCATTCTACTACAGACATGGGTTTAATCCATTTTTAGTCAACAAGTCCCTTAAGTGCATGCCACGAGAGTGTGCATGGATGTACGTGCTTTTCTGACTTGGAGTCTATTCCACAAATAAGTGCAAGAGTCTGATAGTGTCGTGTGTGTGATGTTTGAGCTATGGTAGCTTGGTATAAAGCCAGAGGCTAAGGGTGAATCATCAACATCACCAGAGCAACAAATTTCTTAATACTCAAAAACCTGTGAGACAGAATCTCTCATGACATGACCTTGGTAGAGCAGTAAGGAGGTTTTTATTGGAATGAACAGAGCAGGGAGGCTTGCACATGTTGAAGTTCAACCAGCAACCCTGCTGTGCTTTGCACAGGAGATCTCAGGTTGGAGTTCAAGTCCTGTAGTTGCCTCCTGGATGCTGCTGTGGTGCTCCCACGCACTTGTGGAAAGCTGTGGCCATCCATGTGCTGATGGACGTGTGAGGAAAGGGGCACTGTGTACCCTGCTGGCTCCCTGGCCCCTGCCTGCAATCCAGAAAGGAGCAGTCTTCGATAAACCCATAGAAATTTCTGTATCAGTGGCAGCTACATCTAACTGTGCCATGTAGGTCCATCCATGAAATTAAATTATTTGATATACCAGATTCTCAACTGGTAAGATTCAGTACCTGAATTAATTACAACGATGTAAACCAGCCAAGGGGAGGACCCATCTTCCTGTGTGTGTTTTCCATTCTGAGAGTTTGCTCACTGAAGCAGATATCTGAAGTCCTTTTTTTTTGAATAGCAACATGAATTGAGTATTTTGAGAGAATGCAAATGTTCAGAATGAGCCATTTTTTACTTATTTTTGGATTTTAATGATTGTACCAGAAACTGAGGCTGATATCCTTTCCAGTGTCTAACAGGCTGATGAACTTCCTTGAATGAATTTTGTGTTGTCCTATTCTCCTCACTGGCATGGGTGCAAATGTTCCTGTGAGGACTCTAAAAAGAAAAGATACCTTTTGATTCTTTGTATAGTGATCTGTAGTCAGTCTGAGATTCCTTGTGGGATATAGTTTGTCAAACACCTGTCAGTCATGTAATATTCTTTGCTTTGTTGAATTCTCAAAAAAGGAATAGGATGCTGTTTTCAACTTGGTGCTTTAAAATGTTTTAAAAACCATGATGAGTCAAATGTTTTATAAGGCTTTTTGGCTTGTGTATGCTTTTCTTGATATGGATGAAGGCACTTGAAGCTGAACCCAGAGCAAGGGTCAGAAAAGGGGTTACAATGAGAAGACCATCATGGGAGTCTTTTTTTCCCCCCATACTATTTGTTTTGATAATACAGCTCTTGGTGGCGGCAGACAAGAGATTCATGGCTGCTTGCGAGCAGGAAGGCCTCGCAGGCATAGCAAGGTTGGGTGCCTGTATGAAGAGTTGGCCAATATTCTTTCATTTGTTGTGATAATTATGGTTTGAGATTTTTTCTGTATCTGAAAAACAGCAGGAGGACAAGAATATTAAAAACTACACTGAGAAGATACCGTAGTGAATATTTCTCAGTTGCTGGCTCTTGAGACTTTATGCTTTCTGTTGTTCTCTGCCTCAACAAGTTTATTTAGAGGTAGTAGAGATAGTTATAAATGTTAAAAAAAAACCAACCAAAACTGAAGGAATTTGTGGCTGAACAGTGGGAGACAGAAGACAAATGTCTGGCCAGCTCATCTCTGGCTTTGCGTAATGACACTCTGTCCTGGCGGTTATCTTGTGGATCTGACTAGGCTCACTTCCCAAAATTTATATCCATCTATAATCGGAAGTTAATGTGGTAGAGTGATTCCAGGTCTGATTCTGTGCTCGCTCTCTGAATTCAATTGAGACAGTTTGTGGTGAAGAGAGGCAGTGCTATCCAGAAGTTGTAACCTTCTGTCCATCTTGCAGGAAATAAGTGCTATTCCTTGGGTGTCCCCATCAAGAATAAGAGGCTTCCTTCCCAGATGAATATAGTTCAGTTTAATGGTTTATGTTTACATCATAACAGTCTCTGTTAAACTAAGATTTCATGCCAGAAGACTGCCAGCTAGTGCTGAGAAGCCTTTCCAAATGCTCTGCCCAGCTCTTCCAAACATACACTGTTTTTAATATGATACAGTCTTTGGAGTTTACTGACTTAACAGCCAGTAACACTTAACTGGCTATGGCCTGGCAGTACTTCTACAGTCTAAGTGTTAAGCATATGTCAACTCTGCATTTTAGTTCTGGGGATGGCATTTTATGCAACTTGCAAAAATCTTAGAGTTTGCTTACTGACTATATTTATAGTTGATATTTTGAATTTTTAAGTGCTGGATGTGTTACGCAATGTGGTTGCCCTCCATGACTAAATATTTGTAAAATTTGCTATCTGTCATAGCTATTTTTTAACCAGGAAACAAGGAACATTTTCATTCCTGAGAACACTCACTTCTGTGTTAATGGGTGTGAAATAAGGGGTGTAGGAAGCTGTATGGTACAAATCGGTTAATACAAAACCACACAGGAGAGTTAGAGAACGCATAAGAGGATATTTTCCCCAGGTAATACAGCCTGTAGCTTGTTACTCTGCAAAGTGGATGATGCGTTAACTGTACAGCTCAAGAGAAACACTTCCATTGTAGTTTTTGATCATTTGAACCAGTCAAGACCCTTATGACTGCTCGGTCTTGAAGAAATAGATGACGTTTTTGTCTTGAATTAGCCATTACATTTGTAGTTCAACAATATTTAAATACTGCATTGTCGTGGTCTAACCCAGCAGGCAGCTAAACACCACACAGCCGCTTGCTCTCTCCCCCCCAGTACAAATCAGAAAAAAGGTAAAACTCGTGGGTTGGGTTAAAGACAGTTTAATAAAACAGCAGAGGATAATAATAATAATAATAATAATAATAATAATGTATACAAAACAAGTGCTGCACAATGCAATTGCTCACCACCTGCCAACCGAAGCCCAGCCAGTTCCCGAGCAGTGGCTGCATCCTGCCCTGGCCAAATCCCCCCAGTATTTTTGTTTGGCATGACGTCCTATGGTCTGGAATAGCCCTTTGGCCAGTTGGGGTCAGCTTTCCTGGCTGTGCCCACTCCCAGCTGTGAGAAGCTGAAAAGTCATTGCCTTGGTGTAAGCACTGCTCAAAACCAGCTAAAACATCAGTGTGTTATCAACATTATTCTCATCTTAAACCCAAGACACAGCACTATACCAGCTACTAAGAAGAAAATTAACTCTCTCCCAGCCAAAACCAGGACATACATAAATTCTCAGGGCTTTCATTCCTCTTTGGATATACACACTATAGTAATTTTCTGAAGCAGAGTAATCCTTTCCAGTCACATTATAAAGGTTGCTGAATAGTTCATGTTTAATTCCTCAAATATACATTTCTAGGTATATTCCTGGAGATGAGGCAAATGTAATATAACATTATGGTTTTCTTTTCAGTCCACATGATTAATTTTTTCTCGTGATATGGATACAACCTAAGATTTATCAGTTTCAATTTATCAGGTCAATAATGGCTTTCTCTCCAGATGTAATATATTGAGCTCAACAGACAGCAGCCTTTTAACATTTCTGTCTTCTAAATTGCTATTTATGTGGAGAAGATGAGTCAGTGGAATCAGTTGGACTCCCATTTTCCCAGGTTTTCAGAATGGAAGACACTGGAAGAAAATAAACTTCTGAATGCCTTCTGGGTCTAACTGACAGAGGTGGGTTATTCTCTGCCTACACTAATACATTATAAGATATTTTTTGCTGTCCGCAAGCTAATAAATTGTACCGCGTGCTATCAGGGGAGTGTAAAATATGACCTCAAGAATTTGATATCCTTTTATACTGAGGGCTAGATAAGACATGGGTTCTTTATTTACCATGAGGATTCAGAAATAGTTTCATAATTAATGGCAGTTATTGATTTTCTAGGTTTTTTATTCTATCCTGAGGGGTTGGAAAGAGGAGTGTTTTTGCTTATGCATGATGTAACAGCAAACAAAATTTTCAAATCCCAGGCGCATCTAAAGGTACATCTCTAAATCTAATTGGCAGTCTTTGGACTATTTCTACTGCTTTCTTTCTGTTTCCCTGAGAGGAATCAGAGGAGATGGGGATTAGCTCCTCCTGTACATGGAAAGGCACTCAGATCTGTCACCGGCCTATGAGACGAGCCCCAAAACTGGGATGTGTTGCACATCTTACATCCGAGGTTTTATCAATCCCTCTTAAATAACGAAGTGACCTGATCTGTATCAGTGCCAAGCACCTGTAGCCTCTGATAACTTTCGTAAGTTTCATGGCATTCATCGTTTGAAAACAAGATATTTAGATAAATGTGGACTTGGTTTTCCAGCTTTAGGATGAAGCTTTCAGAATTTTAGTCTTTATTTCAATGACATAGGCATAAATGCAGTTTTCTGGAATAGACTTTTAGATGCATCATCTCATCGGCTACTCTGACCTTCCCTCCCTCCTTCTGCTATCCATCGCATTACAATCCCCCGAGCAGTTACAGCTGCTGCTCTTGCACTTGTCTGAGAGTGCCACAGCGAATGCTGCCGAATGAAGACATGACTACGATTCCTCTCCACCCCAATAGTTTACTCTGTTATCCAGGGCTTCCTGGAAGAGCACGGATGATCTGAACATCCGTGTGTTGGTGCAGTTAGAAGCTGTATCACTGTCTTCCAGAGTTCCAGCAGTTCCACGCCATTGTGCCTCTGCCTGTGTTTAGAGGCTGAGGCCATTATACTGAAGTAATGTTCATTTTTAAGCTTCAGAATACAGTGATGTCTTTGTTGTATGCTTTTGTTCCTTACCACGTAGATGGTTTGCATGATAATACTTTTGATACTATGGGGATTTTTATTTGCAAGGACACCTTTCTGTAGACAACCTAGCTGGTTCAGTCTTTTAAGGCAGAGACCACAGGTTTTTAACATGTAAATTTGCTAATGCAGCATTTCTGTTGTACAAGTAATAGTGCAGGCCTGGCCTGATTAATTGAAGAAGCAGATTTCATGTGTTCTTTGTATATGCTAATGCTAAATGTTGTCTACTTCCTTATCTTTTTATATATTGATACACAAGGTGACAAGGTAAGTTGAAAAAATTGAATGGATATAAAATGTTAATTGTTTGAATGAATAATTTAGAGGACTAACTCTATCATGCTCATTACCAAAAAAGGAGGATTTCAAATATAGTCATCAAATTCTGTGTGAACTTTGCAAAACAATCAGTTGAGTTTCTTTCACTGAGTGTTGATGGTTTTCTCTAGCTTTGCTTAACTTGTTGAAAGGATCTGTTTTGTGATGTACCTGAACTCTATAAACCTCACTGGGAATTTGGTCCATTCATGGGAGACACGTTTAATTTATTAGGCAGCCTGGTGTATTCCTAGAAAGAGAACTTCAAGATGTCTATGAAGGATTTGGTATGT
>NW_009260399.1:4299551-4301069 GCF_000687185.1 Egretta garzetta | reverse complement strand
CTTTGTAATATGTTAACAAGGTTGGGATATTGTTGCTAGCACAGATTGGAGGAAAGCCAAGCTCTGCTCGTATTTGGCTTCAATTCTAGTAAGTAATTTTTGATTATTTCAATTAAATTATTCGGTTTATGTAATTCCATAATGCCTTGAAACACAGAGGCCTGTGCTGCACACCTGCAACGTCAACTTTGTGTAATGGCTACTACTTGGGAGGAGCATAATAGAAAATAGTAGAATAAAAAAAAAGTAGAATATAAACTTGGTGATTTCATCTGGTGGTCGCACCAAGAGTTTCACAGTGTGTTTGTTTTCTAATGCATTCCTGTCTTATGTGTTTTGCCAACACCCTCAAATAAACATAATAACATTTTGGAAGAATGAATGATTGATTTCTACCAAAATAGCAATTCAGGACACCTCATATTGCTCGGTCTCGTGTTGGGAGTGCTGGCTGCACTCGAGGCAAGCCTGCAGCTGTTCCCCACAACATTTCAGGTCTGTGGTTTGTGGTGTTTGGAATCTGGTACCATCCAAATGCAAAGGCTTATGGCTCAGGGTGAAGCAATATATAAAATACCAGTTTCAGACCATGAGCATGAGTTCTCTCTTTTCTTTTTCTTCAGTAACATTGAGGTCTTTCAGTGGTGCCTGTTCATTCAGAATGGCCCTTTTCTTCTTCAAGGGACAGAATTATGCAATTGCCATAATGTTCTTTTTTTTGAGGCACTGCTGTATTTGTAAGGGTTTTGGTTGGAAATTCAGCTTCTTCTGTCTTGGGCAGAGAAGAAAGAAATAGTACTTCTTAGTGGAGATGCTGCATAGCTGTCCAGAATGGAAATTTTTAATGGGGAGATTTTTAAGTGAGTCATAGATATCAATGCAGATACTGTTTGGTTTTGTTTTTTTTTTCTGGCTGTCTCTACTAATTATCTGATAGGGAACCACCCAACCAGAAGGCCAGGCTGTTGCTTTCTGAACTTAAGACACTTTCCTTGTTGGAATCTAAATATAAAGTTGCAATCAATAGGGTGATCAGTTTTCTACAAGCAAAGGGAGCATAGTGTATGTAACAATCACTTTGTGTATATGTAGCTTGTTGAAGTGATTAGAAAAATGATGGCATCAGCCTTTTTATTACAGCAATTGGATTAGTTAGGGCTTCGGCTTGCAATATTATCTCAGAGACGGCAGATAAAGCAGCTTTTAGGGAAGCTTTTTGCCTGTTCCCATTTACAAGGAGCTCACACCTGTACTTGTTTATTTTCCAGTGTGTGGGGAAAAGGCTGAGAGCGTAAAGCCACTAAGTGGCCAGAAATGATACCAGTCCATTACAGTTTTCATGGTTCATTTTTTTTTTTTACTGCGCTGTAAGTAGTTAATCCGAGCCACCTCTTGAGAACACACATAAACCATGTGCCTCCCATGCTGTAGTGGATGCTACTGTTTGCCTTCGTTTTTCCTGAGTGATATTTTGGTTCTGATCCTGTAGCCTTCTCCTGTGTTGAATAGTCCTTCCTG
>NW_009260399.1:4284212-4299300 GCF_000687185.1 Egretta garzetta | reverse complement strand
CCTGCTGCTTATCGATCAAAGGCAGTAGAAATAAATATACACATGCCAGGATTAAGACATATAGACACCAGGCAACTCTTCCTTTCTTTGGGTGTATATGATTTGAAGGGTAGATTTTCAAGTTTGTTTGGTTTTTAGGGTGGGTGGGTTTTTTTTAACTTGCCTTCTTAAATCCTCTCTGGACTTCGAAATACATGTTTCACTTTCAAAGGCACAGAATAGTGGATCTCCTGACATCAGATGCTGAGTACTTTCAAAGGCTTGTAGGTAGAGATTTAGAAATCCAATTTAGTTTCCAACAAAATATGAAGCTCGAGATGTTTATTAAGCTTTATTTAAAAAACAGTAAGAATATTAGTATGTATTCCCATCAAGATCATTTCTTCTTTGCATTCGCTAGCATATGAATGAAATGTTCCTTTTTCTGCTCGTGGTGATGATTTTTAATGATGCTTCTCCTAGAAAAAGTTTTCCCTGAAACATAGTTTGCGTTTGGAGTTAAACAGCAGGGTTTGGCAAATTTCTTTTGACAAGGACTTTAATATTTGGCATCCAGCCATTGAAAATACACAATCCTTGCTTTGCTCAAAGCTGCATTGTTCATTGAGAGCAGAGCTATCGTGCAAGATTATGGAAAATGAGGGGATTGTAGAGGCAGCTTGGCTAAAGGCTTTGCAAATTTAAGACAAGGCTTTAAAATATTTCTGAAATTAAAAAGAAGCATTCATGTACTGGTGAGATGTGTTTGTGTAGGCTTCTGTTTGCCATGTATGTCTCCATAGTCATACACCTTGCGCTAAATGTAGACAGATAGGGCGGTATCAGATCTGTACAGGAACAATAGTCCACTGTCAAATTAACTTCAATAAAAATGTCCTGCTGTTGGCATTATTAATTAAAACTAGGAGGCTTCCCTTAACAGTTATGGCACTCAGGGGAAGAAAGGTGATCTTAAAAATAGCTTGGACCTAACCCAGATAAAGACTCTCATAGCTCAACATCAACATCTTGAACTGTACTAGGGTTAACAGGGCAGTCATATGGTCTGAAAAATTGTTATGTTGTGTTCCTTGAGGATAGCTGCTTTCTCCATTGCTTGCAACTCTTAAGTGATCCACAGCTGCTCCATGTAAAAATCAATACGGCAATCCAGTCCTGAGGTCCTAAGGTGTAGCAGCAGTGGCAATTATGCTTTGACAATAGACTTCTAAAGTGTGTGGTATGGCTTCATTACAGTGAATAACTTTAAATATACTGCCAGTTTTCTGAGGCTCCTCTGATCGGGGCTGAGCTGGAGTGGAGATCTTAAATCAAGGCAGCTGCTCTATCTGAGCAGTCCAAGCAAATGGGTCTTAATGGTGGCAGCTAGCGACTAATGAAAATCTGTTACACCTATTGCTTGGTGTAGCAGAGCTTTGGATACCACAAAAGGTTGTCTTCAGATCAGATAGGGGATTAGGATTAGTTTAAGACGGACAGAACAGATGGTTAAAGAAAATTAGCCACTCTGTATTGCAGGGGAACAGCAAAGATTTCAGATTACTTTATGCTGCCTTTGTTGCTTTGTTTATTGTAGACATTTGCAAAGATTACTTGGGAAGGGTGCATACCAATAAAGAAACTTGTAGTTTACGCAACAAGGAGTCTAGCTTGCACATTTATCTGAGATAAAGGACATATTTAAGCTGTTAAGGAAATGCAAACATAATGATAGAAATAAGCCCATATAGATATGGCATTATTGATTTGGTCTTCTGCCAGATACAGCCCTTGGAGCTGTAGTGTTTTGCTGTCTTTAATATAGAGACGTGGCCACTGAGACGGTCAGAGTTGGAAGTTACTTAAATCAGAATGCAATATTGCCTGTTGAGGCTTGCAGTCGTAGGGGACTCTACCTTCATCGATCAGATCAAGATGGATGGCTGCGAAATTGGATCTCCAGCCTCGCTGAGCCACACTAGCGTGTGAAGGATGCAGTCAGAGGAACTATGCTCTGGTTTGGCCATACTGCTCCAGCTGTAGCCCCAGGGCTGCTGCCACCATCCCAGTGGTCTCTCTTGGCTGAAGCCTAACTGCCTCACCCTTGAAGAATTTAAGATAAAGGAATGTGTGTTCTAGTCTGAAGAAAAAAAATGTTTCTAGCTGTCAGTGCGGTGTGTGTAGCAGGCCTTTTCTGCATTAAATTAGCTTCAGGTTCATATGGGAATTAAAAAGGTCAATCTCTTGCAAAGTAACCGACAAGACGACGATAAGTTGCTCAAACAGACATCCCTCTGTTTCTCTGAAGCATAATCTATCAATCATTTCTCAGCCTCTTTCTTTGCTGTCATGAGATGATAGCAAATTAATTACAGGTCTGTACATCAAACTTTTAAGTGTGTGTGTGTGCTTCTCTGCAAAAACAGGTTTCAAATGGCTTGGAAATTGTAATTCTAGTGAGTGCTCTCCTTCACCCATAACACTTTGTGTCTTTATAAAGTCATGAAAAAGAATTAAACTTGGTTTTAAAAATTGGTTTTTAAAAACTAGCGATTGGTAACAGAGAAGGATGACTCTTAAGTGGGCTCCTCTACAAAAAATGCAACTGCCCCCCTAAAACCCCAAACCTCTTCGTTGCTCAAGTTTCTCTTAGCTGCCCTTATCAATGGCAAGAAAGTTTCTGTGGAATTTATTTGCTCGACAATGTAGCAGGGGTGTCTAAAATAGGTTAAAATGCAGTATTGCTTGCCATTTTTGAAAGGGCAATAGGCTCCAGTGAGTCTTTGTGTCTTGCTGCAGCAAACGGAGATCTTGACTGGCTTTGCACTTGCTCTAGGATTGACCTACAGAGCCACATAAAAGGGCATGGTTGTAGTTTCACAGCAAAGTGATCCTTCAGAATCCCATTCTTTATTGCTTAAACTGATTAGAAGACCAGACCTTTTACCTTCTTGTAAATCCAGTTCTGTAAAGATAAGTATCTAGGTCAGAAGCTAGTGGTGCTGTCGCCTGTTTTTTCAAAGCCATAGTACGTTTGGAAACTCTTTAATAAAGTTGGATTGCTGTAAGGAATCCAGTGAGTTTCTAAAACACTCGTTGGATTTAACCTGTAAAACTTGACTTGCAGCAGGTTAACTGAGGCTTGCCAGCTGGTGCCTTTGTCTTGACTTAGGCCGATGTGAAAGTTTTGAGAAAAAGCAAAGAAAAATTTCTGTGCTCTCTTTATCCTATTCACATGCCTTTGAGCTCTTCTAATGTACTTCACTTCCTTCATTACATTGCAAAATCAAGCTTAATTGTCTGTCATTTAGCAGTGTAGGGCACCTGGCCGTGTGGCCTCGTTCTGCTGCTAATGATAGTATTGACCACCATGCTGATGAGACTGTGGCTGCTGGTGCATTGCCCATGTTGGGTATGTCCAGCAGAGCAGGCGCTGCCAGTAGCAAGGGAGGGGACGGAGTGGCAAGGCCAGAAGTGATGTTAACTCCAGGGAGCCGAGCCCTGGCTACAGTGGTTTCGTCTGGGTTATGCAGAAACAAGACACCAAAAGCACCCTTGCCAGGACAGAAAACCTGTCCTCCTGAAAGGAGCACCTCTGCATAGAAGGACTCATTGGGAGTACTTTGCTGGTGACCGTGCCTTTTTTTGCTGTCATGAAGCAGTACCTGTTGCTCTGGAAGTCAGTTTAATGAATCAGCTGTCTGTACGACTCTTCAGAAGATGCATCCTGCTGATATCAAAACACATGAATTCTAGTTCTTGTTTAGATGTTTTTTCTCTGACTTCAAGAAAAGAAGGTTTTTAAAGTCTGTGTAGGTACTTAAATATTCAGGCAGAGACCTTGCAAAATTTTGAAAAACAACCTGTTCTTAGCCTGCAGTTACTACAGGTGCCTAAATGCCTTTAAAATCTGCCCTGTTTCTTCTTGACTGTAGCTATTCCTTCAGTAAAATGAAGAGATAATCAGGATTAATTCACTAATGGAAAATATGTGACAGTTGGACAGTGTGCTTTGGACAAAAAGTAACTTCCAAAAATCCAAGAAATCCAAGAACTGTGAAAATCTCATAATGCCTTTATAAGAGCAATACAAAATACATAGGTCTGTCAGGAATGTCATGGCGGAGGTAGTAACCAAGAAGAGGTTGTTCCACACACCCTCTAAAGAAACAGTGTCCCCTTAATGGCAGAACTCTGGGGTCCTTCTTTGCAGAAAGCCGACTGACAGCATTTGTAGGCTAAATGAAATGAATTAGCAAACAAGTAATTATATTTGCATGTAACCTTGTTAAGGTAATACCCTGTCCATCTTAAACCTGTCATATTAGACATATTTAATCTTTGTGACACATGGAGTGGTATATTATGTTTGACAGCTTCTGAAGGAAGAAGGACGAGAGACTGTAATTGGAATGCTGCCGTTGGATAATAATGATGAGCACTTCTCATCTTCAAAGGGTATTCAGCCTCTCTAGCTAATCCATACATCCACTGAGTGGGGAAGGTAAGTTTTATCCCTGTTTTACAGATAGGGAAACTGAGCTGGAAGAATCACCGGATTAGAACGCCAAGTGCCTAGATGCTAGTAGTGCTCTGTGAAAACAAAATTAATTTAATTTGCGCACTCAAAATGAAATAAATATGTTGTTTAGATTTACATTACATACATTACATCAATCTTCCTTTGAACCTTCAAAGATAAAGCCAGTCTCATGCACTACCTTTATAACAAGTGTTCTCTAGTAATCATATTACCATTGCATTCAATAACCTTTACAAATAAAATGTGCAGTTTCTGAGTGTTTGTGCTTAGAAATGAAGATCCGATCCTGAAAGCCTTCTGGGTATAGAGTCTGTTTTGTAATTAGTGGAACTTCAGACTCGGTATTGCCCATTGCATTGGCAAAACTCTCCATGGAGTCTGCAGCTTCCTGGACAGTTTTACTTGCTGGATTGGCACGTTAAGGCAATTTGAATTCACTGGTTATTACAATGGTAGAACTAAATCAGTTGCTGAAACACGTCTTCCTCTACTGTTCTTAAAACCCCCATTCCCTCCCCCCCCATTTTATTAGAAGTGATTGCTTTTAGTGTTAAACAGATACTGGGTGATTTAAAAATAACATTTGCTTTTTGTTTCAAGTCTGTAACTTATGTTACTAAACTGGAAAATGTTTTAAAAAATCAGTTTACCTACTACTGAGCATACGTTATACTGGAATTTCTTTTATATTAACAGTAAAAGGTGGGTCAATTACACATAATATTACACATATTATTTGCCCCTGTGTGACTCTGTAGTCCTCATCTTAAATTTACTAAAGCTTCCCCGATGTCACCAAATTTTAATGTACAAGTGAGCCATAAACTGAACCATACTGTAGTCCCCCATTGGAATGCAGTGGGTGAATAATATGCACCTAGTGAACAGGCATGAAAATATTCTGACTCGTGACATTTTTAATTACTATCTGGAGAATGCTTCATGTATACCAAAAATGTGAGTAAAAAGTGCAATATTAAAAAACTTCATTAATAAAAAAATAAGAAATATTAATTTTTCCTTTTAACTGATTGTCTTCCCCCTTCACTTATTCTTACATTGCAGCACTGCCCAGTAATTTTCTGAGTAGACACCCCTTTTGTTTTCCTTTTTGTGTCTTCTGGGGAAATTCCTAAGTGCACTTGTTAGTTCCCCAATAAAAGCAAATGTTTTCACTTAGTCTTTACCTGAGTTCTATTGGCTGAAATGACAACGCTGTTAAAAATCAATGTGCAGAAAGCCAGATCATTACTGAGGTTTTCCCTTGAACGGTTCATAGAGACAGCAAGCTCAGGAAAACAGCCTGAGTAAACTGCATCATGATTGATTTCAAGTACTTCTGATGGAGTATAATTGTCTACCCATTCATTTCTTTTCATTCTCCCCTCTACATGCTTCCTCTTTCGGGATCAAATAATCAGTAGCAATAATCACAAGCAGCAAGAATAAAAAAAGAAAATACATAGAAATAATCCCCCCTCAGTTTTGGTGGCAAAACCAAATAGCAGTAACTTACATTTCATTTGCGAATTCCCATATTCCGCTATAATATCACCAGAATCTTTGAGAAAGCCCCGACTCCACTTTCTATTCAATTATTAAAAATGCACACTTTGGTTTATATTGATGGTTTTGCTGTTTGTGGCATTGAGACTAGATTTTCAAGTGTGTCAACATCATCACCGATAGCTTCTCCCTCTTAATTTCTTTTAAAATGTGGCAAGAGAATCAATACTGTGAGGGCTTAGGCTCCCAGCATTTCTGGGTGTTTGATTTTTTGTTTGGTTGTTTTTTCCTTAGTTTTTTCATTGACATTTATGGCACTCAAAATGGAGACTCTCCACTTCAGAAAATATGAATCTAACTGGCCTTTTGAACAGAGCATTAATTGTGGAATGCGGTCTGATACCTACTCAATATAAATCCAGACTCTTAAATTGATATTAATAAGCTTCCTTCAATAGGAGTCCCAATTAAAAGAAATACAGATTTTACTCACATCCTTGTAAATTTACGTCAGTGCAAACTCTTAATATAAGGAATTGTTCTTTTGTGGTTATCTGCCACAGGCCATAAATCTGTTTTATAAAATCATACACTGCTTAAAATCTTATTCTAAAATTTATTTAATACACTGGTATTTTTTGTTTCAGGCACAAACAGGTATCTTAAGGCTACCTAATCAAATAGTTTTGGAATGGTTTAAGAAATATAAATATAATAATACTGTCATCTTACCTATGTATAGTTATAGCATGCCTGTGAATTGCTGTTACTGTGCTGAAAGAACTGTTGTGATGAATGCGGACCTTTTTTGGTTTATCCTATGCTCCTTGCTGTAACTGCTTTCATACCATTGAGGATATATATCATCCGAGCACTGTGATTTCTTGTGAATGTTTGCTCTAACATGGTGTGTTACTTTTGAGTTTTGTTTAGTCCTAAATTCCTCTCTCAAATAATGCTTTTGTCACTGTGTCCTGGGGTTCTACACTTGCAACTTCTCAATGTTTTAAGTATCAAATTTACTAGTGAAAAGCTCTGGGTTTTTTTATTCTGCTGGACCCATAAACTCAATTTAAAATGTGAGAATTAAGTTATGTTCCTCCTTTTTCTGCGTACGTGTGCATCTGCTTAAACCTATCTCTTGTACGAGATAAGCTTCTTCAGGCGGAAGGTTCATTGACTGTCATCAGAAAAAAAATCCACTTTTGTCAGATTATGCTTTCAGTGATCTCCCCCACTGAAGGCAATGGGACTGTGCAGTGAGAACAAGGCTATGAGGAATGAAAGCAGTAATCCTTTGTTTTGTTCAGGTGTGTCTCTGCAAGGAGCAGATGCTGTGGAAAAGAAAGCGTCATCTTATTTTGAAGCTCTTCAGAACAGAATAATGCTTTCGAGTATCTTAAAAAGTCATGTCTGCTGTCGTTTTTGTTATACACTTTCTAGCTATTCAGTTTCTCCTTTTGCACTCAATTTTAGGTGTACTGAATCCGTTCCTTCTTTCCTTTTTACTTTTCACATAGTTAATCATCAACCACAGTCATGTTTCCTTCTCTTTCCTTCAGTTCAACCTTCATAGGTTTAGCTTGCTGTGTTATGTCATTGTAGGCGAGTCCCTCCAGCTCTGAGCATGTTTTGTTGCCTTCTGTGAGAGCTCTCCACTTCAGCTACGCCTTCCAAATAATCCTGTGCATCAAAGTGCTGGGTAGCCAACGGGATCTCTGTTAATAAAGCCTGTTAGTAAGTGATTTAAATGTTTTCAGCTGTGTTAATACATTAATGCAGGTAAATTTAGCCAGTAGTATATTGGCAAATACATTTCTATATTACAAAAACATTTGTATTTTCGCTTCCTCTTTCAGCTGTGACTTTAAGGGAGCGCTACTTCTGCCGTTCTGGCTGAATTCTTACATCTGTTTCAAAAAAGTATAGGAGGAACTTATGGTAGAGAAGGCCCTAGTCACATTGAGACCTTCACAGATAGTGAAGTTTTATGGGAAACAACAATGAATTGGTTTCTGATGAGAATTATAATTGTATTAATTACTTAATTGTATTCATTTTTTAATATAAACTGACATTGTGGGTATTTTCATTGTCTCAAAATGTGTTTTCATTAAGCCAGATAGCATAAGGTATAACTCATCTCTGGCTTAAAATAAAGGAAACCTTTTGAGTCTGATGTGTGGACCTGAGCTTGATACTTATGTTCTCCTTGTATTCCCTCTCGTCTTGTATTTTGGGGGAGTTCCAATGTATTGGTATAGTCCACGAAACTGTACAGCAAGGAAAAACTTTGGAATTTGACTCTGAATCCAAGACAAATTCCAGAGACAATTCTATGCCTATACTTAGTGAGCTTGCAGTCTACTTTTTCTTATATTTTATTCATTATTACTAAAGTGTTTCTACAGGTAAGTCTCCTGGGATTTACTTTTTTTAAAAAAAAAAAAAAAAAGCTGTCGGTATGTCAGAAATAAACCTTCTGGCACTGGAGGAGACTTTGAGGTGTGGTTCTCAAAGACAAGATTTTGGGCCATGATAAATGCCTTTTAGTTACATATCCATAATCAAATAGCCAGTCAAATTCCTGGGAGAAAGACTCAGAATAAAAGTAACAGCTGATGCTGCATTGTATGTGACTAACTCCCAGGTCTGTTCCAATTGCACATTAAGGCACAGGGACACACTTCTGATTTCATCTGCTTCCAAGCACAAAATTACATGTTGTTCTTCATTAATAATATTCTTTTTAAAATAGCACAAGGATGAAGACACAGTCTGGACTATCTCTCATAATGATGCCCTGGAGCATTAGAGATACTACAAGCTTCTGATCTTGGTGTGAAAATAGTGAGCAAATGGAAACTGTCAGTGTGTCAAGAAGGGAGTGTTCCTGAATACTCTCATGCAGACTTTCTCTTTGTTTTGGTGGATTTAGGTCTATATCACTGTGGTTTAACTCCTGTCCAACATGATACGTTAGAGCCAATCTATGTCAAGAGAAACTGGATCCTCAGATTTTAGTCTAAATCCCAGCTGTCGTGGACGAGTGGCTTGGAGCAGCTTTCCCAGTCAGCAGGTGTGTGTGTGCACTTGGACCTCGTTGCTTGTCAGCTCTGAATACTGCAGACCTGTTGGGGGGGACTGGCTAGGCTGGGGTCTAGCAGGACAGATATTTGTAGGGGAATTATGTGTGGTTTTTATACTTGAGAAATGACTGCTATGAAAACTGCCTTCAAAAAAGAGGCATCCTTACTACAAAGCCAATATGCTTGTCACCAGTTGTAAATACTCTGCTCAAACCCCCCAGATTTCAGTTCCTTTTTCAGTGCTTTGTTTTTTCCCCTTCTCTGCCAAGGTTGTTTACATTTCATTGCTGTGTATTTCTTGTAGGCTATTTAGTCTCTATAAAGGACCTGTAGCAGGAAAAGGTCTAATAATGTGAGATGCTCTGTTCTTGTTAGTGCGGCTGCCATCTGCGGAAGGGAATTCTGCATGGGTGGCTGTAGGTGCGAATTGAAAAAAATGGGGAGGTGGTGAAGAAATCGAAGATGCTGTGAATGTGAATGGAGAAATTGGATTGTTGAACATTTCTTGTCCTGCAGCATAAAATAATTATTGATGAAAGTTTTACTCTGCAGAAAATCTGTTTTGAGCTTTGTGCACATGGGTGTTTCAGTTCGGCAGGATTTAAATGATGTGGAGAAATGCAGTCTCTTTTAGAAAGCAGCCATTGGCGATAACGGCACTAACCTGGAATTTGTTTCTATTTCCTGTGAGTTTGGCAGAACAGGCTAGAAGAGCACTGAGCATCCTTTGCTATTCTCATGATGAAGAGGACTGATCTTTTGCACTGCGCTTTGGGTTCCTCCAGCTCCGCAGAATAGATTATCTGTTGCTTTTCAGGAAGAAGTTACAATAATTGTATTGATTGTCTTTCATTTGACTCTTGACTGAGAAGAATAAAAAGCTTCAGGATTATTGATTTAGTTTTGCACTCAAGTATTTTACTTTTGTTTTCACTTCCCATAGGACCTAATCCCAAGGCCATTTAGGCAGTTGTGTAAGGCCTTAATGCAGTAGAGATAATGCAGTTTTGCTCTGCAGAAGCCTGAATCAGCAGACAGCCCATGCGTCTATCACCTCGTGCAGGCATTTATAACTATATCAACTGAGAATAACCCAAAAATGAATCAAGAGAAGTTTAAACAAATGGATTTGTTTATTCTGCCTTTTTAGGAAGTATTCGTTTTTCTTACATGCCGGAATGACTTCTAGATACATCCTTGCTTTATCTATCCTGTCAGTGACTAGCACCCGAGGGGCAGCAATTCAGGGCTAGAGATTTTCAAGTGCCAGGCACAGCCTGATCTTGCTGCTGAAATGCTTTATCTGTTGTAGTAGAAACGGTCAGTGCATTGTGCTTTGGAACACCAATGAGTAGCAGTTAGGAAATGCTGTGTTCATAATCAGCACTTACATTTTAGGGTTTAAATTTGATTGGCTGCTTCTTGAACCCTATTCTGCATCCCCAAATAAAGCAGAGCTTAGATATTACTGATCCAACCGCCTCTGTAGGTAAGGCTGTTAACTCCATGCTAACTACAGAGGTGATGCCCAGCCCAGTGGTTGGAACTGAAAATCCTTTTTTTCAGTCTCTCAGTGCTTCAGTGTTTGTGGAAAATAGTCTCTCATAAATGTGTTGGATTTTATGTTTGATACTGATTTTTCCTTCACTTGGAAAAATAACTAAATAAACAGGCAAATGTAAACAAAATTCGGTTGGGCAGAAATATTTAGGCACAAAACACAGTAAAGCAAACAGGTAATACAAGATAAGCACAGAAACATGCCATTAAATACAAGTAAAACTTATTTCATGGGTTAGGGTCTGTTGAGCTTAAAGCCCTTATGGTTCAAAGACCCCACCTAGAATCAACACAACTTCTATACCTGGTAGTTTGTGCACTGTGCCTATGGATGTAGTGCTGGTCTGTGTGGGAGGAAAGGAGGCACGTACGTGAATTGGTTGTTTATGTAACACAGTTCCTGTGTTTGCTGTACCATTATTAAAACCACACGATCCTGTAATAATGGAAGTTTGTCTTAGACTTCTTGGCCACATTTTTTCCACCACTCAAAACATTTTCACAGGAGTTATGTTGGTGCTATATCCCTCTGTCACCTCGTTTTCTTGATGTTGCAGGTAAGGCATATTAAAACCTAGGAAATGCTTGGGGACAAAAAGAGGTGTGCACTTAAAATTATTTTACTGTATTAAATTCAGTTTCCACTCCATTCTGAAATAGTGCCTTACGCACACCAGAAGGCAATTAAATACGCTGAAGTCCAGGTCAGGTTTGTTCTCTTGGACAAAATTGTTTCTCCTGGGATGGTTGGTAGCTAATAACAGAGTCTGGTTCTCCAGTCTTAGTTTTGACTTACTGGATGACCTTGGCGAATCTTTTCTGTGTCTCGTTGTCCTCACTTGTAAGATAAAGATAAGGAGGCAGAGATCCACTGCACAATGCTTTGACATCTCTTGATGAAAAATGCGGTGCCATTTCCAAGCATTTGTTATCATCCAAGTATGGTCATTACTATACTGTTTCCTTGAGAACATTAAGCCCTTCTCCAACCTGTTTTCCTTTTTCTCCTCCAAATATATACATATACCTTACATCCAGGAACCTGCTAGCACTTTATAAAGATTGGAGGATAACATTATCTCTTTTTTACAGATGTAGCAATGGAGAATCTGCACAGGGTAAGATCCTTCTTGGAGATCATACATCTTGCTCAGTGGTCCAGGTTCCTGGCTCCTTGCAGCTTTGATCGCTAGACCGCTTTGCTATCCTTTGTAAAAGAGAGAGGGATGAAAAAGCCATCTGCTGCTTGTGGTTGCTAGGGAGCCGCATACTGCCCTCAGGTTAGGCTGATCCACTTTCTCTCACATTTGTACTTGTTTGGACCTCTGCTCTGTACTGAGCTAAAGTTGGTCTAGCTCTTGCTTTCTTCCTCCCCCTCCCAGTAGTATGGCAACTGGCGGGCTGCATGAATTTAAGCATATAACCTCTTAATACATACCTGCAGAAAGGAAGAGGAAATGTAGATTTTGTAAAGTCTTGCTCTTCTACTTGCTTGATGTCTGAAGCTTGCAACATGGATGAGGAAGAAAACTGCTTTTAGTGAAGAATACTCATACCCGAGACACTGGCAGAATACTGAGGTTTATATAAATCTGTTCATTATGGCTCTGTGGGGAATTTCCAAATGTATTAGCATTTTTAGGTCCTCTTATCAGCACTTCAAAGATAAAGTGGTGTGAGATGAACACTTCTCCCTTAGCGCGCTGGGTTTTGCATACACTGTGCACCGAAAATAGGTAGGGAAGTCTAAAAGGGGATTTACAAGCAGATGTTTAAAAATACGGTGAATGATTTTTCATATGGTTTTTAATTATGATTTTTCAGATGGCTTCTCATAGGAACATAATCACAAACCAGATAATCACTGATGGTTTACTTAAAGAAAAAAGAAAGGAAGAAAAGGCCGGCTGGGCAGTGGTTTTGTGAGGTGCTGCTGGTGGGGGCTCTGCGTATCTCTGTCATGTTTATCTCCCTGCTCACTGTCGTCATGGAAGCTCAGAGCCAACTGGGAGATCCTGCTCTGCACGGGACTGGATTACTGACCCTCATGCACAGAAAATTGAATGTATTAAGCGGCAACCGCATTTTCAACCCTACGGACTTCACAAGGAATTTGAAACAAAAGGCCAGAGCCCTCTGAGGAGATTTTCATCTCAGGGGGGAGTCTCATTTTTAAAAAACAAATTAGCATCTCCATAGAGAAGCAACTTCCAATGACCAAAAATTAGAATACAAAATGAAAGATTTTTTCATTCTCCTGGCTGCTGCTTTCCATCTTTTTTTGCCAGTCGAAGGAGCGCTCTTGTCTTAGATATAGCTGAGGTGAGCTAAGCTCTGACCTCAATGCAGTCGGTTGCACTCACATTGGAAGTGGGAAAACTAGCGACATCAGAATGTCTTGCCAATCCATGGGTGAAAGATAAAAGAGGCTCATTCTTTTATAGAGGGTTAACAACAGCGGTCTCTTGATTTATATGTATATAAATTCACTAAAGGTCCATGAAAGGAGAAATCTACAGGAGTTAATCTAGCAGGAACAGATAGGGTTGGGTTTTTTTTTTTATCCTTTTCCTCCTGGTGGCAAATAAAGTATTTCACGGTCTTCTAATAAAAGATGATAGTCAGAATTCTGAAAAGACCTGTAAAAGAAAGCTCATGAGCTATAAAAGCTTGGCTTGCATGTACTTGCATGTGGAAAATGTGGATGTCATATTCCTCAGAAGACAGGAGCTGTAGGGAGAGGGCTAAAGGGTTTGCATTTGGAAATGCAAAGGGTGGAATTGACAGAGGTGAGGCATGGACAACCCCCATGTGTCTCCTTAACTCCGGTTTGCTGCCTTGTCCCACAGATTTGTGTTGCAGCAGCTGGGTGTTGAGTTGCATGGTGAGGCTAATGGCAGATGTGTGTCTGTGCGTGAGAGGTGGAGGACACAGGGCAAGCCTGACAGCCCTGTTTGGCCATTTTGCCCCCTGGGGCAATGGCAGAATAGCTCCTGCCAAGGAAGTCTGTGGGGACTGTGTGCTGAATTAATGCAAAATGTGTTTCACCTACCTTTTCCTATGATAGATGCTGTCCTCTGAGTTCAGCATACATCTTTTGAACTCTAAGGAGTTGTTTTAGCCTTACTGCAAACGGTAGCAGATTTATAAGCTAACAAGCTTATACTGATGAGCGTTTTCTCCTTAAGCCTGGCTATCCAAACGTAATAATGCTCTGCAGATTTTTCCCTGAAGAGTGCCTGGGTAGGCTGTCACTTCTGAGGATATGCGCTAAGACTGAAAAAACACTTCATTATAAAGAATAGGCAGATTTTAATGATAGCTGTTGTTGTATGAGATTTTGCGATTGAAGCATGCATTTGTGGTGCAACCGAACCAAGAGAAGACCCAGAAGTACTGCCACTGCTTTTTCACTTTTTTGCAGTATAAAAATACTAAAAATATCTGCAGTTACGTGTTTTTACGTGCAAAACACTTTGTAAATATTAAATAATTAGTCCTCACAAAATATATACTCAAAGCCAAACTTGTCCCAATGCCTTTCTTCACCTTTGTTATTGTTTCTTAGTTTCTGTCATTCCAAGGTAATTCATGCAGTGCTCCATGTTGATTTGTTTTTGATGGTGCACCTGATAAAATTATAGTATAGGAATGAAATTAGTAACTACTTAATTTATTTTAAAAGATTATATGCTACAGCATCCTTCAGTATATTTGTGTATAAATCAGTATGTGGGCAATTTGTACAATTAACAGTACTGACACAGCAGTTCCACCACCGGAAGCTCTGGGTTTGGACACTCTGTAGAACATAATAGGAATCTTTTGTTGTAAAGGTGGTGGCAAAATATTCCTTTTCTGCTCTATACACTGAACACTTAAAGGTCACGCTTGTCGAGAAAATCAGCTTTATTTTTGCAACTCAAGTGAAGTGCTTTGTCTTGGCTTAGGCATTTTACTCTGAGGAGTGAGTTGTGGCACTTGTGATGTGGCTTTGCACCGTTTCCATTTGGTAAGCGTTGGGTGACATACACTACAGCCAACAGGGGCTCAGACAGAGAAGCAAAATGCCTTGGCATCATTTGGATAACGAAAGATGCTGAATCACTGTCTGCCCTGAAGAAATCTCCTCCAGCAACACAGTAAGATTAAATTACAGTAGATTTTCAACTGTTCACTTTTTTTTTTTTAGTGTCTACTAGCATAAGAATAGAGTAATGGTGGAAAGTGGGATAGCCAAAACACTGCACAGGGTGAGATAATGATGGTAAATCACAATAGGAGAGAGAATGAGACAGATCTTTTCTCCAGTGCCAAAGCTATAAGAGAATATGGGGGGAAAAAAAGAAACAAAAAACCCCAACAGAAATCCACACTGTGATTAATATGGCAAAAAAGCAGAGATGCTGGC
>NW_009260399.1:4266778-4283859 GCF_000687185.1 Egretta garzetta | reverse complement strand
ATATGCATCAGGAGAAGACAGTAGTGACAAATGGACACACGACAGCCCCCCAGACATTTGCAGCTGATTAGAAGCACCACAGACGAGCAGCTGTCATGCTGATGAAATATTATGAAATTGAAATGAACTTACAGCTGGTTGGGGTGCCACCCCTCGTACTTCACGTTTATCACTGCTGCTCCAGGCTCCCACTCTTTACCCAGTCAATGAGTCTCTCCATCTCCCTGGATGCATCCCATTTAATTAGGTTCACTTTAAATCAAAACGGGGCTCAGTTTCTGCAAGCCAGTGTTTTATAAGGTGGTGAGGTATGGAACAGACTCGAACTGTTCTCCCCAAGCACAGCTGAGATTGGGTAGGTTATTGCTGGTACAAGTGCAATGATGATCAGCTAATAGCAGCAAAACTTTGGAGACCACTAGCTTTCGAAAAATTCTGGTAACTCTCTGCTTTCTGCTCTTCATTTGTCTCACCCTTCTTTTCCATGCTCTTTATCCTTTAGCCCTGTACAGAAAGCTTGTTAATATTTTGTTCAGCTACCAGCTAACAGAATGAGGTTGCAAATAAGGGAAATACTTCTCCTGAAGCAGCTGTATCCTTAAAAATATATACCTATATACTTAAAATGCTGAGCATTGGTATAACATGTGTAAAATATATTTGCAGATCATTTAGCTCAAGCCATGGTGTGAAAGGTAATTCTAGTTGACTGCTGGGAAATAGGAATTGTAGCCTCTCATTTTCTGCTTTCGGTGCTGAGCTATTCACATGGAATCTTCAACTTTTTTTTTTTTTCTTTTCAGTCTCTATTATTTTCCATTATTCTCTAGATTTAGCTGCTTCTAAATCCACAGCAATATTCTGGATTTAAAATATTGCCTCCAGGAGTAGAAAGTCTGTTTTCCTGTAGGATGGATGTTTTGCTCTTGAGTCTATTAATTATGGCCTTTTCTTTCAACAGGAATAATTGTGTTATTAATAGTCTTTTCATGAACAGAAGAAAGGCCTCTTTGGAAGGAGAATGCTCTTGCTTCACAAAAGGTTTCTGATAGCCTTAAGGTGGATTTATCTGGTGGAGCCTTGGCTAACCTTCATATTAAACAGACAGAAGCAGTTTAGGGAATTTGGGGATGTGAAGCAAATTAGAAAATAAATTAAGAGCATTATAGCTCAATAGTATAAATTAATGCAGCTGCCGTAAGCTTCATCCTGAGAGAGTTGTCAATATCTGCAAAAGCTCCTGCTATGGGGAAGAAAATTAATGTGTACATTTGTGTTTTGCCCCACAAGAAGCAATTTGAAAGCATCCCCTGTAGCTTTGATGGCTTTCCTTATCTTAACTCCTTCCACACCAGTGCCCTGGGTGTCCTCTGGGGACTGCAGAGTGAAGGGGCTAACAGCCCAGCCCAGCCCAGCCCAGTCAAAGCATGTTGTGAGTAAAAGCTGTGCAAAACAGATGCTGATGACAACGGTGATGTCCAGGCTTCCCTCTGCAGCCGATTCTCCGGGCTCCCGGCTGTGCAGGTTGTGGCAGGCTTGGTCTAGCAATTTCTCTGTCTTGCAAATGAATAGTTTGAGCATAGAGGCATCAGCTGAGTCTGTGTCTGCAGAACAAAAGTCTCTTCTGTTCTGCTATGGTTTTGTTAGTGTTGGTGGGAGAGGAGCACTAACCTGCCCCCGCTTCTCTTATCCCAGCCCTCTGCGGTGCCATCGCCTCTGCAGCCGCTCTTTGTGTCTGCTCTTGTCAACGGAGATTTTAGTGTTGTCTCCTTCCTCCCTGACACCTGGGTGGAGGCTCTACCAAGAGATCAGAGAGGGCAGTGGGCAGTCTCTTTTTACTTACGGAATGGAGACAGGCGTGCTGCTCATCCTAAAACCACATGAGAGAAACTGCCCAAAGCAAAAAAGAGTAAGATAGCAGGAATTCTGTCTTCAGCATGGATGGAGTCATTCGGAGTAGTTAGATGAGAATTGAGGATGATGGAAAAAACACGTTAATTTGCTGAGTAAAAAGAAGACTCTGTATGGCATTTGTGTGCTCTGATACTCTTAATATACACAGGAATTGAAAACTGTTGTATTTGTATTCTAGTTGCACTGGGCACTCTTAGTCAGATCTGGTCCATGGTGTTCTGAAAACTGTGCAAACACAGAGTAACTGAGAAATTATGGTCCAGGCAGTTTGTGATCTGGATCAAAATATTTCAAAGTGTATGAAGGGATGGAAAGTGGTGAGGGCAAACATGATATGGCCCATGGCTGGCTAGGTGAAAATCAGTCCCTACAAGGGTAAGCAGAAGGAGATGGTTTCTGGCCACAGTTATCTGTAACCTCTAAGAGAAATAGATTTTAGGAGAAACTTTTCAGCTGGTCCTGAGGCAGCATTCCTAGAGCTAGGTGTGTCAGAGAGAGGGTTCAAGGTGCCAGAGGACAAATGGCTATTTGAGGTTGCCATTAGTGGTATGTTGGAGCATACTGGAGTGAGACAAGTAGTGGAAACACAGGCTCTGCAAATGCTTAGTGCAGGGTGTCCTTGAATGAGAGCCAATGGAGAGACTCCGGTGATAAGAATGATGTGTCAGGGCTTTGTGATGATCCTCATGGAGATGAGCTGGGTGTTATGAAAATGGCAAGTATGCACTCTGGGTGCATACTCCTCCTCCGTGAGGAGGAGGATGCAATCTGTGGCAGAATATGGCAGCAGATCATCTGGAGATAATTTGACAAGTTTAACTCATTTGCTGACATTTATGATGAGCTGTCCCAGAGACCTTGTTCTGTGGTTGTAGATGAGATAGGAGATAATTTTCTAAATTTTAGCTTGCTGGCTGCTTTTAGGGGGTTTTGTCTCTCTCTTAATTTTTAATAAAAAGAACTACTTGCTGCCCTTAATACATGCTACAACTCCTTAAACATGAATTCTAATTCTAAGACTGTGAAATAGATTATAGCATGCTTCTGGCAGAACATGACTTGCCTCCAGAACAAACAAGGAAACTCATAATCTTGAAAATCTGACCTTTGGTTAATTTCTTCTTACTTCTTCTCAGCATGTTTTTCTCCCAAAGTCTTCTCTTTATTTAAGCCGTGAGAGACTAAGAATGTTAGCTTTGTCTTTCTGCCTTCTTTAAGGTACTCAGTGAACTTTGGATGCCTTGTAGTTTTCTGCGTGAGAAGGGTATGTGCAAGGAAGATGAGGAATTGCACGTATGCAGAGAACGATGGAATAGAGTATCTGCAACAAAGTTGGACTGAAAAATTCTTATCAAATGAAAGCTCACTTAGGCATAACGCTGCATCTGGTATGTAGCCTAAACTTCTGGCACCCTCTACCACAAGACAGCAGAAAAATACTGTCTGGGCTCCAAACATTACGAATGGAGTAAGGAGGCCTAACATGTGACAGTGGGTGCTAATATCTTTATTCTGCTGCACCTGAGACCCTGACATTCCCCTTCTAGTGCTGCTGAAAATGCAGGTCAATTAATAGGAGCAGAGTTCTCATTTTTGATCCTGTATTTAATTCCCTGAAGCTATTATTGCCTTGAGGGAGTAGGGGAAAAGTGGAGAAGATAATTAGACTTGACCTTGTGCTATGGACTTGTGCAAACTGTTGGATTAGCAATGAGCACTGTCAAAGCTTGGTTAGAAAGTGTGGGGGGACACAAGACACATTGTGAAGCATGTTGCTGAATATGTGAGAGAATAAAAATTGAAGTGGAAAGGACAAGAGGGAAGCGGAAAACAAATACTGAGGCCATATTTGTAAGTGCAATGCTGTCAGGAGTTAATGTCTTTTTCTTTTTTCTTGTCAGAACATCAGTGATAATCAGACAAAATGGTACTTACTGCAGAGAAACAATTAAGCTTGGCCTTCACAGCCTAAATTATTAAAAAAAGAAAAAGAAAGGAAAAAACCAGGAATTACACTAAGGGAACATATTATAACAGAACTTGTGATGGCTAAGCAGCAGCCGTACATCAAATAGATGGAGTAGAGCAACCGACTCTGATCAGCTTTGCTTTTTCTTTCCCATTTCTCACTGCACATTCTCTCACATTATCCTACTATTAGCATTACTGGCTTCCATTTTGGTGTGGATTACAATAGCTTGAATAAGTCTCTTTTGGAAACCATCTGGCCTTAGACATCAAAGAACAGCTGTAGATAGAGCTGGCTTTTAATGTAGCTAAAGTTCACATCTCTGTAAAATAAAATGGAGCAGCACCCACATTGATGCTGACATGGTGACACTGAGCCTTGGGGAATTCAATTTCTCATTTTTGATTTCTTTGCCTTCAGCCTCTCCCCCCATTAAGGATTCTGGGCCAAATCCTGTTCACCTTGCGTGTGTGAAAATAGTTTTTGATATCAATAGGATTCTTTGCTTGCATCTTTAGACCATATAGTCTGTGTCCTAAATGTAGGCATTGTTCAGCCAGTAGGGGTGAAAGGAAAGAAGGTGATATGAAACTGAACATAATTAGAAATTTTGCTAAATGCTTTTTTTTGTTTGTCTGAGTCTTTGTGGCACTGGCAATCCAAAATCAAAAGCAGTTCAGCAAAATGAAACAGGCCAGAAAACACTTAAAAGGGTAAAAGCACAGGGCTGGATTCTGCTCTCATTTCTCGTGGTGTAAATCTAGAGTGACGTGGACGTCTTCCAGATTTATGTAGCTGTCACAAACAACTGTACCCAACCTAGGAAAAGGAACTGATCGTTGTTTTCAAGACCAGGCTGAGTGCAGGAGGGAGAATTTGAAAACTTGACATGATTTATGAAAATGTATTAATTTTCTGAATGCCTAGGACTTAGCAGTAGCATTACAGCTCAGCTGGAGCTGTAATGTGAAGTTAGAAAATTTCAAAGGCAGCATTAACAGGCAGACTGCTTCCAAGGATGGGCATGTGGTTGTTGCATTCCCTGTGTGTGGGTCCACAGAAAGGAGAGCAGTGCTATGACCCTTGCCTTTCCTTCCCTTCCTTTCCTACCCCTGGGGCTTCAGCACCGTGAGCGATGCCCCACTCGGCAGAGGAGGGGAGCAGTACATAAAAAGATTCGTCGTCTTCATATGCTCTTCTGGCTTTTGAAGATCCCAACAGAAGGTGGAAATGACCTGTCTTGCTGATCATCCCTTTCTACTTAAATTTCTGTAAGTAAAAGTACCTGTGGCCCCTGTGTACTGTGAAGCAAACAAATTGTATTTGTGTTAGAGCTTTAGTAATGGGCTGTGCTGTCAAAACAGAGCAAATGGGGAGCGAGCAATGAGAGAGGAAACTAATCCCCTGTTTATACCAAATCGTCTTCCATAGCTTTTCCTGAGAGTAACAAAGAGCAAGTGAAGGCAGGGGAAGAGGATGCTGCAAAAACATGTTTCAATGACTTTATGAAGAAGTAACTGTAAACGTTCCCTTTAAAATTTGCTAAGCTTCATTGATTTAACATTGCACTCAACATGGGTATTTTCCTCCTGAGCAGCTAGGTTACATTACACCTGACCTCTTTCCTGCTCTTTCTTTTATTTTTCAAGAGTGACTTTTTAATAATGATTTGCAAAATAAAATGAGATTCGCTTTTGTAAGTGCTCTATTTTCCTGTATTTTTTGGCCATTGAAATAATTGCTTGTAAGAGACAAATACGTTAATGTTATGAAAAAAACACTGTATAAGTACTGTGTATCCAAACTCATGCCCTTATCCTGAGCAGATTTAGTTTTAAGATAAGGTGCCCTTGCATACAGTCTCACATTTAACAAAATGTCGTGACCTATAAATATTCCAGTGAACATTAAATGAAATAAGTATTGGGCTGGACAAGTTCTAATATTTTGTACTTCCTCCGTGGAGCCTCTGAAAGTTAATCCAAACCCTGCTTCCCTTGGGTTGCCAAGGTAATGAGGAGCAGAAAAAAAGGAAAAAAAAAAAAAGAAGAAAAAAATCCCCGGCAAACTGCAGGGTAAAAAATTATTACAGGAGGGAATGAAATGCTAAAAAGGAGAGGTTAAAATCACCACCCAGATACACTGTAGGTTTACACTTGGATTATCTAATGAAAGCGCAATGAGAGGAGTATATATGATGTATGTAAATGTGATGTAAATGTAAATTATATGAACACCATCCTACATCTAAGGAGGTAACAGTGCTTTAGATACATTAGTTAAAGATTATATACAAGATAGATTTTGGCATTATAAAAGTAACGCATAGGTGAAGTATCTGGTTTGCAGGAAGGCTAAATGATGTGCTGTAGCTGCTGGGCCAGTCACGGAGCTGAGATTAACTTTCAGTAACCTCAGAGCGAGAGGCTGCGGTGTCCGGCTGTGCTGATAGCAGAGCTGGGAATGGAGGGTCCCTACACACAACGTTCATCAGGATAAAATCACAGATCACATACAATGTTCTGGCCAATTAAGGTTGAAAATAACCTCGGGATTGCTGAAGATTTTTTCACTCTCTTCTGTTTCAGTTGTTCTAGCATCTATCTGGAGTCTGGCTTGCCTGAAGGGGGGACTTTCTCTGGCCTCCTGACTGGGAGTGATGCTGGTGCTGTGACATTGCTCTGCATGTCCGTGGCCCTGTGGTTAGATAGCAGTCAGCAAATGGTAGTAAAGGGGTATTCATGAGCCAACTTGATGCTGAGGAGCCAGATTTCATACTTGACTGCCTCTTTCAAAAAGAAACAGGCTCTGCTTCTACATTACCTTCTGGAGGCTTCATTTCTCTTCTGGAGACTTCACCAACCATCTGTGGATGTGTTCCAAGTTGACTTGTCTCCCCAGCCCATAATTTGCTTTGTGAATGTCTCCCCAGCAGCCTTGCTTCTGAAGGTGAGGGAAGGATAGGTACCTGTTCTAGATATTCCAGGCTCTTTTGCTGTTATTTAACGATGACTTTCCAGATTTGGGCTTTCTGGGAATTGGGTCTCATTTTTCCTTGCACCGTAGCTCTTTGGAGGACTCAAAACACACCACAGGTATTGTTGCTTAACCAGTTACTGTAAATCAGCTGAGCCATGGTGACTTTCTGTGAGTCTTGATCATGAGCCTCAGCCCTTAGGTATGCCCTAATTGCTTCACAGAGATCTCCAGGCAGGTCTCCGATTTAACTGACTGCACTAGCTTGCTATCTGCTCTTTTTGTTTTTCAATGATGTATCAGTACTCCAAAGTCAGAAATATGCTTGAAGCTTTAATTCAGTTGCTAGTCCTGGAGAAAGCCTGTTTTTTGTTCATCTTAAGACTCAGTTTACTGTCTTTTTTTTTTTTTTTTTAAAAATCAGAATGTATATGACTTGATAATTTGATCAACGCTGCAGCAACAAAGGCCAGCCAGTGCCTCATTGCCTGTTGTGCCCTCTGGTTTGAATAGTAACAGCACATTTTCATGCTGAGTTTAGATGAATTGGCTCCTGCCTGTGTGTGCTGGGTAATGTCCTTTCATATTCTTGGCATTGGTAATGAATAGGATTTTGAACACAGCTTGCAGATGTTAAGTCTTATTGTAGGAAAAACCCTCACAAAAACTTTAAGCTTCTAATATGTGCCTAAAAGCCAAAGAGGGTATCAGAATTACGGTACTAATTCAGTTGCTATTGGTTGCTTGCTAGGTCTCTAATTGCCTGTGCAAGCACTTAAATGCTTTTGGTGATAGGTGACTTAACTTTATAGTTCCCAGATTTCTTTTTCCTGTCCTTTTGTCCAGACACAAGAGAACATTGTCAGTCTGCTTGCTTTTAGACCTGCGTTTGTCTTTTAATCCCAAGTAGATTCTTGATCATTAGTGGTGTTCTTGCATCTTAATTAAGATGAAAGTTTGACCTGTTGTTTTTTTTCCCATGAAGTAACAAAATAGCTCTGTTACTGATACCATGGTTTAGTATAGGAAATAGAAAAAAGTCCACTCCCAATAACCAACCCAAAGGAAAAACCTGAAAAAAAGCCCAGAACTACAAGACCCTACTAAAATGTCTGTTGGCTGAAGATAGTCAGAGTATTTGCCACTTTGTGATTTATTGTTTGCAAAGCCAGAAACCAAAACAAACCTTTGCACTGTCAAAACTGTCAACTTCTTATTTTAACAGGGTGTATTTCTGAATAGTAACACAAATGACAAACAACTAATAAATAAAAAATCTTCTTTTTTGAGGAATTATTGCAATTTGTAGATCCTATTTGATTTTACAGCAGAGAGTAATGCTATTGAAAAGCCGGATTTAACACAGACGGTTAAGAGGGATTCTGTGTGTTGGGTTTTTTTGGCTTTTTTTTTGCAAGAGATGTTTATTTCAGCTGTGGATTTAATCCTTCCTTCAAAGAGAACTGGAGGATAAAGTGAATGCCAGAGCAGCACTGCGGGTTTCTACTGTACTTTTGCTCTTTGTTGCTGCAGTGCTAAACAAGTTTCTATTAATGTGGTGGTGCAGGTGAAAATGCTGGGACTTCATTAACAGTCCTCCTGATGAAGTGTGAGCCAGAATAAAATCCAGTTCCTCCTCTGTTGGCTGAGTTAGATTTTCAGGACGAGCAGAAGCAGAAAGCAGCATGTTCTGCTCGTGTTATTCCACTGTAACAGATTTCATCCGCTGCACAGATTTCACTCAGACTCTACATGGGCAGTAGAGTAAAAGAAAAACAGCAATAAAAATGTGAAACCTTTATGCATTACACATTTCTGAGTAAAACCAAACATCTGAGACCTTCGAAGTGAGACTTTGCAGGCAAATTACAATGGGTCATCTGTGCTGTAGCCAAAATATACTGAGAAAAATAACTCGAGAACAACACATTAACAAGGAAAAGGTAAGGAAATGAACACATCGTTTTGCCCTGTAGCCTGTGTAATTCAGCACAGTGTCAGAGAAGGGGGTCAGGCTTTGACACAGGCGCGTGTGGTTGTACCGGTGCCTGGTTTACTCCCTCCTTAACTCCAGCATGCATGAGATGGATGGTCTTGTGGCCAAAGACCTCATCTAGGTCTTAATGAGTAAATCTGAATGAATAATAATGATTTTTCCAATTTCCAGGTTAAAATGAATTAAAAAAGTTGGAGACCAAATAAAATGTTTTAAACCAGGTTAAAGCCATTGACTTTTTTCCTCCCCATTGGTCCCTACTCTCATATGAGAGTAAATTCAGTGATGTGTGGGTACTGCTGCAGTGGGATGGTATGAACAGACAGGCAGTGACAAGAGAATTCCATCTGATTAGAAAGTAGCCAGCTCACTGAAGAGTTACTGTAGATGCTAAAGAAAAAGCTGGTTTTGTTCTGCCTTTCATAATCTCTGGCAGAGCTCTTTTCTAAACAGTGTTTTACATACCAGAATTTAGCTCATATTAGAAATAGTGCCTCAACATCTTATTTAAGAGAGATGAACAAATAAAACCTTTTTCAACAACGGGAAGTACATCTAACACTTCACTGTTCTGAAGTATCACAACACACAAGAAAATGAAAAATCAGGAAAATCAGAGTCAGATGAAGAGGGTAACAACAGAAGTTCTTTAAAAGCCGGTGTTTCTTGTCTCTTGGTAATGCAATCAGTATATTATCTAAAAGCTTTAAGGCAGCAAGAGTTTCTTTAAATAGTGGAGTAGCTTTGAAATTCCCTTTCATACCTGGGCAGAGCAACATTAAATCAAGAGACAGCATCATCAAACCTGCTTTGACTGATGAAAGCAAAGGGGTGGTTGCCTGAGCCCAATCCTTTTTTTTCTCCAAGAGATCTTGCTAGCTGCAAATCGTTTGAGACAAAAGCCACATTCTGCATCCATATTACCTTCCTAGAGAGATCTTTGCAGATCTGATCAGCACTTTTTGTTTTTCCTTAGGAGTCACCAAAATCTTTACTGTTTTTCACTCAACTGTATATACTGGAGGCTTTGCTTATTTCCCGGGGCAGACTTCAGATGATGCATAAAACTTAGGTCATGAACACTGGTGGTAATTAAAGACCCATGGTATGTATGTTCTAGGTTGTTAACCTGGGTATCTGGGCAAAATTCCAGCTTGGGTAATTATGTGCTGTCTCCCTGACTCCTGTCAGCGGCTTCCACTGGGTAAGGTATTGTATTCAAGTCTTCTCCTACATGAGTGCATAATATTAGTTGCTCGGTCTCCTGGGCCTGTGATTCTAGGAGCTGATTGCTGATTTACCCTTTGAAAAATCACTAATGATTTTATACGTCTGTCTTGCCGCCCCATAAAAGTGTTCCCTTCTGAGAGAGCACATCCTCAACACTCACCGAAAATCAAGTCCTTTCAGTATTTCTTGTTAAATTAAGCATGCGAAATCACCAGTTATTTTGGAAAATTTAAGCTTTTGGCAGAAATTCAACAATTTCTGGGTAGCTTTTGTTCAATGGTAAATTTCAATGCACTTCCCCACCCCAAAAAAGACTCCCCTTTTGACAAATTACCCTCTCCTCCCCGCCAATGATGCTGAATTTGCCTGAGAATATGCATATCTTTCTGTCAGAGAAGAATCAGGGAGAACTGCTGTTCATGCTAAGTCTTTACTGGAAAGGAGTCAATTAGTAGGAGAGAATTCTCGTTGCTATTAATGTATTCATATATTTATAAATATTGAGATTACATTCCATTGTGTTGCCTGAGTGTTGAAAGCTTTTGAATATCTAAATCATTAATACTGTAACAGAGTTGAGTTTGAGGAAAATGGTGCTACTTTTTATTCCATCAAACGCTTTGTGAGAACTGTATTTTGTCATGTTCATGCTCTGCCAAGTACCAAATTCCTGAAGACACTGAAGACGTAGTTCTAACTGCATCTTAAGCTGCTCAGTTAGAACAGAGGACTAAATATAGCTCTGGTCATTTTTATTTTAAAAAATGAGTTTTATAGTAAGAAGACATGCCAGTAATATATCCCAAGGGAATACCGTGATGAAGTCAATATAGCAGAGATTTTGTGTCTTATAACATCACCTGCAGCAAACTGTGTTGTCACCAAAACCATGCTGGCATTGTGGAAATAACCTCCTCAGACATAATTTCTGTGGTTTCTTGAATAACAGGAGTGGAATTTTCCCAAAACAGAGGATAGATATTAATGTGATTAGAAACATATAAGGTCCCTCTGAGAAGAGGATACCTAGAGACAGCTTCACCACCTGTAAATCTGGTGCTGGTTTTGTTGACTGCTTACACAGACTTCGCTTTCTGGTGTTGGGAAGAATTACAGCAGGGAGTGTCATGGATTCTGAGATGCAAAACAAGCAGATTTTCCCCCTTTTCAGCTGCATTTTCTCCTGTTGAAGAGGAAAAAAAAAAGAAGAGAGGATACAGTATGTCATCAGATCTGATCAGGAAACTTCTGTGCTATTGAGGTGGGATTAGCAACACTTCAGGGATGTTCTTGATCCTTTGCTGCTAATAAGAAGATAAAACATTTCATTAGATATTTGTGAAAACTTTTTTATCATGAAAACCATTGGTGGTTAAGCATTAGAACAGGTGCCCAGACAAGTCGTGGGATCCCCACCCTCAGAGATTCTCAAAGTTTGACTGGGTACAGCCCTTGGAGCAGATGACCTCCAGAGATCCTTTCCCTTTTATTCTGTGATTCTAAATATTCATCTGGATATTTGGAGATGAATTTATCACTTGTTATTCCACTAACTTCCCTAAATTCTCTCTAAAAGATCTGTTGGCATGCCATTACAGCAGGTGGAGATGTTAATTTTGACTTCAGTTGGAATTAGTACAAATTCTGAGTCTCTGTAGTCCTGTTCCAGTGCCCATTAAATCAGACCTCTTATGACTCTCATTCATTTCTCTAATTTCTCTAATCCATTTATACATGTGACATCTATAAGAGTGTGCAGGAGGCAGTTCCACAGTATCACTGTATGAAAAAACCACTATTCTGTAGCCTAAAAGTTTATCTACTTTTTTATTTGCATTCCTTCCCATTGCTTTCCCTCTGCGGTTTGATACGAGTTTGTCAGACCATTAATATGAAGCAGAAACAGTAAAAAAACCATCTTGAATAAAAGAGCTTAGTACATAACACTGGATTGGGAACTGTCAACCATGACAGGAGATGAAAGTGTTGAAATTTAAATAAGCATCCTGTACAGTGTATTTCTACCTCATCCTCCTGCTAATACGCCTTGGTTGTGATAGTAAGACATTCTGCATGCAGAAGTTACAGCCTCTTCTAAGAGCAGGACTGACGTGCAATGGATTATTTCTGAAAACTTGCTGACCAGCCGCAAGCCCTCGGCTGGTTTAAGAGCATCCTTCTACCCCAGCTGAGGAGTTTGCCCGGCAGTCTCATCGCTCCTCAGAGAAGCCAGATTTGAGCCAGTGACCCGGAGGTGAAAAGCTCTGTATCCCATTAGCTATTCTCTGGGGGACATTCAGTCTTTCCAATTTTAACTGTTGAAGGATTGCTGCGTTTTCTCTGATGGCTGCATTTGGCAGAAGTGAACCGTTGATAAGAAATGAGATCAGACCCATTCCCCCAAGGTTTCCTCCCTCACCCTCCCCACTTGTAGCCTGATGGTTTGGATGGTGAAGAAATCAGTTATTTACTAACATTTTACAGTAGTTGAGAAGAAAAATGTCACACCATCTCTCTAATACAGTCTTTAGCTCCAAATCGTGCAAGACACTGCTTTGAAATGGCTGGAAATACGCATGACTGCAACAAGCGGAAAAATTGTAGCCATCAGCTTTGCAATCTAGCCGAGATGACTATATATGAAAATTTCCTAATATTTGCACCTCTTCTGTTTTGAGAGCAGTATTTTTGGTACTTGTAGGCCGGATTCTTCTTGTAGCTTTTGTTAGCACGAGGAAGAAAATCTGGCTGCTTGGGTCTATCCTTTGCGGTTCTCACAGTTTTACAGTTGCTAGTGGTGTAACCCTTTTTATTACTGGCAGGTGCTGCTGAGGTTTGTTAGTGCAGACTTGAGTGGGACTAACTTCTGAACTGGCTGTAACAGCTAGAAATCTCATCAATTAAAAAGAAGTGGAGTAATTCTCTTTATCTTAATGTTTTCTGCTCTGAGACTGTGGTTATGGTTCCAGTGCATCACTAAAGGCGTCCCAGAAGCTGCCTTTCAACCCAAACTCGTAGGCAGTACTGACAGCAAGCTGGCACGGGGAAGCGCGGGTCTCATCACAGTGCATCTTCCTGACCCTGCCAGGCGCTGGAGCCTGCTCTAACTTGCCTGCCAGGCAGTTTGCAGGTGGGAATGGGTTGCATCGTGTTTGTAGCCTCTTCACAGGTTGCTCTTGAGAGCACCTAGCCAATGTCATGACCTCCCTGGGAAATGGGAGAGCGTGGCATCTCCGAGTCTGTGCAAGAGACTATTTCTTTCAGTAAAAGTAATGTTGACTGTAATAAGCAAATAGCAGACTTTCCTAATTCTTTTTCCCCAGAGGGCTTATAGTATAGGAAATTACTTTTATTCCAGGCATTTCTGCCTTGTATAATGAGTGAGAATGGGTGATTCTACTTGGAAGAGCATAAGATAAAAAATGAACAGCGATATCGATATATTTTTTTTTTTAACAAACCAGCTGAATAAATTCTGTTCAGGTACTCCTGAGTAGGGCCATATTCGGCAGCCTGCTAGAAGGAAACCAAGCAAGACATCTCTTACTGTGTATGGAGAATCGATTTGAGCCGATAGCCTGCAATGTGGGAGTCTGCCACTACAGCCGTGATGCCACCAGTGGAGCCGGATGGCATTCCTCGTGGAGCCTGACGGGATGCCTCGGTGCGGTGTAGCTCTGCCAGCTGTCTCTCTTCCATGGAGTGTAGCACAGCCCATTTAGATTCAATTTTGTTGTTGTTCTTTGATGAGTGTTTAATAACCATTTCCAAATCCCTGCACAGTTGGAAAGTGACATTGTCAAGAACAGGTGCAGCCAGCTGAAATTATGTGGTAATGCCTGTTGTAACAGCACTGGGAAGAAGTAAAGCGGAGAAGTTCTATTTCCTTCAGGGCAGAGTTGGCTAAATGGAATTGAGATATCCTGGGATAAAATAATCACCCTCTTGGTTTTGGCTTGCTTTCCGTCATGAGAGAAACGGGATGGCATTTTCAGCTAGGAATAAAAAGTCATATATTCTTATCCCAGCCTTGATGTCAGCTTGCTGCATGACATTTGAAAAGTCACATGGAGAAAATTTTGAGTTTACTTGTTCTAAAACCAGGGACTTATATAAGCCACCTAGTTTCTTAAGGTAAACCCACAACTCTGCTTTTCATTCTGGACACCCAATGTTCCCAGCACTTGCTATTTAGGTAATTAACTGTATATTGATATAGGCATCGTGACCAAACGCATCAGCTGTATTTTTGCTGTAGGAACTCTTTGGCTTGCAAGGAAAATTAGTGGAACCTAGAGGCTTGCAGCATCTTCTGAAATAATTTCTTGTATTTCTTAGTTTCTTCCTGGTTAAATTGGAGGCAATAATTCATATCTCATCACATTGTTTTGAGGCTTTTAATCAATTAGAGTTGGGTACTGTGAGACATTGAACATCGTTGGCTCTGATGGATATTAATAGATGAGCATGCAGAGCACCTGGTGCAAGAAGGGATCTTAATGCTTGTGATAGCTTTGAGATCTTTGCTTTGAGATGCTATTCAAGTGCTAAGGCTTATTAAGCTCTATCTTAATGCTAGCAACCCACTGCACTGTCAGTGGGCATTAGCTGTTCGTGGCAACGTTCTTTTATTCATGATATGTTTTACTGCTTTTCCTCTGATCTTTTCCACTGTCTGCTTCATATAAATGTTTTGATGAACTGTGAGTGCTCAAAAGGCTCCCTTCTTGCAACTCGCCACTGTCCTTTTCTCTGTTTTCTTTTCCTGATACTCCACGTTTTTGTTTTGCTTCTTCAGTGCAGCAAAACAGCAGGCACAGCAATCTCTGTCCTTCAGAGCAAAAGGATTACAGGGGTTAGATGTTGTAAAAGTATATATCAAATGAATAATTCCCATTAGAAAATCAGTTTGTTGACTAAGGGATAGTAGCTGGGAGGAAGGGAAGAGAAGAAAAGGCTTACTTGAAATTGTTGTTCCCTGTTGAATCCTTGTTAGTGTGAACAGCTGATGTCTGTGGAAACTCTCTCACCTCCTTGCCTTAACCATGAACCTCCTCTTCATTGCTTTAGCTCCCTTTTTGCTAATAGAGGGGTTAACTCAGTAGATGGCAGTCTCTTTCCTCCGAGTCAGCACAGGGAGGCAGTGAGCCGGAGCTGCAAAGGCGGTTCTGCAGATGCCCTCTTTTGGGGAAGATATAAAGCCCACATCCTGGTGAACTGGGGTCAGTCAGGACTGCTGCGCCTATTTCATGAAAGTAGGTGTGTTCCACCTCAGGAGGCTAGAGCTCTTATAATTACATCTCATCTTTCCAAGTTAGCAGTTGCTATTTTTATTATACCATAAGCTTTGGAAACAATACAGACGTGAGATCCAAGCCTTGTCTCACCAAAGGTAGCTTTACATGACTGTTGAGCAATGGAGCTGCTCTTCATTCACATATGGAAGTGGAAGAGGGGTTGATCCAAACATGTTGTCTTTAGCAACAGGTTTATCCATGAGAAATGGATATCGAGAAATATCCTTGAGAAAAGGCCCATGAAGGTAAGTAATATAGGTAAAACCTAATGACAAATGACACATGAGGAGGTGTACTGCTCCCCAGTGCAGCTTCTCACACAGAGACAGATGTCCTCATGGAATAGAAGCTCTTTATTTCACTCACATTGCAATAATTGCAGCAAAGCCCGCGCTGTGTTTAGTATAACACCAAAATAATTTACTTTATATTTTGTTACTAATATTTAATTTAACGGTTCATATTTGATTAAAATATTGTAGGAAGAAATAAAATTTGGTATGCATTGCTAGATTTCATGTTAAAATGTTGAAGACTTTCAGTCCTAAATTAATGAATTAGACTTAAAAAGTCATTCATGAGACTTAAAAAGAATCTGAAATGTGTTTTGAAGTTGGGCTTTTTTGGCTTCTGAGTGAGGTTCTGCATGGTTTGACATACTCCAAGAAAAACCAGGGGTGCTTTTAAACACTTCTTTGGGTTGTCTGCATGTTGGCTTGAGGATGCAAGTCAGCTTCCAGCCCCAGACACCATCATACGATAGCTAAAACTCAGTGCTGGAGTTGCCAGTTAAGGATCAAATAATAGGCTAGATTTGAAGATAAAAAATTTGATTTTTTTGGGTTTTTTTTTTTTTTTTTTTTACTTTATTCTCATCAGTGAGTACAGCGACCACAGCGTCGATGTGTCTGTGAGACAGTGAATCCATTACTAATTGGGCAGCTGCATGTTACACCAGCTGGAGTTTGTTTAGACCTCTAGCTTTCAGTCCCATGGACTGCATGCTGCAGTAGCCAGGCTTGAAGATTATATATATATGGATGATCCTTGTCTCTCTTCCATTAGAGAGGAGGAACATACAGGCCTGGACAGATTAGTTATCAAGTTCACTGTGAAATGTCCTTGCTTATTATAATTTGCCCTCTGAGCTTAAAAAAAATATATTTTTTTTTTAAATTAGCTATTAATACTTCTAATTTTGGAGCCTCTGAATACATTTTTGTTAAGTATTTTGCACCCTGGATTTTGACACACTGTACACTGCCATAGTATTACTACAACACCTGCTTCAAATTCTTCTCTCTCCTACCTGTCAGTGCATCATTTCATGCTCCACTAAGTGGTGCGAAGAGCAAAACCATCTGTTCATTACTCATGTAGCCATTGTGTGAAATATGAATGAAACATCTCATGTCTGAAAGAGTCATTGTCAACTCAGTCCAGCTGGTATGGCTGTATTCTGCCCAGAATCCAGAGTCCAGTTGCTTCCTTCAGTTTTTGTGTTAGTCTCAGCTCAGAATTTGTTCAAGTAATGTCTAATCTGTGATTTGAAATCTTCTGTTTATTCACTTTCTCCCCTTTGAAGCGTACTTTAGGGTTAAGATCCTTGCTAGGACATCGACTGTGGCATGAGCTCATTCTTTGCTTTTATCCTTGTAGGCACAGATAAGTGAATAATACATGTGTGTATACCTACAAA
>NW_009260399.1:4262024-4266756 GCF_000687185.1 Egretta garzetta | reverse complement strand
TTATGTATTCCAGGAAATTAATGTTTTAAAGAACTCATTTTTTTTCCCCACACTGTCTTTACTGAAATAACTTCCATCAAAAGTTTTTTCCACCAGGTCTAGAGTTCCATCTCCATCAAATCTATTTGTACCGTTCTTTCTTTTGGCAGAAAGAATTGTTCCTTGGGAAGCCATCATTGTCAGTACTGCACAGATCAGATGGCAGTGGCTTCTAAAATAGCAGGTTAATATCCCTGTCTGACAGGATTAAATGCTTAACAGTGATTCTTGCTTTTACAGCTATCAGGGTAAGTGATGCCATATGCAATGATAAAGATGTGACATTGTTCAGCTTGCCTTTTCGAGAATGATTAAATGACATGCTTAAATCCTTTGTGGCCTTACAGGTTTGATGGTACTGAGTGATACAGTGGAACAGAACAGCTATACCTTAAGTGAGGAACAATGGCTAAGTTACGTATCTAATCATAGAACCATAGAATCATTTGGTTGGAAAAGGCCTTTAAGATCATAGAGTCCAACCATACCTGTCTCTACAGGTACCATGTCCCTAAGCACCACATCTACCCGTCCTTTAAATACCTCCAGGGATGGGGACTCAACCACTTCCCTGGGCAGCCCATTCCAGTGCTGGGAGAGATCTCAAGTGCTAAAACGTCCATCATATCTCCAAAGTCAGGATCATCTGTACCAGTATATTTGGAGAAGGCCTTGGAAGGGTGGAGCTTGGCTGGTAGGTGCTTGGGGGCCTCATCCACCACTGTCATGCTGATAGTCCCATTGATCTGGGTTCTATTTCAGGTGTTTAAGGAGCTTCTCTTCATGCTTAAGTTTTTCTCCAGTATGGAGGTAGGAAAAGAGTGCTTACTCTAACTTTGGTGTTTCCAGTCTTTTGGCTGTTAATCTGTAGTCCCTTAGTGTTTTTCATTTGAGTATCCCATATTATTTCACATATAGAAATGACATCATTAACCAAAAATATTAGGAAAATGAGAATTCTTAGGCTGGATTTTAATATAAGATTATGCGTTTCTTTTAAAATGAGAAGTTGCAGCCGTCTGGCATAAGCCTTCTGCCATCAAGAGCAAAACCTGTGATTCTTTAGTTTCTCTGTTGTGTAGCTTTAAGACATCCCCATAACGGGAAATTAACCCTTATATGATCTAACACTTTACAGTAGGATAAAATATAACCTGCAGGTCGGTATTATGTGCGGTTTCCAGGCTTAGAGGATGTGAGCAGGTTTGGGTCAGCCCTAATGCTAAAAAATAACTCAAAGTTCAGAAATCTGGAAAGCTGCCGGTGTTTGCTTTGCTTAATAAAGCAAACTGTAAGTCAAACATTTAATCACAGCATTCTGGTAACAGGGGGCCTGTTTTAATACAGCTCTTTTATTGGCCTCTTTGTAGTTCAGAAATAATAAAGGCGATCCTGGTGGATAAGGTGTTTTCAATGCGAGTCTCATGTGGAACCTTTATTTTCAGACACAGGCCTTGTATAACAATATGAATCACCGACATGAAAGCTGTTCTGATCTACGGTGGTTTTTCCAGTAGGGAAATAACCTGCTGAGTTTATTAATGTTTGTCTAATTTACATCATTAGGGTCATTTTTTAAATAGCCCTGTCTGTTTGCTTTATTGCCGGCACGAGTGTTGGGAGGAGGGACGCCAGAGCGCGAGCGCTGCTCATTTCCGAGCGGAGAGCCGAGCCCTCCGTCCTCCCAGGCACTCCCTGAGCAGAGAAAACCTTTGAGGCTTCAAGCTCAGAAGGCCTACACACCACCATGGTGTACATGCTTCAGCACAGTTTTTCTAGTTCCTCAAAAGACCTTTGTAAGAGCAGAAGAGCAGGGCAGGAGAGGTGGGAGAACAAGAACAGTGGGGAAACAGCCCAACACCCATTTCAAGATTTTAAAGGGGAGTCTGTGTCATCCCTCTTCTTACAGGTGTTGCACATACCAATTAGTGAAGGGGGATTTTTGCAGCTCTTTGTGTGCTGATTTTTCAGCTGTGCCTACAGAATTCAGCCGGGTTGTCCTTGCCTGGCTTGGGTGGAGAGGAAGCTCAGCAGTGGTGCGGGGAACCCTCTGGTGTTTCTGAAAGGCTTGTCCAGCTCCTCTGAAGCACCCTCTCCTCTCGGGGATGGAAGATGATTTTCTACGTCATTGCAGGAGACAGTATCATGTCTATTACTACCACTGCTAGCAGTTATACAGGTGAGCCTATTTAGCTGAAATGACTGATCTGCAGGTCAGACCGAAATTCTGGTTTTTTTTTTTCCTTGTTCTTTCTCAAAGGGGAATAAATGAAAGGAAAAGGTAATACTGCAGTTGAAATCTAGCAGACCAAGTTTTGGTCTTTGTATTCTAAATCTGGAGTCTATCTTTGGTTTGTTAAGTTACTCTGGTTTACTACGATGAGATTAGAATTTGATGAAGCTGCTATAATTTTTGTGAACTGTTTTTAATTTGTATCTATCTATTTACATGCACATAGGCGATAAGTGGACAGTTGCCTGTACTTGACTAAAATTATACTTCATTGCAGAAGTGGCAGAGCTAATTCAGTCCAGCAGCTTCTGCGACTAAATCCTTTTTACCTGAGTGGGAAAAACTTAAAGAATTATCCAGTCTGAGCCATAGCACCTGCTGAGTTTGCCAGCGAGAAACAGTGAGGGGTGCTCTGTCCCATAGTGCATCCAGCCAGGCAGGTAAAGCAGAGGTAGAGATTTGGGAAAATCCTGATCTTTGCTGTTTCTGAGTTTATAACATTTAAACTTAACTCGCTTACTAGTAGAGCATTACACAGATTCCTTGGAGAAGAGTGTTTGAATGACTGATGGTCCTTATGTAAATATATTGCAGAATTTAGGCTTTTGAGATTATTTGGATTTTGGATAAAACTCAACTCTGAAAGAGCTGTTTGATCGGGTACACTGACTTGGTTCTGTATTAGACTGTAAGGAAGAAGTTACATGCAACATATTTTCTTCTTTTTCCTGGGTAGGAAATTTTTTTCTTCTCTTTGTGTGGACAGCTGCTCAGCTTCAGGTAAAAAATGTTATAGTTTCTGGGACTTCCAGCTGGAGCCAATTAAAATCTAATGGACTAGAGTTGGCACTAAAATATCTTTTTCTGCCCTAGCAATGTAGAGTTTTTGTTCTGCTGCTTATATGTGATTTAGAAGGTTTACAATGTTGTTAAGAAACAAGTTTCATTACCATTTTGCAAACCAAGACATGTTTGAATTTAAAATCTGATGCACAAATATTATGCTTTGGGTCATGGTTCCAAGGAGAGTGAAGAGTTGTGATGCAGGGTCTTTCCCTGCCTGATGTTCTCCCCTAAACATATGAGATGGAAGCAGAGAGTTAAATTACTTGCTTTGGTCACAACAAGGGATCTGCTATATCCCTGGGAAAAAATGTGGGTCTTAAAACAGATTGATCTGTCTTTTAGTTCTGAGTGCCTCAAGCAAAAGAAACCTAGGACAAGACTAGGAGCTTGAGTTACAGTATTGGAGAGTGAAAGTCATTATTGAGAGTAATATGGGCAAAGGGAGACATGGATGAGGTGTGTTAGAGGGACAGAGCAGAGACTGAGTGCTCAGCAAAAAGAATTGATTTTTTTTGGAAAAAGAATTTGGTTTATTTGAACTGGAGGGAGCTGCTATTTGCTCTTGACAGAGATGATTCAGACTGGTCTCTGTGCAAACCTAAAGGCTTAAAAGGCATTTGTGGCCTTTCCAAAATGATGCCTTTTCAAAGATTGAGTTGAAACCTTTTGACTTAGTTTTGAAGGTTGGGAGAAGTTTTTCTTTCCAAAACATACAAATTTCACCACACTATGAAACATGGCTGGTGTAGGCAATCTTTCTATCTAGGAAACCTTCCTATTAATTTTGTGGTAGTTGAAGTGCATTTCACCTCATGTGTTCAGTGAGAACATCTGATCGGTTAGTGACTAAGGTTCGTGTGATAAACAGGAACTCAATTGCTTGTGATAGTTTCTCCACGTTCTTAAAGATTGCTCAGGGCACAAAAGATACCCTGATAACAGGTTGTTGTGGTTTACCTGCAGCCGGCAACTCAGCGCCACACAGCCACTCGCTCATTCTCCCTGCTCCCCGGTGAAATGGGGGAGAGAATCGGAAGAAAAAAAGAATGAAAACTAGAGGGTTGAGATAAGAACAGTTTAATAATTGAGATAATAATAAATTGTAATGAAAAGGAAAACCACGAGAGAGAGAAACAAAACCCAGGAAAAAAACAAGTGATGCAACTGCTACCACCCACTGACCGAAGACCAGCCTGTCCCCAAGCAGCAATTGCTGTCCCCCGACCAACTCCCCCCAGTTTCTATACTGAGCATGACATCCTATGGTCTGGAATAGCCCTTGGGCCAGTTGGGGTCAGCTGTCCTGGCTGTGCCCCCTCCCAGCTTCTTGTGCCCCTGGGGAGCAGGGGAAGCTGAAAAGTCCTTGACTGATGTAAGCAATGCTGAGCAACAACTAAAACATCAGTGTGGTATCAACCGTTCTTCTCATCCTAAATCCAAAACACAGCGCTATGCCAGCTACTGGGAAGAAAACTAACTCTGTCCCAGCTGAAACCAGGACATGGGTACAAAAATAATGCATGAAAAAGGGAAGAGATGATTCTTATGGCATAAACCTGGAGCATATTATCCTGTGGTTTCCACAAACAAGTAGGCTGTGCATTTGAAAGAGTG
>NW_009260399.1:4187421-4262014 GCF_000687185.1 Egretta garzetta | reverse complement strand
TGGAATGTGAATAGTGGGCGTTTGGAAGTGTGATAAACTTAGGCCTGATTTCTCTATTTGGCTACTCATGATGTGGATCTAAGCTGCTTTTAAGCATTCTGCCATTTATTCAAAGATTCATGTACTCAAAGACTCATCAACATGACTAATTTTAATAATGAACTGACCAGTTTTAACCCAAAACCGGGTTATTCCATGCATGTGTTCATACATGCTGAGGGTGACCAAGTTGCTCTAGGAGGCAGGAGGAAATGAGGATTGGGAGAAAATAAAAGAGCATGAGAAAAAATTGAGTTTAGAGATATTTTTCAGGCTCTGTATAATCTGTTCCAGACAAACTTGTATGTTTGGAAGGGGTGCTTCGAAATGTCAAAGGAGGGTCACAAAATCTAGGGTGCATCTAGTGTAATGGTAACCACAAACAGTTGATGTTTGTCCTGCTTTGACTTGTCACAGAGTTTTGCTGGTTCCTGGGTGACCAGTCATCCTGTGGATGAAGATCAGTTTGTGTTGAGGAGCATTTGCTGTTAGACCCTTGGAGGTGAAGATGCAGAGTTCTGAGAGAACTGTCCTCAGAGAAATGAGACTGGGCTCAGGCCTAATTTGGTCCTAATTTTCATTTTTTCCATAATTTTCCTGTTCTAAAGCCTTTGGGAACCATTTTTATCTGGTTTTGTGAAAATAAATTAATGAAATTACAAGTAATTTCTTAGAGCTTTACACAGTTAAGACTAGGTAGTTCCCTTCCTTATGATAGAATTAGCCCCGCTCAATACTGAAACCAAGGATTCAAAGAGCGCTGGAGATCATACAGCTGCAGGGTGGTCCTCAGGCATAGATATGCTCACAGGAAACTATTGGAAATGCTGCGTAGGTGGTGGTGTTATGCCTGTATCACAGCCAGAGCACTTCCCTCCCTGAACTTGTCAATGTGTCACTTAAAATGGGCATTAAATTTAATATTTGGAGACACACACAACTTCATAATATTAATAACAGCTTCATAATGTTAAAGAGAAAGATATAACTTAATTGGAGAATGAATGTAGACTTTTTTGGCTGCTCTTCAGGTAGGAGATTTATTAGAAGCACTGTGGTACTAATTCCTAATCCATCTCCTCTCCCCCAGTTTACAGTAAGTTACTCCATTTGCCTCTCTCTCTTAGGAGTCCTCTTGAAATGGCATCTTTTTATGTACCTGTTTTTTAGGGAATATTGTGGAGGAAAAGGAAAAACGAAACCAATCCAAACCAGAATATGGATGATTCATAGTAAGAAGTATTGAGGTTGTAAAAAAAACTCTAGTAGGGATTCTGAGAAGTTGGCATATCTCCTTCCACATCGATAAATTTGTCACTGGTGAAAGTGTTTATTCCTTTGCAGTTGTATGATTTATGCTGGACCTTTTGTAATGCATACATGGACCTGTAGCTCATCCTCAAACAGTAGAAGATGAACTCTGACTAATAGATCTCAGTGACTATCCTGCAATTTATGCAGGATTAGCATTTTAAAAGGGTAGTGTGCATGATTTAAGTAGGATTTGAGTACATAGCCGTGGTTTGTCCTTTGCTGTCAGCAAAGGCATCCTAAGTTCATTTCTTTAAAGAAGCTCCAGGCCAAATGTCAGGAAAAATTAAATCAAGCAGTGATGTAGTCCCGTAGGGAAAATGTATTTCAATTGTGAGGTATTCATGGATATAATATGTCATCCTGTAGTCTGTGACTGTTGGGTGTACTTACAGGCAACGTGGCTTGGTAATTGCTACTTGTTAAAAAATTTGGCTACGATAAAAAATGACCTGCCAGGGAGAGAGACAGTTTGGTTAATTTTATTTATGAGACTTTCATTGAAATTGGAAGGATATGTGTATGCGGTGGCAAATCCTCCGTGATACAGCATCTTTAATAAACGAACATTGTTTTTGTCTTCCAGCAAGGAGATACCATAATCTTTTAGAGCTTTGGCTTCTGCAGCCTGAGAAACAAGTTGGATGCAAGCCCCTTATTTTGCTCAGCCACCAACATTTTGCTGCCCAATTTGCTCTTCCTGAGGGCAAGTGTAAACAAATTTTCTGTCTTTCCAACAGATGTGGGACAAAGCTAGGCTTGTCGGATCAGCCTGGATCCGAACCTGGAAAGAATTAACTCCACCCTCTCTAGTTTTGTTTTCATAAAGAGTTTATTTTTTTTTCCCTGGCATATTCTAAATAAAACAAACCAGACCCTTACAGTTCAGATTATTCTTTAGTGTGGATACCTGAACCAGGAGCAAGATCGCGTAGGCTGTAATTAGAGGCCTGGCAAGCTGAGATGGAGCCACAAACTGCCTTTCCGTGAGACACCTCCCTGCCCATGCTGTTGTATTAGCTTGTTCTCTAAGCTTTCCTGGGAGCATAGAGGCTTGCAGTGGGTTTTTTACCATCTTTAATTACAGATGGGTCAACTTTGTGGGATCAGTAGCCATAAGCACTGATGTGTAGCACTCAAACATCCATGTCATTCTTAGCCCTGTTATTTACTGTGAGGCGTTACATGTGGAACACATAGAATTTAGGAAGAGTATCTTTTCAGATGCAAATAGGTGTTTAAATCGGAAGAAACTGATGCACTTTTGATAGCAGCATCCTTACAGAATGAAAAGATTTATTACCTATGAATCATTAAGGAACGCTAAACCTGCTCCCTCAGCTGGCCAAAATCATTGTATTGCTTTGGGCTTTAGTGACCCTCTGACATTAATGATCTAACCCAGTATTGTTCCTCTATCTGAGGAAGAGAGTAATGAAGCCACATTTCATGGATTTATTTTAAGGACATGAGAAATAGAAGGGGCCAGATTCTGCCTCAGCTTGTATCACTGTAAGTCCAGAAGAGAGAAATTAAAAACCCAAAGTAATTTTAAGCGGAGCACTTGCGTTATTCCACAGTAACGCTTCTCCAGCCAGAAGCTTAAAACCAATGACAGAAAAAGATTGAATCATAAGAATTTCTGAATAGTTTCATTGTGTGCTAGCACAATGCATGAGATGTTCTGGGTAAGGAAATAGGTTGCGCAGCGTTTTGAATAGAAAAAACGCCTTATGTAGTTAACCCTTTAGAATCTGCAGACATGGGGAAGTGTCACACCAGCTGTAGGCAGGAAATTTAAGGATGAGCTGTCACCAGGCAGGTTCATCTGGGCCCTTGCATGTCTGGAAAGCCAGTCCTTTTGGGGAATGTTTTATTATTCATGGTCTGTCTGCAAAATAGTTCTTTTCATGACAGATTCAGCTTTGTTTTATCACTTTTTTTTTTTTTTTGGTGTGGATTTGTTGAATTAAAAGATGCATTTAAAGGAAGACAAAGTTCTTGTGTTCTTTAGTATTAATTCTTCTTGTATGTCTTAGAAGAATCATAAATTACTTGGAGTCTGTTTGAACTAAAATACTTTGGGAGACAGCTAACCAATGCCTCTTCACTGGAAAGGAGTTGGTTGATGGATCAAAGTGCATCTTTCTTCTAATAGCGAGCGAAAGATTTTAATCAAACTGCCTATGTGACCATAAAGTGATGATGTCTTTCTGTGTGAGTCAAGGCTGATTTTGAATTCTTTGAATCTTTCCAAAGCGCATTTCATTACGGTGGCTTTCCTTTGTTATATTGCTGGAACACTTTGCTTTCCTTGGTTTTAGTCATTTTCCCCAGGTCATTTCAGAGTCCAACCTAAATGATACTGAGTCACCCACAGACATCTGTTTTAACTATTTAGCTTTCTAATGAAGGTGTTACATAAACCCAGAGTTACTAAGAGCATGGAAGCACGTCTATTGATTAATTTCTTATAGTCTATTGATTAATTTCTTGTATAAATGCTTTTCTAAACATTGGTACTGTCTGTTTAGAACAATACCTAGTGTTCACTGCTCTTGAGTGAATAAGCATTCATTGCCATCCTTTCTTCCCCAGGTTCTCCTTTATCATGTTTCCTACCAGTTTTCCCGTCTTCTTTGGTATTACTGCCTGCAGTATTTTTTTCCTTTGGTTTGTCTCCTTTGCAGTTATTTCCCCCTTCTTTCATTGGAACCAGGAATTGCCCACTTTTTCCTAGATAGTTCATTTCCTCAACTTTTTTCCTAGTCCTCCCTTCCCCCCGCCCTCTCTCTTTTTTTTTTTAATGAGCAGTTCTTTCCTCCATCTCGGTTTTATTTTATGCAGGTACTTCAAATATATTTTCCTGGTCTACCTCGATAGTATTGGGCATGAGACGGTGCTTGTAGTAGCTCTTACCTCTTGTACAGCAATACCTGCAGGTATTTCCTTCCTTTTTAGAGACTCGTTCATTGCCTATTGGCCCATGCTGAGGCTCTGAGATGGGAGCTCTCACTGAAGCTATTAAAAAAAGTTTGTTAAGAGGCAAAGAAAAGAGTATTCTGCAATTGGTAAATGAAGCAATCTTTGCTGAAGAAGATTGAAGACAGTACAGTTGTTGGCAGCTGTGATTTCTACCTACTCTTCATTGGCAAAGCAATTTATGTAATGTTATCAAATGGCTTTCTAGGTACTCTGGCCACCTTGGAGAGATGAAGATCCCCCATGTATGTACTGTCTGCTCCTGGCCTGCATTTGCTTGTGGGAGGTGAGGAGAGCACAGCCCTGAGCCAACCTGGGTGGCAGGTGGCAGTGGGAGCTCAACCAGCTCCTCTCCAGTCAGTGAGACCTTGCTCTCCAGGCCTGCAGCTGCCTCTCTCTTTGCATTTATCCTTTGAAAACTGCAGTGGTTAAAAAAGTGGTTAAAATTTTCAGACTTGTTTATGTAGTTTGGTGCATAATGATAAATATGCTTTTCTACAGAAGCCATTTGTAGCACAATGGTTATGTTGCACTTTTATTTCTGAAGACTTCAGGGATTCTTTCCAGGCCATATGACTCACAACTTTGAAGTCGCTGAGCAAAGGGTCAAGCCCTTCTTCACTCAATAGATGCTTTCAGCTCCAAGTGCTACTAGTACATTCAGGGCTAAAAATCTTGTCTATTGAAACAGCTGTAGCTTCAAAATGTCGTGAAGCTGCATTAACGCTTCATTTCCTGCAGTGAATAATTTTGCTTATGAAAGTATAAGAGCTAGGGACATTTGGAAAAAAAAAAGAGAACTAGAAAGAAATAAACCCTCTGTGCTCTGGAATGGATTTTTTTTTCTCCCCATTGGATAACTTTATCCTATCACAGCAGTAAAATGCAATGATATGGAATAATTATGTGTTCCTAAGCCTTTCCAATTGATCTACTGTTGTGAAAATATATTCAGTAAATTCACCTGAGTGACTTTGGACAGAAAAACACAAGGACACTATGAATAAAAGCAACACTTATTTGCCTGATATAATGGAGTGTTGTGACCACATGAACATCATTGTCAACCTCTATTCTAGATTAGAGTAGGTTTGCTGTCAGAAAAATGAGTGTGTGGTTCAGAAGGTGACTGCAAAAATTACTTTTGGGGCTTCATATTTATTCCCTCCCTCTACTTTCTGGTCATAAAATTTAATTTTGGATTGGAAAATCAAGCTCTTTTCTTCCTGCTACTGTAAGCAGGAAGGTGGTGTGGTGTGGGTTTTCTTGGTTGTTGGCGTGGGTTTTTTTTGTTTGTTTGGTTTTTTTTTTTTGTGAGAGAAACCAAATGGCAGTTTTGCTGGGTGAGGAAACAGGAAAAAATAAAGCGTAGCTGTCTTCTCCTTATTGGCTTTCTGGTACTACTCATATTTAAAATATAATTTAGTTATAAAAATATTCAGATTTATGGGAGCAGATACTTGGAAAAAAAGAATGTGCCATTATTAATGATTTGCTCCTATCAGTAACTGCATTTTGAAGCAGCGCTGTCTTCCCCGGGCTGTATTAGTGCTGTGAACAATGAAAACAGTAAAATGCAATGTCAGAGATAAAAAGTATCCCCTTTGGTATTCCCCTATGTTCCTCCAGGTATTCATCTGCATTTGTCAGCCATACTTTAAAATACGAGGTAAAAATTGTTTAAATGTTTGTCAAATGGGGATGTAGGAGTTGGGAAATGCTGTAATGAAAAGTTATTTCAATACATGAGATAATACATATGCTATGTAATACACACATTATTAAGACATTATTGCAGAATTAACAGATTTCAAAAAGACACTAATAGCCAACGAATATGATATATTGCAAATAAGGTCATCTTGTTACACAGATAGGAGTAATAAATATATACTGCTCATGATTGTTTTTCTATATACATTTATCCTTCAGTGGCATTTGACTTTTTTTCTTTGTGTCTCAACAAAAGAACTTACTGTAAAAGCTCAGAAACAATGAAAATAGAAGGAAAACTAAGAAAAGAGAGGAGGCAAAAAGAGCATTGAGGAGGATGGCTAGCTGAGGAGAATGCTCCTCCAAAGATATATTTTTATGTATTTTAATTTCAAGAATATAATTTTAATGGGAGACTGTAACCTGCCAACAGAGTTGCCTAAACAAAGAGAAAAAGAAACTCTGCTTTCAGTTTTTACACTATTTTAAGTTTGAAAATTTCAATAGAAAGTTTTAAATTTTCTGGGTTTATAAGTAAGTGAATTTTAAATGCTGTTTACATCTAGCTGCCTCCCTCTTTTTGATTTCACTGCTGAGAAAAGAGAGAATGAGGAAAGATTTGAGAAAAGGAGGAAGAAAAACAACTGTGGAGAAAAAGAGACCTATAAGTTTTGTCAAAGTAATTAAACAAAATCTCCAAACCTGTCCTCCAAAATGTTTTTTTTTTTCTCCATATTTTAAATTACAGAGAAGTCAATTTTTGTCTGCAAACACCTACTTTGGAAAAAGGACTAGTTCTACACTTTAAATTACTGTGGTAGAAGTGAGAACATCTAGCATGGTGCGACAACGGTAATTGCCCACACAGGGAATAATTTTTGAGTGTAGAGGGACCTTCAATCCAGGTGTCAAAGGCATGGCAAGATCAAGTGGCTGGAAACCGAAGCTAGACAAATTCAAGCAGAAGGCAAAAGCATGGGTTTTTAACAAGGGTGTGTGTGTGTGTGGTGCTATAGATAGGAACGTCTCATCGGGGAATGCTGTTCTATCTCCATCACATGATGGTTCACATTGGTAGGATGGGTTTCTAAAAGACATACTGGAAGGAATTGGAAGATTTCTGGGATTTATATGCTCCATCTTGTCAGAGGCAAAGTCAGATATCACAGCAGTCCTTCTGGTCTTAAAGTCAGAATCTATGAAAGGTATTTTTAGGCAGCTTTGTGGGTCTATTCTCTATGGCCGTGAGATTCATCCTACATGCTGAGCCAGAGGAACCAGAAGCGTTGCAGAGAAAGGCTCATCTGACCATTTCAAGGGAACGGTTCAGAAGACCCTCATAATCCAGTACAGCATGTGGTGCAGTCAGGGCTGCCATGTCATCTTCTGTGGACCATTTGACAGTTGTGTCTGTTGGCTTGTAAATGCATACAGCTGGGACACCCTTGTCGCTCTTCTGCATGTGCTTCTCTCCTCTCTATTCTAATTTCCACCACATCCCCAACCACCTGGAACACACGCAGCAGTGTCTTGATGTCCCCTCTGTCCCCTGAAGAACGTATTGCTCATATTGCTGCAACCCACTTCTTGAAGAAACCTTCATTTGGGAAAAGGAGTTTTTGAGCCTAACAGTACCTGCTCTCTACTGTAGCTTTTATCAAGGATGCTAATTGCAAAGCCAGGGAGAGGAGGAGGAGGAGGAGGGTCGTTTCTGTGAGGTGGACAGCTCTTTACTGATGAGTAAAGGGTGTCCTGCTGAGAGCTGAGGTCGGCGCTGGAGAAGGTACATTTTTCACCTGGTTTTAATGTTGCGTGGAGTTAGATGTGGTGTTGCTAGCACTTCTGTCCCTACAGAAATGTACTGTGCAGGTCACATCCTGTAATTTCAGGCAAAGAATAGGTAGAAGAGTCAGATGTAGCTGCCATCATTAGTTAATGAGCTGTTAGCAGCACGAAAATAAAGATACTGAGCAGCGGGTGAACATCCTCTGAGAGAGGCTGTTGCACGTGAACAGGAAGGTTTTACATTAACCTTATGAAGATGACTGAAGAGTTGAAAAATTATTTAAGTATGTGCAGGGCTAATATTCATAGTAGCTGAAGGAGTGCAAATGGGAGAAGCATTTTGCTCATTTTTTCTTGGTTCTCTATCTCTTTGAATGCACTGGCAAGAACCAGAATAGCATTACAGATTTGTGGGCTAGGATATGCAGTTCCCATTCTTTAAATAATGTAGCTTCATAGTTGTCCAGTGGATAAAGAAAAGTAATTTTAGGTTCTCATTGTAAAGGGGGGAGATTGAGACAACTGAAATTTATCCGAGTTTTTCTCGGTACAATATTTGACCAAGACAGGAGCCTGTCTTATGCTAGGGTCCACTGCAGGTGGCTTCAGCTCCTGGTTTGCCTGAACTTGTGCCTGCGTGATGGAGCAGTGAGAATGATGTGGGGTCTACCAGGGTCCCAGTGTTCTGAAGGACTAGAGCTAAGATGGCGACTACGTGCCAGCTCAAGACTCCTTCTTGGGAAGAGACAGGACACCTTTTAGTGGCTGAATTTTTTGCTGTCCCAGTAGACAGGAGGAAAGTAGCATCAGGTAAGATTGCATGTTCCAAAAGAATTCATTAGTTAAATCTTGATAACATCAGAAGGTTTGTGCAGGATTAGTCAGCATTAATACTGGGCCATTATGAGTTAAATTATTTTCCCAGAGCCTCAGAAAGGAATGGAATCAGAGCCAGGATTTGAAGCCAGCATTTGAAGCCAGGTCCTGCGGTTGGACAATGAGGCTAGGCTCTCTTTTCATGGGCTACAGAGCAGCTGGGTAGAAACATCTATTATTTGTAATATACATATTCAGAATATCTGCACAATTAAATTGTAGCATTGATCCTTCAGCAGTTGCATTTGAGATCTCAGTGGACTAGAGGATTCAGACCTTAGTAGATTTTATGTTTCCTAGATTGATTTTGTAATTATGTTTTCACTATTTCAAATTTTCCCCCTGAAATATCGACATTTGATATACTTTCTCCATCTGTCTCTGTCCAGATTTGAATGGGTTGTGAGGTAAATTTAATCTCTCCGTTGCATAGTTAGATTCAACAGCTTGTCAGCATTTCCACCCCGAGCTGCGTTATGGAGGTCTTTGTAACTCATCTGTGTACCAGTGAAATTTGGGCTTGAATGACTAAGATGTGAGTGGTTTTCCCCCCTGTTGCTCATGGGTAATTAAAATAAATTGGTATGGAATGCATTTTTAAGTTTGAGGAAGACCTAATGTTTAGACAGGGAATTGCTTAGGAGGTCGTTTTTTGCTGCTTACACTTGGATAAAGCCTGTCTCATTAGTGCAGTTTGCAGTTATTGTTAATTAGTCCATGCAAAACAAAACAAGGAGATTGTTTGCCTAATTCTCTTCTAAATCTCACCTTTTTTAAACTGGTGTTATTCCAGCATCTTTAATAGAATTACTGTAGATTTATACTTAATGACTACCATGACATGCTGAATAATGCTCTCCAAGTCAAATGTGTCCCTTGCTTGGTAAAATCTGAACTCTGATATCTTCAGTTGTGCTGAGTAGTATCTCAGGTCAAACAAGGGTACAGCTCATTCCCCATGTGTACTTCAGGCACCTATATTTTATTGTAGGCATTTACTGCTGTAAGCACTGCATGTCCAGAGGGTGCAGGTTTGCACAGCTGTGTGTCCTCTTACATGCAATTAATTTAAGCTATTTGCTGCATCGACACATAGTGAGGCAAAGTGTTGACCCAGGGCTTGTGGCAGCGTGAGGTCTGAACTTTGCGCTTGCACCTAACTCAAAATATCCCCACCTGGAATAATTCCTAACTTTCTCTGTGATCAACCTTATTTGAGCCATCTCCTCCTTCTCTTCAGATCTAGGTATGCACGGTGTGGACATTAAGGAAATTAAATCAGCTGTTGAAGTCACAGTTTAGCTACCCTGCCTTTAATTCAATTTGTGCCCAAAGAACTGGCTATGTGGTTACTCAGCGTGAGGTTAATTCACTGGGAATGAGGAGGACATGGGTAAAGGTTCTGAAGAGAAATAAGCAAATGTGGTCACTTTAGCATGCTGTAAAAATATATTGCTGCATGCACTAAGTACGTCTCGGAGAGATCTGCAGTGTGCTGAGATGGGCAGAGCCTTGGCATGTTGATGCAGATTGCATGGTATCTTTTTCTAAGACTGACATACAAGTGGCAGTGCAGGATCATTAGAAATTAAAAGTATAAGTAAAACTTGTTACATGCTTCCATTCACAATGCAGAAAGTAGAGACCTAAAGGGAAGTCTGCTTCCTTTTCCCAGAGCATTAATGAGGATTAAAAACTCAAATACTTGCTGTATAGGAAGCAGGAGCCAGCCTGTAACATTTGTGTCATTCTGCTGCAGCCAGTATCTGTTTCACCACCGCCTGTGCATCATGCAGTGAGTTATACCAGTGTAGGAAGGAAAGAGCTGCGAATTCTTAACCTCCTGATAAGTCTTAACTCTGCTGGCTGATGATGCCCAGCTTAGAATCCCTTTTTGGTTGGCTCTGACTGTTGTGTTTATAGCAATGTGTGCTCTCATTAGTGCTTCTGGCAATTTGCTGGCCTGTTCATCACTGAGGAGTGACCTTTGTTACACCAGTGCTGTATGTAGGATGGTCTAGTTCTCCTCTAGGTATTAGGTGCTGGATGATCAAGGCTAATAAAACACCTCTGGACTCTGGACAGTCCTGCAGACTCACAAGGTTGAGTGTCAGCAATCGCATTCTGAAACTGCATTTCTTGACTTGCTTCGTGCTGTCCCTTCCTTATGTTTGCTTATAAAATAAATCTCCCATACTCAGTGTCAGATGAAATCTTGACTCACCTGAAATCATTGGGGCCATCATTTGACTCCAAATCTTTCCAGCCCTCATGCTTTCCTCTGCTGTGGGAAGGATTAAGGATAGTTAATAGCATCTGTACGACAGCTGAAGATGATCTCCCCATCTCCACTCCAATTCCATGGGGTGCTTATTCAGGAATAGTCCTGATCTTGCCAGAAATGTTTACTGTATACACTTTTGGTCTTACTCAAGCATAAATAATACTTTTTTTTTCCCCCCCCCCCCCTAGTTGTCAGGGTCGGTTGCATGCACATAGTGTAATCCAATATTCAGAGGAGTAGGAAAACTCTCCGAAGTGCTTCTGGCTTTTCAAGAATTTTAAGATTTGAAAAGTAACTTAACTTTTGGCAGAAGCTCAGTGTGAAGGGTCTGAGTAGAAAATAACAATTATTGCATTTCTACTGTTATTGTTTCAGTGTTCAGTGTTATTTTGGCAGGAAGTAGTGTGCTGGGATTTTTTTTAATGTGTATTTTATTACATTGTGGTATACAGAATGATTGCAAAAGTACGCTTGTTTGTTTTAAATATCAGGAGAGAGGTTCTTGCTTTATTGGCAAGATGGGATACTTGTCAAAATAAGAAACTAAAAATGAGTATAGGCTGGGATGAGGAACCCAATCCTCATCTTGCTTACAGTGGTCTATCCATTGCCTCCTATCTCTCTTAAGCTTGTGCACATCTACTGGATCGATGACATTGTACTCGTGCAAAATTTGTGCAGAAAAAGGGGTGCTAACTTCAGTGGTGGCCTTCCAGATTTGCTGAGGTTTTGGTTGGTTTGATTAACACAGTCCTTTTATCGAACTCACTGATTTTACAGACAATTATACATGCAGAATACAGGGAGCTACATAGTAGCTTCGTGCTTGACTTGCTCTGGTTTATGTGGGAGTGAAAACAAGTGGGTGAATTAAAACAGCCAAACCTCTGAAGGGGTCTTCAGTAATTTAAATTAAAATTAGTAAGGTTGTAGTGTAGGCCTACCTTATGCTGTGTATTTTTTCAGTCGAATGAATGGCATCTTCACATGATATTTAAAGGGTAAACTGTGTGAAAGAAGATGCCTCCTTAGAGTATGAAGCAGAGATGCAGAAAACTGTATCAGTGCTGTTGTCTCGGCTCAGCTGCAGCCTCTCCCTATAGACTGAGAAACGTTGCTGCGTGACCTCCTGATGAGAGCAGTTATCATTAAAATAGTTAAATTCAATATGGCTCAAATCAAGACAGAGATTTTATGCAAAAGTCACACAGAGGGTATTCGCTGCTGCTATGAGTATTTACCACTAAGCAGCTTTTTACTTTAGATCACAACAAATCCAACAATTCTGACCAAAAAAGCTTCTAGAAATACAAAATCTGTGGATATGACATGTTAAAAGTGACCCCAAAACCTTGTATTTAAGTAACTTGAATTCAGCTTGTATGCATGCAGAACGGACTGGTGCCAAAAACCCCAGAGATGTGCAAGCCTTATCTTAGTTTCTTACTTGAATTGTTTTCCTTTTTTATCTTGAAGGCTGACATATTTTTGTCAGTAATATCTCTGTAGTACCAAAATGCTTCAGGTATCAGGTTCTAACTCGATCTGTGGAACTTGACCATATGTATTTTTCTTGGCTTTGCCACTTTGGGTAAAGCCTAAACCGTAGGTAGGTCAAAAATCGATGAAAAGGAATTAACTGCCCATTCATTTTAACTTTATGTGGATATTATTGGGGAGTCCCCTGACAGCTGTGGCTCCTGGGGCTTGCAGTGGAATAGGAAACGCAAACCAGGAGAAGTTCTAGTTTGGGTTAGCCTAGGTCAGAAGCGAGTAACATGTCTGAGGTCTGCTGGATTGCCACAGGAAAGCGGAATTGGGCTCAGGGCAGCATTGGGAGTGGCAGACATCGTTGTCAAAATCTTTATTACACACATGGGACTTGGGAGAGGTTTGAAAGAGCTCAGGGACCAACATAGAGGTGGACTTAGTAAAGGACTTTCCAGTGGGGCAGTATGGGGAGCTTTTGCTTTATTTGCATTTCTAATTTGTCCTACTTCATTTATTAGTATCAGTGTGAGGTTACATGTGTTTTGCATTTGGTATGGTGGAAGAACACTTTTCAGCATTTTAAGTACAACATTGTTCAGCTTTCTCTAAGCATCTTATTTCTACACTTGTGCTTTCTGTTCATGACAGACGCTGGGAGTTGGCAGCCTAAAGGGAGAGCAGGAGGTGGGGGAGTTTGGTGAAGAAAAGACAAGAATTTGCCTTCAGTGTGGAGAGAAAGATCAATAACACCTTTGATCACTGCATTTCTGTAAATGATTTGACACAGATCATTGGAGACTGGAGCATGCTAAAGCCATGTGGTCACTTCACACGGACGATCAATATATAAACGCAAGGCAGACAAGAATAGCATGAATAACTGGTTTTCTTGAATACTTGGCTGCTTCTTGCCAAATGCAATATATAAGTGGCTTTTAGGGATTGATGGATGAACATAATTTTTTGTGGTCTCATATGTGGGAGCTTAAGCTACAATGATAAAATCTGACTTAATAATTTTTCTCTGGTGAAGGTCCGGCAAGGTTAGCTGTACTAGCACGTACCAACTACAATCTTGCTAGGGCTGGCATACCTGCAGCTCCTCCGCAGTGGAAGATGGGAGGACGTACTGCTGTTCACAGTTCTTTTTGACCCCCTCCATTAGATTTCTTTTGTGTTTGGTCGTCTGCGAGTGCCATCCTTACCGTTTTTTCAGTGTGCATATGTGGGTGAGTGATGCTGAGAGGTGAAAATGAACTGTTCCACCCCCCTACTTTCTTCTCTCTCTTTTCTTTCTCATCTATTTTCCTTTTATTAATTAATCTATTTTCATTTTATTAATTCTCTTTTTGTTGCTATATGATACCAGGGAATGGCATTTACATTGAAGGCTTTGGGGAATTTGGCTAAAGAGGTAGGGAGTCTGACATGGTGAATATGGAGGCAGAAGATGTGCTTATGGCAGATGTTTGTTCTTCTGTTGGTGAGCCCCACCCCTGCGTTTTTATTTTTATATGTGTGTGTATATATATATATGTATCAGAAATCCAGACTCAGGTCTGACTTGGCAAAGAGTCCCTAACTCTGGAGTAGGCTGACTTAAAACCTCAGGACAGAAGTCCTCCTGGTTTCCTATCAGCTACAGCTTTGAAATGTAAGTAAGTTAGTATTGATTGTGTGTGTGTATGAACACGTGCACACCTACATACTTCCTTCCCCCACCAACCAAGTATTTTAGAGTTCTCTTTTCTGTAATTTTTTTTTCCTCCTATTTTGTCCAAGGCCTTTCTGCCATTTCCAAAACATACAGAATGCTATGGAATAAAAATCCATGTAGAGGTAAGCACCTTAAGCCAGCAGTCTGTTCTTTACCTGCCGTGTGGGCAGGCGCACAGGCCGTTTGAAACACTCCAGTTTGAGGAGAAAGCCAGCTTCAGAGGAAAGACTGTATTTGAGAAATAAAGCTCACGCTTTCATTGACTGGGGCAGAGGTTGGATGCCATTCGGATTTTTCTTCAGCTTATCCTTTCTACAATTTCAAATTTTAGGTCAAACCCATGTTTCTTGCAGAACTCCAGCTGCTTCAAAGTCATTCTGCCTGCAAAAGTTTCACAGCTTGGGCTGAAGTTACTGATGCGATGGAAGCTGCTGTGGGCTTTGAGATCTCGTGGGGTGCTCTAGCCAAAAGGCTCTTGTTCATTAAAAATTGAAGTGGGAAGTTAAAAGCAAGCCATGAGAAAGAATGTGTAATGTTTTTTAAAAGTCTAGGCATTTCATGCTAGTGCATTTTGTGGTGTTTTCCCAATGCCAAAAAATGCCATGCAGCATTCAGAGAACCCATTTTACTAATTTTGTAATCAGTTATTTTTATGCTGGTGGCATCTACCTGTTCCACCATAAATTAGTACCTTGTCTGTTACAGAAATGAGCCAAGAAACCATTGTGATGATTGAATAGGTTTGCAGCCTAAATACACTAAGTAAATATGCTAAGTATTGGCTGTAGGTGAAGGAAATATTAGCATCTCCCTTTTGCAAATAGGGGGTATAGGCATGAGGAAATTCTGTGATTTGGATGTATATATTCTGCATCTGCTCAAGGCCTGGATCCCCAGGAACAGAGGTTTTTGGTTTGTTGTTTTTTTGTTTTTTTTTTTTTTTTTCCAAAGATCTCTGAATATATGAATCTGTTTCATGAGACGGGGTCTGCCGTTGAACAGGTCAGAATTCTTTAAAAATCATGTAGAAGGGAGTCTCCCCAAATACCCACAATGTAAGCTAACTGTCGGTATTCAAACCCCTGGTTTACTGAAAGGAGGACTGATAGAGAAGTGAATTGGGCTTTCCCAAGCCAGGCATCTCAAAGAGGGATTATAAGGCTAATGTAGGAATTCTCTTGCTTTTACTGTAGTTCCCTGCGCAACTTTCACCATTGAGATAAGACCAGAATCAGAGACTTCAGTATTAAACATCACTGCTTAGTTAGAACGCAGGGATGTGAAAGACTGCAAGCTGTTATATGCTTATACGTGACCAAAGCAGCTATAAAATTCCACCGCCATTCTAAATAAAAAAAAAAAAATGAAGTTATGTCTGTTAGTGTTGAGTTTGTCCAGGTTGAGCCTGTGAAAACATTGAAGTTTGGGTCCTGCGTAGCCTTAGAACTAAACTGCATAGTAGTATAATCTGATAAATAGTATTTTTTATTATAAATTCTTTTTCTATTTAATTATTTGTATTTATTCCTGTTTGCAAAAATCTGTATTTTTTTTACCATTAGTTTTGTTAATACTTTAATTGATCTGAAAGTCAGATTTTTATACAACATCTTCTGCTTGCTAGTATTTCACTGAGTTGGTTTTAAGGCAAATGAAATCTACCTTTTTAAGAGCAGTTTGCCTTTTTAGTTAATCATCTTTGCCTGTATACCAGGAATAGTCTAAATGCTGCTTCTTGCACTAAATGTTTAGTTCATTTCCTTCCTTATTACAAAACTGCTTTCTGTAACAAGATTGCCATTTATTTCAACAGTATAAAAATCTTCTGTATCATTATCAGAGTAACCACCTGGAGTGCTATAAGTAATGCACGTACGTGGAACAAAACTCTGTTCTTTATTACAGATTTTCGAATGCAAAGTAGCTGCATGTCAATTCAAAATAACTATTGACTTCAGTAGGGTTGCTCAAGATTTATACTCGTGTAATTGAGAGTAAAATGCAGCTTCGTGTATACATCTTCTAATAATGCAGCAGTATTGTGTGAGAAGTAAATCTAAACTTTATTGCCATCTAATAAATTCTCTTGTAAGCGCTATAATTAAACTACAAACCAGTTCATTAGATGCAGGCAGTATCACTAGATTGGTTCTGATATAAGCTAAGTAGTTGCAGAATGCAAGTGCCTGATTGCAAATATTATTGCTGTGACAGCAACAGTTAATTCAAATAATGATGGAACTTTAATAGTCGAGGTTGTGTGACAGAATTAGCAAAAGCAGATTTGCTGAATAATTGGTTCTTTCTTGGTACAGTAAGTCATTGATTTCTGTTCTCTTCATTCTTCTCCTTCCTCTTAGAGCTGTAATCATCAATCTGATCGTATGTGTGTAATGCCCTGAGACTTCAACTACAGCTGTAGCAAAAGTTCAGTGCCTGTCAGAATAGAGCAAGCCTGGCAGAAGAAATGCCAAACCAAATCCATCACCAAGCCAGCAGGCGCGTGGTCCAGGAGGTGCGGGTTGTGAAATAACGTGAGGGAAGGCCCTCGGCGGGAAGTAACAACCAACCATGCTGTGCTGCAGCCGGAGCTGGGGCAACAGGGAAGGTTATGCCACAAGCCTGCTGAGCTGTTCTGCCTGCCCCTAATTTTTTTAAAAAGGAATGTGCAGCCTAATGTACTGCTTTCCAAGTGTAAATTGCTGCGCCTGCACTGCATATTTGATGTAGTTGTTCTTTTCTTCATTCACTTCTTCTTGACTTGATCTGTTACTAAAAAAAAAAAAATCACAGTCAAGCTATTTTACTCTCAGATCAAAGACTGTTTCGTGCTGTCCTTTCCTCTTACAGTGTGAATACTCGCACGTTTTTATATACATGAGCCATTGCAAAGTGTATGAGTGCATATGAGCTCATGATTGCATACGTCTCTGAGAATGCACATGCTACGGTGTTTTCAAAGCTATAATGCCGTAGTTTCTCAGCAAGTGCTTTCAGGGTGTGTAGCATGATCTAGTACATAATCCTGTTTAATGTACTTTTTTTTTTTTAATAGCAGCAGACTGTGGGTTGTACTGCTGGATTCAAATTGATAGTAGTTGTAATAGCCATTTTAAGGAGAAATGAAAGACATGAACTAAAACACTGGAGGCAATTGGTTAAAGCGTGGCTGGATAGGCAGGTGTCCAAAAATCGGATGTAGCTCCAGACTCTGTATTAAGAAAAAAATCAATTTTCTTATACAGTAACATTTCTCAAAAAGTTGAGAGTAGGAGCTATATTTAGTACCTCAAGGGCCCTGCTTTGATTTTTGTTTTTGCATGCTGAAAGCCTTGATTGGACCTGTGTGTTAACTTGCCATCACTTCAAGGAAGTGTTACATAGATTCATCGATACTCATTTCCCTGTTCCTTGACTACCTGATGTGTTCTGCAGCAGACAAGGGAATAACAGCTTCCTGCTGCTGATGCCACTGCGGTCTCTACGCTCTTCTCACATACAAACTGGTTTTTTTTAAATGCCATATAACTGCGTTTAGGAGTTCAGTAATTTGGAACATCTACTTTGCAAGCTCGGACAGTGCTGAAACAAGGCTCTTGAATAATTCTTGAAAATAACATTTTTCATAGGTACACTGGAGTAACAGGTACGGACTGTGCAGGTACAAAGAAAACTGTTCCTCGTGCTCTGTGTCGTGTTCTTGCCGTTAATCTATCTTCTGGATTCAGGCATGATTCTGCCTGGATTCTAGAATTCCTCCGATTTTGAGTTAATATTTTGGGTTCTAATTTTATGCAATAATGAAGTATTGACCCAAACTAGGGACTTAAATGTCCACACAACTTGAGGAGAGAGAGAAATATAGATACTATATACATTTCGGTTGCTTTTTTACTAGTATGCAATTTTTATTGGATTCTGGAGAGATAAGAAAGTCAGGCTTTTTAATTTGCAGTCTGTAGGATTCCTGCAGATACTTTGCAAATAGTTTTATACTCCAAGAACTCTGGACTGATCTTCTGCCAAAATCCAGGAGATATTCTCCTGCTTTTTCTGATAAAGCAGGGAGTCTTTGCTTGGTACCCTGTCAACCAGGATCTAGACTAGCATAATGAAATATGTTCTGCTCTATTATAATCTTTAGTGATTGGATAACATTTAAAATAATTTCTAAATTGTAGGCTCAGTTGCAGTTCATCATTATGGTCCTTGTCTTACAGAGAGACAATATTAGGTACAACAGATTAACAGCTCAAAACCTTGTTTAAATATTATAAAATCCGAATACTTTCTAAATCTGTAACTTTATGCCTTGATTCTGAAAAGAATTAGGCATATATTAGTTATACTGTGAGCAGAGCTCTGTCATTCTTCCTTTCCACCCAAGACAGGGATAGTACAAACAGTTATGAAAAAAATAACTGTCATTTAAAAACCTAAGACAATCTGATATATACCCTTTTGCAGCATTTGGATGCCACTAGATAAATTCAGCTTTGACTCTGGACATTTGTGTTGATAAAGCATCGATTTCTGTTTACACAGGTGCTAAATAAATAACAGGTTTCCTTTTCCATCTTCTCCCTTATGGACCTTTTCTTACCAGCGCTGAGTGCAGCATCCAGTTGAGAAGCGCTGCCGGCTACTGCTGGCACAGTATTTTGATAGTTTACGTAGAAACATTAGAGAGTTCTTGGTTCCAGATTCTCTTCATCTCTCCAGTTCTGCAGCTGGTAAAAGCCATACTAGAAAAGAGCAGATGTTCATGTTTCTTGTGAAAGCCATGGATTTGCCTACACTTTCTCTAGGTTTCGTCTTTTACTTCTGGAATGATAACAAATATAAATTTACAGACAAGTAGCTCTGGCAGCAATCACTTTTTACTGTATCATCAGTACTTGTGGAGCAGAAATCCCCAGACTCTTGTAAAAATATTTAGCTTTCCTGGTTTATTTTCAGGTGTACCAATTTAAAATTGTAGATTTGCTGCTTGTACTATTGAAATCTTGGAACGGCGTGCTATATACAAACCTCACAGCAAATCACTAACAGGCAGTTCCTGAAGGATTTTTAAATTTAGTTCAATGTTTTGTGGCTGGATTAGCTTTCAACTCCTATGTTAGTATAATGAAGGTTCCCCCATAAAGTTGTATGTAAAATAATATGATAGTTGCCGTTTGACTCTTTGATAATTATTATGGTTGTTAATCCCTAAAGATCCAAGAACGTATATGAAACTAATTAGATATTTTTAGAGCTCTGCTATGTTTATCTAACAGTTTAAGTACTTCTAAATGTAGTGAAGAATGGGTAAGAAGAAATGGATGTATTTAAATGGATGCATGTTCTTCCATGCACAACTGTATATTGTTTTAAAACCACTTTCATCGATTTAATTTGCACTTGCATGTTTACTCATGGAAATTAAACCTACCTGCATCGGATTTATTTTTAAGGGCAACCACATGGGGTTCAATAATGCAGTTTGAAATTATGCTGTTTGTGGTATGGACACAACTGAGTATGGAATGGCTCTAATTGGAAGGTAAAGCAAATTGATTTAAACCACCTGTAGTGATGCTTATATAAGTACCCACACAATACGGTTGGTAAGTGGTAACTTCTTAAGCGATTATAACTCTGTGACTCTCAGTGAAGTGCTTGTATCTTCAGGAGAAACTTGGAGCTCAGACTTGTAATGACTTTATTACAGCTTAATAAATTACTCTGCATCATCTGAGGCACAGTAGTGAAAGCCCAGTAAGGAAATCTACCTTAAATCTCTGTAAGAGATTTGAGCTACATGCGTTTACCTGGCTAAGAGCGTGCTTGAGGATAACAGAGTTGTGGTAATGTGAATTTGAGATGATAATGAATAGTGTGTAGGGGTAAGTGTTTCTGTGTTTCCTACTGCATTAAAAAACCTCAGTGGATTACAGCCACCAGTTTGTAAATGAAGAATCTGTAGTAGAATTCTTCCTGTGGCACTCTCCAAATCCTGTAAATTAATTACATAGGTATTTATTTGAATTTTCTTTGCAAATTCCATTAAACCTGTGCTTAGAATTTTAAATTATATACCCTGGTGTTTTTTAAAAAATATTGAACTTTCTAGGGCTCCATTCATTGTAATCAAATCATTGGAAGTTGCAACAGGTTTTGTAAAAACACTTTTTAATAACAAGCCATGTGTTTAGGTTCTTCATAAAATGTGTGAGCCTATTTTTAGCACCCTCAGGATACTGTCCAAAGTCTACTACATTTATAAGATACCTTCCATTTATCTTAAAGATATTAACTCAATCTGTAATTGATTCTGAGCTATTACTGCATATTTAAAAATAACTTTTTAAATACCTCGTATTGCAATGGAAGGGCTTCTGGAGAGAGATTCACGTACAGCGATCACCTCTGTGTAGCTGCACAAAACAAACCAGTGACTCCAGTTAGAAAGAATTGTTCAGGGACCGAAGTCTGTACAATACAGGTCAGCAGGTGGAAATTCAGACTCTGTGTAATTGGTAGTGTTTTGTGTATTTACGGATGTAACGTCTCCTCTGAATTTTTCTAAAAGATGTTAAAAACCAATAACTTGGGCTCCTCTCTGCAAGGTGAAACAGTGCTCCCAACTCACCTTCTGTTTTCCAGCGGTGTTAAAAGGTTGTCTGAAGCATGTTCGTTCACACAGTGCTAATTTGAACAAGAAATCAGAATGTCAGGACTGCAGGCATCCTCCCGTTGACTTGAATCCAGTCATTTTAGTTACATACAGCCCAAGCTGCTGTAGAGTATTTTATTTTCCTAGGTGGTTGGGTGGTATGAAGTAGCCATTAAGACTTTAGTATAATTCTTCCTGCTCGTGCATTTATCTTGCCTTACAAAGCTGTGGCAATCTGATGGTGCCGCACCAGATGTGGCAGTCAAACCAAGGTCTCTTCTCCTGAAAACCCTTCAGGTGAGCTCAGAGGCTTGCGGTTGGGCACGCTCTGTTGATAGCCCGAGGATGGCAGGCATCTCTGTCCGCCTGGGTCTCTGGTGTCCTGTCTGTCAGAGTGTATGGGGAAGCAAGTAAGTAGAAACCTAGAGCACTCTTTTCAGACTTCAGCAATTCAGGGCAATCCTCTGTTTCTTTGATAAAACTTCTTCCCAAATGCAAGTACTACATGTTTAAAATTAAAATATATAAAATCAAGATGAAGTAGTAAGCTGGAATGAGGTTTTTTTTTTTTTAGGAAGCTAACCAAGATAGCATCTCTAATGTCATGTAATAGAATATTTTTTTATTAATACATTTAAATAGTCAAACTCGGATATGATCGGACAATTAATGAGATTACATTTGATGTAAATTTCAATTCGTTACTACTGTCACCGTGTTCGTAGGCTCTGTAATAATGTCTGTGTACTGTGCTAGTTCAAAAGGACAGCTCTGCCATGGAACGGCGTGGAGTGAGCACGCACAGTCGGGAATGAATCAGAATTGTGTATTTAATATTGATATTTCTGTGATACTGTAGTCATCTGTAAATAGTAAGACTGAAACAGTAGCTAATTAAGGGAAGCCTCTCTGTCTTGTGAACAACAGCTTAGGTAATAACCCCAGCCTGGGTATAGGAGAGGTTTGGGATGTTGGTGTTTTGGTTTTTTTTCTTTTGTTGTCTTTCCAGATTTCACTTCCTTCCATTAATTATTGAGCAGAAATACCAGACTGATCAAGCTTCACTGTAACTTTGCCAGAGGTATCATCTCAGGAAAAAAAAAAAAATCCACATAAACAATATAACACACTTCTTTTTCTGAGGTTAACAGATAAGGAAGAGATGATTAAAGAACTAATAGTTTCTAAGCAATCCTTTACTCAGGTTTTTCCTCTTTTCACTTATGAAAGTAATTTGGACTTGAGGAGCCTCCATATGTATTTCACTTCCAGCTCAGGTCTTCTCTGGCCTTATTTTAGAAGACAGAAATGTGCTTGCATTTTCTTTTTGGTGTCCTCTCTTTTCCTCCTCTTGCAAGGGATACTTTTTATATTAGCATTACAATCTACAGGAGAAAGGGTCCAAGACATGACCTGAAAGCACAGGTTTTTTGAGTGTGTGCTCTGAATGTTGTTATGTGATTGCTTGTTGGTAGACAGTCTCTTTATCATTTTTACAGAAGGCTGATGGGCTTATTTTGATGATATTTGAAACTAAATTAATGTAGGAGAATGGTTATAAAAACCAATGTGAGTGTTGGAGTTGGAAGTGTAGAAGAGCCCTTTCAGGCCAGTGCCTGTGAATAAAGGTGTCAGCGAAATAAAGAGAAATAGGACTGCACCTGACTTGTTTCCTGTCACCATTTCTTGTCCCAGTTTTTCAGCAGCAAACTAGAGGCTAGAAGCTGCTCAGTGGCACTGTACGGTGCTGTTGCTCTCCTGACAAGCCTGTTCCAATGTTATCCAGGTTTGAAAAAGCCTTTGATCGCTTTTATAGATGTGGTTGAGTGTGACTTTTTCTGGTAATTCTTTTCCATGTTTTCTTATTCAGAAAGGGTGACAACTGCCTCTTCCTAGAAGCTGAGATCTGAAATTGAGTAGCTTTAATAGCTGTCTTTCATCATTCTGCTAGGAGGAAGAGGTCAGGCCACTTAAAGACGATGAAGACTGATGTATCACAGACAGGGTCAGAAGCAGAATTTGCTTCATTCTCATAGAATTAAGTTAACTCTTGAAGAGCTGGGTTTTGCTTTGACTTCTACTTTGTAGGCAGTATTTTCAGCTGACTTTTGTGGAGCAGTTCACAGGAAGTGTCTGCCATCAAGCTGAATACATCACCTTAATCACTGATTATATAAACCTGTTTTTTCTACCTATCATCACCTCATGAACAACTATCTTACATTTCCATTCTTCAGAGTTTTAGTTTTCTTTTCAGCTTAGTTACTGAATTGCATAAAAAGTCTTTCTTGTAGCCAAAGTAGGAATTATCATAAAATTACAGTGCATCACATGTCCACTGATACCTGCAAATTTATTCGTGTGAAGTATATGGCATGGAGTCTGTTCTAAAACCTTTACTGATGGGAGGTTTGTCAACAGGCCTTTCTCGTGCAAATTGCTAGTACAGAGAGTGGTTGGCCAGGTCAGGGTCAGGTGGTGCCTGTGGACCCAATGCTTGGCCAAACAGTTTGCCAAGAATCGTCAAGTTTCAAAAGGATGCTGCCATGTGATAACTGAGCGGTGACCTGTATTATTGCTTAGTCTTTGCATGCCAAATCTTCTGAAGCCAGTGACTTGAAAAGTTCTGTCCTATAATATCCATGTGCAAGACCAGATTGCAAGACCCTATTGCTGCTGTGATACATGAAGGCTGACATTTGCTACAGTTTTCTCTACCAGCCCCATGGCTGTTGAAGCATTGTTGATCTTTAATGTCATGAATGTGCCATGTTTCAATAAAACTACCTACTTCTGCTCCAGTTTAATACCCTGTATCTGGTGATCTCAGAATTATCTGTCACACAGGACTTTCCCATCATCCCTTGTTTGCAGGTTCTGCACCTTTCTTCCAGACAGAGTTGTTCTCTCCTCTGATGCAAATGTGCAGCCACTTCCCAGATAGTATCTCTATCCCATAAAAAAGATTAATTCCAGAAGTCTCTTTCCAGATGTAATTAGTGACTCTCTCAACCAGTTTGAACTGGCACCATCTTTCTTATCCATTTCCTTCTAAAAATATTCATAAACTAACAGTGTAGTTGACAGTGAATTGACAGCAAATGCACAGAAAGAAGAGTAGATGCAGGTCCAGAAGGTCCTAATAGTATCAGTGTTCTTTTTACAAAGGTTTAGTTGTTGTTGAAATCCAGTAAATTAAACCAGAGCTTTCAAACTGAATGTGGCTGCTGCCTAGAACAGGTAAATCCTTTGCTTCCTGTAATGTGGTGGTGAAAGAGTATAGAAAGCTCATCTGTCATGTTCATATTCAGTGGTTCATAATGAACCATAGTGCAGCAAATTTGGGGATTCCATCTGAGGTGGTAATTTTTATGACTTCTGGTCATGTTTATATCTGAAATTCTGTCTCAGGGGTATGGAAATTTGTTTATTGTTAATCCCTATGTATGTAGGATGGAGTTTTCAAAACTGTCTAGTATAGTCTGTTCCCATGGGGCATCAGAGGTACTTTTACCTCTGACTTCAGTGAGAATAGAATTATGTGCCATTGGACACACTTATCCCTGGCAAAGGTACTTTGCTTAATAAAGTTCCTTCTGGACTTGGTTCTTGCCTGTATCCTATGACTCGTATACCCTTGCTAATAAGGAATTACAAACTCGTAAATGATTTCATCTGACCTAACTTTCCATGGTAGTGCCTTTATACTCTCACTTCTACTATTTGGTAATGTTTTTCCCTTACTTGAGCAAAGACTCTTTTAAAACATTTCAAGTCTTAAAGGAAATTCAGTGTAAAGAGATTTGAAAAAGGTTTCTTTTTGAACATCTCATTATCCAGCTATACCCAGAGGGAATAGTTACGGTACCGTGAGGCTTCGTATGAGAGTAATTGAATGGAAGGTAGTATTTTAATGGCAAGATTTATGCTGTATGAAAGACCTGACTGAGTATTGCCTTGCACTGAATAAACCAAGAGGTGAGATCATCATTTAGGTAGGCACAGAAATGACTGGACATATCTGTCTCTCTCCTTGTTATTCTCTCCTTCATTCTCTGCCATTTTTTTCCTCTGGGTCTTCCTATTCAAATTCACCATGCAGAACAGCTGGCCTGGGCCAGCTCCTGCTGAGCCAGGCTGGTGGGAGAGCACAGAGTTTTGTTGCTTTTCTGTGATGGGTTGTGGGTGGATGTTGGACATAATGAGCCCAGGCAAAAACAAAACAAAAAAACCAAACTAAAAAAAAACCCAAAGCATACTGAAACCAAAACAGAGCCTGAGCACTTTTGGGGAGGGTGGGGTGGTGTTCTGGGAAAATGCATTTGCTGTGTATTCCATCTGTGCCGGCATCAGAGAGGAATGGTTATTAGAGCAGGACCCAGAGCATCACACCTGCAGGCCAGCCTCTGTGGGATCAGTAATTACATGTTAATTAACAAGTCTGGAATGAGTGAGAGTTTGCATGTCAGCACATAATCTGTATGGTGACTAATAAGCTGCAGAATGTTTTCAATTAGCAGGCTTGAAAAGGAAATCCCAGTGAGTGTTTTGCTTGGTTGGGAAAGGACTGAATGAATGCACCCTGTTGTTAGGACCCTCAGAATAGGAAAGTGGCAGACTTAAAAACTACATCGTAAAGACTTAGATCTGTGAAACACGTATACTTAAGTTACTTGCTACTGCTTTGCATTGATGAAATCATATAGAGTAAACTTCAGCGAAATGAAATTTTTCACTTGATTAAATGAGAGCAAACGTGGAATAATTCCACTCTTGCATAGCTTCGTTAAGGCATTTTAGGAGTCTACGATGTATTTTTATTACATGTTTTTTGATGGACTGAAGTAGGGACAACTCAAGAATCTGTTCACTTGGGAGAGAATCACCTCCACCTCTGTTAGGCTTTTCACTGTGATCTCCGGGTGTTAGATTCCCTCCATTATATGTTTACATAGTAATGTAAGGAGAAAAGTTATTTCCCACTAACCTGGCCTCATCTATTTTGACTTAGCTTTATTTCTGTTCTGTCCGTATTTGCACTTAGGGGCAACATTTGGAGACGTAACTTCCAGAATTGTTTGTGCAATTTTATCTTTTTTCTTTCTTCCCGCCCCATGGTATTACAAGACCAGGCAATCTGGGATCCTATTTTTTAATTAGCAACAAGTAAAGAGAGCTCATATAAGGGAAGAATTATTAAAATTTGTTTGGGATGTTACAATTTATAGATGTGGACTATAAAGTTTTTTCCATTAGATTGGACAATTTAAGAGCTTCAAGATATATAATGTATAATTTTGAACAGCTTTCGGGCACTACAGATGGATCAGAACTGGTCAAATTAACCTAAAGACACAATTTTCAAGTTAATTCTTGATAAGTGAGTATTCTATATAAGTATGTATATGTATGTGATAAGCTGTATTTAAAACTACACTCAGACAGAAGACCTACACTGTGATGGCCTTGGTGCCTTGAGAATTACTGTTATGGAGGTATGCTCAAACTATGAGTGATTTTCAGACTTGTGAATATCCAGAACTACCTGGCTCTGTCTCTGTGCTGTGAAGCTGCTTTAAATGTTTTCTCCTAGTGAGGATGCTTTTTGGGAAAGAAAGGCTGATAGAGACCTGCTTTGTCCATTCCTCATCTGCCATGGCTGACCTTCAGCTCCTCCCAAGCAGGATTGGAGCCATGTGGGGCCCGCTCTGCCCGGGCTGAGCTACAGGAGCAGGGGTCCAAACTCCACTCCTGTGCTATTGCCATGTCATATATCTCTGGTAATGAACAGTTTGCAGCAAGTGAGAGTTTTTTATGATCTTGGAACAAGTGCAGCTTGGATATGAACAACGTCAACAGTTGTAGCTTTTCTTCTTAATAATCATCGGTCTTCAGGTTGGCAGTGAGCTGTTGGCATGTCTGAAGTGCAGAACACAAAATCCTTCCTTTTCATCCCGGGTGGTACCTCTTACCCCACGGAAACCACTGAACTTCTACTTGTAGTGTTCAAGGCTTGAGTTGCCCTTTATGGACTTGCTGTCACCTTCAGAGGCACTGCTATTCCTCCTCACCCCATCCCTCAGATTGCTGTTGCTGCCACGCTTCAGGGAGCAAGGCTAAGGCCTATGGAAAGGGGCTAGGTCATTTCCAGGAACATGTGGTGAAATGTAGCAGAGTTGGGCTGGTCACTTTAAAACTCCAGCTGCTGCAAGAAATTTTTCCCAGTTTCTCTTCTGTGTTTTCCTGCAGAACCCTTCCTGGCTGCTACACTGAACTGATGTTGGATGTCAGAGATGGTGATACAGTCTAAGGCATCAGCTCTTTCACAGAGCTGAAATTTTTATTCTCTTGTAATTAATTTGCAAGGTTCTCTGTAGTACCTGTTAAGAAATTGAATTAGATGTACAGATTTGGCCAAGCTCCTTCTAGAGCAGGCAGGCATTCTGCCACGTCAGATAAACTGTGATCCTTGACTTCAAGCCTTTTTAATTCTCATGGGCCTTATTAGTGCTCACCTCCATCAACTGCATACTAGTGGGTTATTTTTAATTAATCTAGTTCAAGATCTTCCCCTCCTCCCACCAGTTTCTAAAGGATACCTGAGCTTGTACCTCACATCAGCTGCAGATTATTTTTTTTTTTTTTTAGCCTTTTCTTGTCATGTTAAACCCAGGATTGGTTGGAGCCTAAGAAATGGCATATGTTTTTCACTCTGAATACAGAGTGCATGTAGAATTATGTCCTCACAGGTAATTGAAGTTGTGGCTGTTGTACCAGCCACCTCTTTTCACGATGTCAGGGTAAAGAGGCACTTCAGGAGACTACTAGCATCTCAAATCAACGGTTGGTGTTTCCAACGCGTGCAGACCATTATGTGTGTAAATGTGAAGAGTTTTAAATACATTAGAGTGACTGTAAGTTGGTTGGCATCAGAGGTTTCTTTGGGTAGAAAATGTCATTGCAGTCACCTTGTGTTAATCTTTCTGGTTTTCCATCAGTACGATGTCTTTCCTTAGCTTTTTGTTGAGAATGTTTGTAAAGTGATGACAAGTTGTATTATTCCTCCCTCATATGGCTTGCTCCAGATTAAAATAATCTAATATAATTATTTTAAAAGTAATTTTCCCTCCTACTTTTGGGTACATGTAGAAATGATGTAATTACTTGCGATTCATCTTATAAAGTACTGGGTACGTTCCTGCCTCCCCTGCAATTTGACAGGTTATGCTATACAATGCTAAAATAAAAACGCCAGTGAAACAGCAGCAGCGGTTGCCAGTACATAGTGTTTGACGCTGCTATACCACCGAGTGAAAGGACAGAACTTTTAAATTACATTGAAATAAAAACACATTGAAGTGGGGTATGAAGTACTTGACTTAGACTTTCAGATGTTCGGCCAACCTCATGGAATTCCTTTACCTTCTCTTTACCTGTTTGTCTCTGCCATCACCTGTGTGATTTACAGTTTCTAGAAATTCCCCTCACGAATGTGTCTGAAATGCTGAGACACCTGGATGCCAAAAAACTATAAATATTAGCAAAAACTCTTCTAATTCTTGGAGCATTCGTACTGCTGTCTGAACTGGGGTCACCACTGTAGCTTTAAAAACAGGCTCTCAAACTATGCTGTCTCAAATGAGAAATAGTTTTAAAAAGCTGATGCTTTTCCCAAGGTCTATAAACCCAGGTAATCCCAAACAAAAGCCGATGTCCTTAACTCATCTCACTGTAATTTCTGCAACGTTAATGCCTCTTGCCCTGGCTGTCAGTGTGGCTCCACGATGAAGCCGCCTGCGTGCTGTTTGCGGGGGCTGATTGAAGTGGCGTGGGATTTCTGAGCGGAGGCGGTTGGCCAAAATCCCACTGGGCTGCCTGCTGCGTGAGGGTGCCCTGCCCCAGCCAGGCTGGGCTGGCGTGCTGAACCTGCTGGGGCTGTCCCTAGGCATCGGGAGTTGGACACATAACTGTTGAAAGTGCAGAGTTTGGGCTATTTAATTATTTGTTGTCCGTAAGAATCTGAGGATTCATGAACCGTCTCTTTTGAGGAATGCAATGATTTCATCAGAGAAATGTTTAAAGCAGGGCTAAGATAGTAGCCAACCACAGCAGAAAAATATTTTTTCCTCTGAGATAACCTCTTAAATATATACAAATTTAAACCCATTTTATTTTCTCTGTCTAATTCTAAGCACCCCTTCTGTCAGCAGCAGACAGAAATAAAAAGAAAAAGCCCTCAGTGGATGCCTTTATTTTTTTGTGAAATGTGTCAGATGATAAGTAAAATGTAACTGGGTATTTATTTTACTTTTCATGTGCTCTGCAAACTGTGGAAGGCAGCAAGAGATAGATAGAGCAGCAACAGCCTGATAAGCATGGCTTTTCCCTTTTTGGCGGCTTTCTGTTTATACTGCCTTTAAGTGAACACTGGGCTAGAGACCAAATGTCTCTACTCATCTGGGAGATTTCAGAGCTGCTGGGAATAAACTGGTGCAAAAAGCAACTCCTTGATTATGAGATCTGTAGGTAAATGTTAGTCCTGCAATAATCGCCATTTCCCCTCCATCTCCTCCGCAGCACATTCTGTTCTAGCAGTGCCTAACAAACAATAATAGCAAAAATAAGGCGTATTTTTTACACTGGTTATTTTCTGTCTCCTTAGTGAAAAGGACACATAATGGAATGAATCTGGCTTCCCATCTGTTGCTAGGTGCAATTCAAAGTGGCAGTTTTGACCTATAAAGATTTGGCTGGTTTGCGTCACGCTTACCCTAGAGACAGCCTCTCCCCTTTAATTTCTCTGTGTCTCCATTTTCCATCTGTGAAAAATCAGGATAACACTACTTTTCTACATCACAGGGATTTTGCAAGGACACATTTATTAACAGGCACAGAGCATAGGCTCTGTATTGGGTATCACACAAACATCTACGTCTAAAAACTTGCTGCCACCCTCAGTCCCATGAACCCAAGTCAGTTGACCTTCATTACATGACAGAAGGTGATTCATTGTTCTAGGATGTATTATAGATTGCCAGCTCCTCATCTTCCCATTTTTAAACACATGCATAACCTGATACTTGCAAGTTATCCAGCTGAACTTGGTGTTTTTCATTAAATACATTGGGACATCCCAGGGATATAAAGTTAGAAGTATGTTTACATGTTGCAGTTTTGGGTCCCAATTAAAATAAGGGGCAGTGGGGACCACAAACTGTTGGGTTTGGGGAGGTGTATGTGAGATACTTATTTACTTGTGACCGGTTTCCTCAGAGCACGTATATCTAGAGTTGTGGTTGCCTGCTGCATTAGAAGTGAAGGCAGTTCTTCAGTTAGCTTCATAAATCAGTAGTTCTTAGGTGCATTTTTGCAGTCACATGCGGGTCAGGTTTAAGCAGTTCAACATGCCTATTTGAGAGAAGACGTCTCCAGGGCATGTTGGCTGATCAAAGCAATATTTTAGACCTGTACTAAATTATGGAGTCAGTCCTGCAAGAGTTCAGGAGATGGGAAAGGGCATTTTAAGGAGCCTTGGCTTTACAGCAGCAGCTTTTCAGTCCAGACTTAACAGCATTCCCGTTTCCAACGTGATTGTTAGAATGACAAAATTCAAGCTCAGCAATGGTAGTAGTTCTGCAAATGATCGGTGACAGGGAAGCAGCATTTCTTGTGGATGATTACAAGATATGGTCCATCAAGCTAGACGGATTAACTTCCTTATTGGTATGACTGGAAAAAATGGGGTCTGTCTCTACCAAACCTTTATAACCCTTGGTACAATCTGAATCTTATTTCCCTGCTGTGCTAAGCCTGGATAGCAGATATACTACCATGATGCTAGCCCATGGTGGGGATTTTGGTGGCTACTCCCAAGCTCACAGAGACAGACAAGATGCAGGTTGTGACAGGTAGCATGTAGGAAACTGTTATAGGGTATATTAAACGTCATTGCCATATTTTGTTTTCCAGCATATTGCATCTAAATATTCTATTTTTTCATAATACTATCTTCTTAACAGTAATGAAAATGGATGTTTGGTATGATGCTGTTGTCTTAAAACTCCATTGCATTATGTATGTATGCATACACATGCTTTGCAGAAGATGCAAAGTCCTCTGTGGAGAGCTCCACCAGCTAAAAAGATATTAGAGCTGCCACTCTACTTAGCTGAGTAAATCCCCTTAATTCTGTTCTTTTGTGGTTTTGATGAATGTAGGATTTTATCCTTTTCAGGACTAACCACCCTTTATTATCCTGTGGAGAGAATTTTTTAAAAAATTAAATAAAATTAAAATGCAGCAGGTTTTTTTTTCTTTTCAACCTATGTTTAGGAACATCTTAACAAACTGCAATTAAGTGTCAAATTAAAATTTAGCTTAAAGTGTATTTATTTTAGTTAACAAAACCCACACCCTTTCATGTGAACATCAGGGATGTGGAAGCTGCAGTTGTGAGTTTTGGCAGTGACACAGCTTTTGAGAACGGGAAATAAGAATATCGGGGAAAGATAGAGACAGGGCCTCATCTTGCAAGGCTTTACTCATTTGAATAGCTCTCCTTATTTCCTCAGGGCATCTCTGCCTGTAGCACTGCATTCCAGTGGAAAGTATCTTAATTTTGCTCAAAGAATGGGGTCGGGAGGAGGTGACTTCTCCCGGTGTAGGAGGGAGCAGGCAGGTTGAGGTGCGCTGAGCCTCCTCGTGCTCCTCCAGCTCAGCCTGAGTGCTTCCGCTTGACCATGTGAGCTATCTCGCGGCACCTCGTTAGCACGGGATGATGGCTTTATTGGGGGAATGAGTCATAAAAAAGCTTCCTTCGGTTAAAAATGAGCCGTTTCATTTCAGTGTGATGACAGCCTGATACTGAGGATTGAATTTTTGCGTTAAAGCTTGTTTTGTCTGTGTGCAGGCAAGAGAAGGGAACTGTGGACACACATGCCTAGAAAGCAGCCACTGCAGGGGGTAAAGTCAAAAGAAAGAAAACCTGCTGTGATTTTTTTTTTTTTGTTTTTGTTTTTAAAATTTTTAAACTTCTGAGGGTTTCATTCTCCTGTCAGCTCAACAGGCATCTCTTTAAGTAGCAAAACCATTGTATGGAAGTCCTGTCCCTGAATATCAGTTATAAGATTGATCGTTTGCAACTATGGATGAGCAAAGTACCAAGGATAAAGATATCATATATGGGGTTTTTTACTGCTAGTTGTAAAGCAAACATTTAATTAATGTATTGCACACTCCTGTATCTTGTCATCATGGAAACACAGTCTACTGAAAGTTTCTGTCTTACCCGTTTCAGTGAAAAAAAATTAATACGGGAAAATGTGTCAGCCCCCCCATGTAATATAATACCAGTGTTTAAAAATCCATGTTCATCTTACACATGAAGATCCCAAAGTGCTTTTCAGATGAGGAAACTGTAACACAGATTAATGATGTGGTACTTCTGGCTCCCTATTACAATATAGTTATCTCATCTTTCTTTTCTATCTTGCTACCTAGGAAGGCCAATTTTGGTTTTTGTTAGGGTTCATACCACAGTAGTGCTCCCACCCTGCCCTGGTCCTGAGGTCTCCAGATGCTACTGTAATGTAAATAATGCATATCAGCAGGTCACCTGGTGAGGCGGGGGCAGAGGGAAGAGAACCCAGGCACCAAGGCACGATTTCCTGGGTGCTAGACTGGACTGCCTCCCTAGCATGGGTTTTCATCATTGACATTATATTGATTTCCAAGGAAAATGCCACAAAGAGGCAGCCATGCATTTGCTGAAAACAGGGCCAGCATAATAGTTATTAGATTTAGAAGCATAGTGTATGCATAGTTCACCCAAAAAAGCACATGATTATCTACAGTCAATCACAGACCGATACGTGTGTCACTGGATAACCACAGATATGCACTGTGAAGAACAATATCTAAATGCTTCGATACTAAAATGACAGACTTCTACCTGACAAGTCAGTATAAACTAATATACAGAAGGTATCTGACACAACCTCTTATTAATTACTGTTTATTTTTTGTGATGACAGCCAGTAGAGGGCACTGGTAGATGTCTGTATAGTACAGAGCTGTGCATTCCCATTCCATAAGAACCCACACAATTTGGTGTGACTCGCTGCCAAAAATACATTGCATTTCTCACCACAGTGCTTTGTCCATCAGTAGTCTAAGTCTGCTAGGAGCTACCACCAAGTGGACTTAGTTCTTCAGCACATACCGTAGACCTGATGCTGTGGGTCAAGTGGTCTTCATCTAACTCCATTGAAAACCAGAATGATAGTTCTTGTGGTAGACCATTCTGCTAAAATAGCAAATAATATTTGCAGATAATGCATTGGGATGCATCCATAATTGGGAAATACATATGGAATATCTGTATTTAGAGATTAGGTGGGGAAGAGGGAAAAGTGTTACGTATCTTGTATAGTTTAGCCACCTTGATTGGAGATGGACCTAACTGAAGATACTATACTCCTGTCCTCATTGTCTAAGATTTTTAGGTCTAGCTATTCTCTGTGACATCCCTATTTGCCTAGATGGTGTCATGTACGTCTAACGTACAGACATACTACCTGCAAGGGAGGAACTAATTTAAAAGGGGTGTTTGGTCTTGTGGGCAGGTCAGTAAATAGACTGATGACTGTGTGGACCCAAATTCTTATATGAGAGACTGTAGCACCCTGACGCCCTGGCCCATTATTTCCTATCTAGGTATGAAATATATTTTTGTGTGATGGCTCCATTTATGTCTTGTTCTTTGTAAAACAACTAGCACAGTGGTGCCCAGGTTGTGATCGGAGGTCCTGGGCATTATCATGTCATTAATAATAGTAACGTCATTTCCACCTTTAAAGCCTGTGTGATGACCTCATGCTCTTCTGTGAACTATCTATCCTTTAAATAGTGTTCATTGTTATTCGTCATAAAGACCACAGAAGGAACATTGACTTGCCACTGAGAATGTTGAATCCTAGAGCAAACAGATCAGTTATGGCCACTTTTGGGTGTTTTGGAGTCTTTGTATTCTTCAGGTTAAAGTGCTATTTATTCTTAGTGCTGTTGACCTGATTTTAATCCCAGCTAATGCCTTGCAGCCATTGAATGGAATATATTGAGTAGAAAAATAAATTCAGCCTTACAGAATGATGCTGTAAGAGCAGTTTAAAAAGGTCAAAGATGGAATTTATTTTCTCTGTGTTGCTGGAACTCCTGTGTTTGAGTATTTAGAAACTTGATATGCCTTTATAGCAAGTGAATAAATCGGAGAAAAGCTGGAGCCTTATATTGGCAGTTCCTGAATACCTCACTGAGTAGCTTCTCCTTGGAGGTAAATCAGCGAGAGGCAAAAGGTGTTGAATGTCTTCAGCCCTTTGTGGATGCAGAACATATCGGAGTAGAATGGAATAGAATCCATCCGTGAATTAAGTCACCACAAATGGTTTTCAGTCAATGCACAGTATCTGCACATACTAGAATAATAAAGAATGGGGGTGGCCGTATCAGAGGTCATAAGAAAAAACTGAAGTGTGTTAAATGGTCACATCTGTCAATCCTGCTGGTTTTGGAGTGGATGGGAAATAGCTGAAGAAATCATCATTTGTATCCCAAATGACTCTACGCATGATCTGGGAAGTCTCCAGGGGTAGTATTTGATTCTGAACACACACTATTTTTTCTCGTCAGTCATCATCTTGGCATGGCACGCTGTTATTAAGCGATTACCCAGCTTTTGTGAAACGCACAGAATTATCACAATAAGATAAAGCCCTAAGCAAAAAGCTCAGTGGCTCGCAACAAACACTTGTTAAACAAAGCAAAGTTGGTACTACTGCTTTCTGATGATGATGTGCAGGGACATGTACACTTCATATGCTACTGTATCAGCAACTGTAATCAAAATAGGAGCAATAGAGAGTCTAAAGACATGGAAATACTTCATGAAACCTACTAATGAAAGTTAGGATTTTGTAGTTTGCTCCCTGGAACAGTATGATCTGTTGAGCGCTTACATGTGGTTCCTGTAACTTGATCAGGACACGTGGAGCTATGGTTCAGGAGAGAGGGAAAGGCCTCCTAGTTGATACAGTACAATTTGTTAAAAGGATAATTGGTGATTATATTAATTTCTTGACAAATGCTTTCAACTGTACCAAAGTACCAATTCACTTGTGGATTTAAACAAAACGCTGATGACTGATAAGTATTTCTATTGTTTTGGAGATTTTCAAGACTGTAGGTTTAGCATAATCTGCCTGTGACTTTCATTGACTTTGGTGGAATAGGCCCAGAAAATGTTTCCCTATTTTAGGGGAAAAATACTTTGGCTTTTTCTGTAGTGCTTACAATGCTTAAGTTACTAGAAATACTTTTGCTTTCCACTATTTAAACATATATTTTTTTATCTTGTGCTGTTTTTTTGCTCAAACTAAATGGAGTTTTAGTTTTATCTGCTCTTCTCTTGAAGAGATAGAGGAAAGTTATTTTAAATATGGTATTTTTCATGGAATCTTAAAAAAAATCAGAAATAATTAGTTTACACATTTGTTCTTTATTTCTTAAATGCTATGTCTGCATTTCAGATTTATGGTACCCATCCCTTTTGAAAATGGGAAATGTAGACAAAGACAGGAAAATGATTTCAAGTATACCTTTAGTTTTTACACTGGAAGTCATGAAAGATTATTTTGGTGTTCAATTTTCTACAGATGGTTTAGAGCATACATTAATCTATGGTGGGGCGTGTGTATGTAAACCCTTAGCATTTGGAAACAAAATCAACCTTCTTTTAATCTGTACGGAGTTTTTTAAAAAAGACCAAGTTCTCTTCCTTGTTATTCAGCAGAAAGGGTTGTGTTTGCAATAGGATAACAGCAGTTCTGGCAGAATTTTGCCAGATGTGTAGTAATGCCTTTGTTTCACTTTGGGAAGGTGACTGTTTTTAAATGGCTTTTCTAATTCAGGATATTTTGATATTCAATAAATAATTTAAGAATCTAGATGAACGCCTTTAATAAATGTATTTTAAATTAAATGGGATTGAAATATTAATTTATTTTTTCTGCCTGGCTCCAAGTTGCCCATTGAGTCATATTTTTTGTTAGCTCCAAATTCTTTCATGTGTAAAGTCACAGGGGTCAGCAGAGTTAACCCATGCACATGTTTTTGCCCATTGTAATTTTTGGTAACTTAATTTATGCTTAATTGTTCAACATAATTACCAAGAATACTTTAGCGATAGTTTATTAGAAATAGTCTCAATGAACCATTGCTAACACCATGGCTCCACAAATGAAAGATTGCATCACAGTCTGCTAGTCCTGGCATCTGTTTTTTTGTTAAGTAAATAAAAGGTGATGTGAGTAGATTTGGTGCTGAGCTGAGGCTGCAAAAAAGAATAATTTCCCCCATACCACATCAAGATTTCTTGCTCCTTGTATCATTTCCCTGCTCAGAGTGTAGGGGGATTCTGTATAAGCCATCTCCACAGTAGAAAGAGTAGCTTGTCAAACAGGCTGCTATATTGCTGCTTGGTATCTGTGGATTATGGATGGGCTATAATAATGACACTGTTATAATCGTATCGGAGGATCTGCTGCCTAAGGGTGGCCTTGGTACCACGCCTGTGTTGCAGGGGGCTGCGTGATGTAACTTGGGCACCAGTGTCTATTACAAAAGACCAGACTGGTTCAGAACACTGAGGGGAATGATACCACCAGCAGATGTGGAGCTTCATAAAAATTGACCTTCGTGCTCTTGTTAAAAATAACAAAACAAAAGCTCGCAACTGAACCCTAATGAATGAGATCTTTGCATTAATTCAGAGAATGTAATATGATTCTGTAGACCTTTTCAGGTGGCTAGAGTAACTTTCCACTGCAGCTGTGAAAGGACGAGTCCAATTACTTGTGTAAGACTCCTTTTCTGAGGTGCCAAATAGCCTTTCAGTTCCTTGATCAAGGCTATTGTTGGCCCTTTGCTTTCCAGTGAAAACGATAGGAAAAAAATATTAAAAATATTTATATGTAAATGGTAGTATCTATTAATATAAAAATAGCAGGAATAACTCATACCTGCTCCATAAGTTATCTGGAAATATACCTGTCTTTTAGGATGTAAACTTGCCGTAGATTTGTATTCTCTTGTCAGCTGGTCAGAATATTTTCCTTCTCTGTATTGCATACAGGTTTCTGATTTCAAGCCATTTAATACAATATTTGATCTAGTTAGTCTTCCTGGTGCTCAGCTGAATTATTCTAGGCTTGTGTGGTAAAGGAGATCATGGTCTGGTCCCTACCAGTTAACGTGAACTGCAGTCTCCCATTTGATTCATGTGCATTGTCCTCATTATCCTTAATGGATGTTGCACACATATATTAGGAGAATAGACCCTATTAGGCACTGCCTAAGAAGTGAAATGAAAATGATAATCACTTTGTCTTGGATGAGGTATTGTATTTATACTATGGGATTTTAAAGGATATTTTAGTGTTTAAATTATCTGGTGCATTAGAGAATGGTTTAGATAGGCTTTGGTTGATTGACAGCAGTGGGTATATTTTAGAAAATTATTATACGCGTTGGGACTTTAATTTTGCTGTGAATTATATTATTTTTGGAGATGTAAATTGCCGTCTCTCCCAGGAGACAGAAACAGTGTGCTGCTTATTTGATTTTTAGCAATAATTAAAATGATGTGTTAAATTAGGCTCAGGTAGCATCATGAAACAGGACCTACCTACTTGTGTGTGGGAGTTCAGAGTCCTTCATAAAGCCACAATTTTTTGTAGTAAAATAAACTGGGACCTTGTGGTTCATATCCTAGCAATGATCCTTCTCCACCTGTATTGCCATGTAAGAAGGCCAAGTAGTCTGGCAGAGAGACAAGGCAGCAGAGCTGCTCACTGAGGGTGAGGGTGGGTGCTCTCCAAATGAGAATTAAACTAATTGAAGAACAGATGAGTGGACTCAGCTATTGCCTTGCCTGACGCTTAGCTGACATGGAAGACTGTAATTTTGAATGCTGTCGATCCTTTAATTTTCATCCCTTGCCATTCCAATCAGACGAGGCTGTGACTGAAGCAGTTAAGTACCTATGTAAGGTCTTTGAGGGAAGTATTCGCTGCCAGCTGAACGGTGCAGAGATCCGCCAGTTACATCTCACTTTGCAAATCATCGGTCTTTGTGGTAGGGCTGTAGGAGGGAATAAGGTTAAAAGGAAGATCATAGGGTCTCCTTGTTTTTTGGACTTCATGGCTTCCTACCAGCAGCCCCAATTTAGTTAAGGTTGTTATTTTCTCCCCTAGAGAAGAGAAATCACGAGAAAAGTAAAGTGACGTTTGTTACAGCTGATGGGAAGCAAATTGAGTGCAGTGGAATGAGTGATCTTTATTGAGGACTTGGTGGCAATGTCACATATCACCCTCTGCGTAGAACCTGGCAAGTGTAAAGATCCTCTTTCCTTCCTAACCGGAGCAGGGGATGGTTGTCACACTAGATGGATGGAGCGAATGTGAGAGGACTCGGGCAGGTCTTTCATGCCTGTAATTGAGGAGAATCTGAGATAACCTGTTAATCTCCAAGGAAGCAAAGAAAGTTTTGTCAGTCAGTCAACAGCTTCATTCAGAGGAAGAAAAAGACTTGAGCATGGGTACTATCAGAGCAGAGTAAATTGTTTCTAAATAGGGCTGGGTGTGTTTGTGTGTGTGCAACCTTGAATGCTTTAAGCACAAGGTGTTCATCTGAAGCACAGGGTTGGGGTTTGGAATAATATTCAAATAATTTCTTAGGTTCCAGTAAAACCAAATATAAATCTACCATATCAGGGAACTACAGAATTAAGACTTAAATTAGTTTCTGTTTTACTACATTGTCTGCAGATGCTCTGTGTATAATGTTGAAAAAATGGAAATGCATCAAGAATGGATTCCTAGCACTGATTGTGAATTCCTTTCCATTTTTGTCATGGGCCTTACAGCTATGATCTTATCTCAAAAGGCTTGTATTTAATTACAAATGGCTTACCTGTTCTTTAATCCTATAGGTGACAATGTGGAGTCATAACTTAGGATGCTACAATTCAGCTATGGTAGGAAACTACAGTCTCTGAGGCCTCAGATTATAATTCTCAGTGTTCTGGGAGTGTAAGCAAAAGTTAGCAATGTGATACTCAAATTCTGTGGTATTAGGGGCCATCCATTTAGGCATCTCTCTAGGCTAAACTCTGAACATGACTGTAAACCAGAGACAGGGAGAATGCAGAACTTGCAATGCTGCATGAAAAGAACTGTGTGATTCCTATAGTCTCTGTTGCCCAGGTAGTACTTGATTTTTCCAAAGGCAGGGATAGAAAATGGCCAGTAATGGGTAACTGCCAAATACACATAAATTTCAACATTACTGAGGCTTATCATATGCAAACCAAAAAAAGTAGAATAGTATTCTCTCCAAAACATTATTTATAACATTAGTTGGTATATTGATTTGATATCCTCTAAAGTGGTGTTTTTATTGACTTTACATATTTAACTGTTCATTATAGTACTATTCCTCCCTGCGTTCCTTTTCTTTTTTATGCTTTGAGGCAAAGTTGTCATTTCATCTCAATAACAATAGGACTTGATGATTTTCACATTCATTAAAAATAAAAAAGCCTGAGAGATTCCCCAAATCTTCCATGTTCTTCATTCATATTTTTCTGTATCTGACTTTCCCCAGCCTCCTGTGCCTGCATCTTGATGACCACTTTCTCGCCATATCAAAAAGTCTTTCTGCTGTCAGAGAAACTCCTTCATTCTGGCTTCTATTATTTGGAACAATTTCTTCATGTCTCTCCACCTCATCAACTCACCTTATTGACTGTCCCTTGTGCTTCACATTTCGTCTAAGAATGTATTTTTCTCCTTTGTCCTTGTCTGTATCTTCATTTCTTTGTCATTCTGCTCTGTCTTGGTGGTATAGTCATTAACTGTATAATTTCAAGGTAAAAATAAGAGCATGGTTTGTTTGAAAAACTTAATGTAAGATGAAGTTATATAATATTTTCTTTATTCTGTTAATTCCCCAGGCTGCTTCTCTCCCTACAAAAATAAGGCTAAATTTCTGGAAATGGTCCCTATCAGCTCCCAGCTCTGTTGTGCAAAACTGCATCTTGAGGTTGGCTTATCTGTTGATTATGGTTACGTTGAAAAGGAGGTCAAGCAGCCTTATTTTGCTACTTTTTCTGTTAGACCAAATGAGAATCATTCCTTCTCAAAACCGTAAGCAAGTATTATGCAGCCATTTGCTGCGTAGCACATGTAAGGAAAAGCCATCATAGGAAAATGTCTTGATCAGGAAAAACCGATGGTATTTTTCTAGAGCTGAAGCTTTAATACAGTGTGTTACTAATATCTCTTGCACCAAAACAGTGCTGTTGAATCCTGTTTTGCTTTAGTTTGATTGAAGTCTTTGGAAATACTTTCAGAATCAAATGTGCGCAGAATGAATTTAAGTGTTTCTGGTGATTTTTTTTTTTCCCTGTTTCCAGAGTACAAAACAATGATGCGTGTGGGCCGTGAGTATCATCAGGTGCATGGTAGGCTTACATCCCCTTTGGACTGCTGTCTATGGCCATCAACAGTGTTTCTGCAGGCAAGGTCTCTGTGACAAAGTACTGCTGGGCAGAGGTAAAGTTGGCAGCTAAGGTAGCTGTGCCAGTAACAACCTGGGTGAAGAGCCAAAAGGGGTTTTGCTGAAAGAGCCAATACAGAGCTGAAGGGAAATTTGAGCTGGAATAACCCCTGTTGACAAAAAACTCAGGTTTGTCCCTTTGAACCACATCTTCACCATGAGCATTTTTTCACTGTAATACAGCAGTACAGCTGCAATGGCAAAATTTTCCCTATACAGATATGGCCAAGGAGGCCAGGGTCTGCCCCAACCCTACCTGAGCTTGCTGTGTCTGCTAGAATCCTCACCTGTCCCCTTGTAGACAAGAGCATTACTTTTCTGTCACGTGGAATGGCTTTGTGTTAAGGAATTGTGCTGTCCTGTGGGCAAGCTGCATTTCAGACAGCGTCTTGGCACAGAGAAGCTGTCTGGTCTTGGGGAGTGATGTTTTCCTTTGCTTTTGAGTGTATCGTATGTTTTTCGCAAATGAATTTCTTAGTCTGAATGCGATGCTGTGGTGTGTGGATCAATACTGTTCCTCTGTGGCAAGGTGTGCACAATGCCAGATCTGTTCAGCAGTCTGTTATTATAAGGCAACTTAGCAGAGCCAAGAAGCCTGCAACTACCACTTTCATTAAGGGTAATTATCCTTGAGCAGCTGGGATAGGAACAGGAGCCTGAATGGTAATTAGCTGCAGTTGTTAGGAGATGCATTTTCAGGTTCCTGTACCATTTTTCTCTCTTTAAAGAACAGACTGAGGGAATTGTGATAGATCCTGAGTCCTTGCTGTTGGAGAAGAGCTAGCTGCCTACTGATCGGCTCAAATTAGGATGTTCTTTGCATGTCCGTGTGGTCATGCTGCTGTGAGAAATCATCCTGCACTCAGATGGATTGGGTCTTTGCGGCAACATTAACATGTTCCTATCTGTTTTCTCAACAGATGTATCGCTTTATTGTTGAGTTTAATGTTGTAATAAGTTAAAGTGACAACTACTGCAGATGTGTTTCAATTCAGTTTTGTTATACAGGTAGAGAGATACGTATGCATGTCACCAGCAAACAGAATTACCAGAGTGGTAGAACCAGACGGATACATCAGTCGCAGATAAGATTGATGTGTTTCTATCCATCAGCTTTTTCAAAATGTACATTCTCAGTAGAAGTTTGGTGCTAGATTTAAATGGATGAATAAATATTTTTAAAACATTTTTTTTCCCCACAACCTTCTTTGTTGTCTTCTGGTGTCAGTAAATAGTGTTGGAAGAGCTTGACAAGTAGTATGTCCTTGGTGCGACGTCTTTTCATGAAATGAGAGAATTTGTAAAGTGAGGAAGAAGAATGAGTAAAGCTCTTATCATGCAGCACAAATCTGCTAGACACTTGATCACTCCTGCTCTGTCCTTGGATAATAACAGCTGTCCTTATCTAGTAATAGTCGTCTTCAAAACTTTTTATAAGCAGTAATTAATGAACTCTTGGAGCACTATTTAACCACTAAAAAGAGGTGCATGATGGTGCACTGAAGCAAAAAGTCATACAGACTTTTCTTGTATTGTATTTCTGTGTAGGAAACACTTCTTGTTAGCTTGGAAGAAAAAATAAAGATTGAAGACTTGCTTCTATGCTTTGCAAAGGACCCCTGAGGAATGGTGTCAGTGAGAACCAAGGGCATTCAGGCTGTCTGTGCTAGATGCTGGGCCCTGGTAGGATTTGTCCTGGATGTGCCGTTGTTTCTTCTGGTTGCCCAATTATATTTTCCATGATTGGCATTTATAGTGTACTATGTAGAATAATTATTGACTTATTTTCAAATTGTGTGTGAGAATAAATGATGAGAATCTCTGTCTCTAAAGCAGGCATAAGTTTCACAACATTACAGATTTGACAGTATATCCCCAGAAATGCCTTTTTTCATGCTACTTCAGACTTTTTACTGTGAGTTTTCTGGTGACTGCTTTCTGTTGGAAATCTAAAAAAATCTAAAACAACGGTTTCATCCCCTCCTCCAGTTCTAGCAGAATTTCAACATGCGCTGTTTATGACATAATGAGAATCACTGATGTATTGCATTGGTGGGAGCGAAGAGGACTCCAGCAGAGAGTGAAGCGTTTGAGGAGCCAGGCACAGGTCTGATTTTTGCTGTATGCCTTGAGGTGAATTTTCCAACTTTCTGAAAGCCTTTTTGGAAGTTTCCACTGATCTCTGGAGGCGAGGCCACACTGATCTATCCATTAATCTGTCGCAGAAGTTTTCATCACCAGGTACACTTCTTTGACACTTTTCCTCTGCAAACCACAAAGTCCAGCTGTTATGTTCTGTTAAGTGTGCTTTGTTGGTACTGGTTTGGCTGCTGCTTCTTTGTACGGAAAGGAATGTGGGACGAAGGCTTGGTTATAGTGAAGCCTAAACACAGAAGAGCTCGGAGGACTGAGTAGAAACGTCTTGAGCTTACAATAACGATCCATTTATAAATAACAGAATCTATCCAAATACCTTCCTTTGCAGCAACTCTTCTCCCTGCCCTCTCCCCCCCCCCCCCCCTTTTTTTTTTTTTTTTTTAATTGGCTAATCTTCCTGTCCAGCAGCTATTTGCTTGTAGGTTGTGTGAAGTTACAACTTAATAATTGAAATTCCCCCATTTGTTGGCTACATGTAGGCCCCCTGGTGCCTTGTTAAGTGCTCCGTTACCAGTGAATGTTCTTAATTATGTTCTGGAAGACGTTGTGCAAGTCACAAGTCATTTACTCAAGCTTTGGGCCCAGCAGGTAAACATTTTCAAATTAATTTAGGTAGCTAAACAGAAACCACCTAGATGTCTTGAATGTTGATAACTTACACTTCTTACTGAATTCAGTGGGAGAAGAGATTATTTACCGCATTTTGAAATCGGGCTGATTGATGGTTAAATGACAGGATAGGCTTTTACTAGTCTCCCAGTTTGGAATATGTTGAATATGATTTGGATAGAGAGAGTGGTGTCTATAAAGTGTCTGACTTGTGTATTTAGAAGGGACATTGGGCATGTGCTAATGAAAACAGTCGCCTGTAAATTACTAGGAGCAACATCTGATCATAAATGACTAAACATGAAGATTTGTTGCTCTCTCTGTGACCCATTTTACATAAAGTAAAACAATAAAGCTGTCTTAAGAATCTCTTACTCCTTTGGGCATGCAGATATGCACTATAGCAAATGCTCTAAATATTGTAGATACTGGAGGTATTTATAGGTGAATGATTTTTCTTTTATCCTTTTATATAAGGACATAACTTTGTTTTTATGGACCTTCACTTGATGTAAATCTTTTTTTTTTTTTTTTTTTTTCCTTTCATTGAAAGCCAGAGGATCTTTCTATTTTCTTTGCTGTCATTGTAATCATCAGCTTTGTCCTTGTGCCCTTACTAATGAATGACAGATACTAGAAACTCAGAGTCAGCAAAATTTATACAGGACTATATGCAGTATGAAAGGCAGGGCTCCCAGGGCTGCACTGCTGATGGACCCGGAGCTTTACAACAGCAGACTTGTATCTTGGCCAAAACCAGATGCTGACAAATAATAGGGGAAAGTGTTCCCCTGCCCCCCATATACAGTTGTAAACCAATCAATAAATAAAGTTAGCAAACAAGCAAACTAAATGATCTCTGAACAGATACAAATCGTCTTTAGCCTATCTTAAATAATGCCATGAATTTTTAATGAAAGCAGCATTGGTCCTGCTGACCAATGAAGAAGGTGGAAGGTTGGGAGTTTGACATGAGCACGGCCTCAGTTTCTGATGCAAACATGCGTCAGTTATGATGACATCTGAATTTCCAGAATCTTAATTTCAACAGGGTCTGTTGGCAGACGCATAGCTTGTATTGAAAGTGGACATGGTAATTTATGTAGCAAATTTCAACCTGGGCGTGTGGTTTTTTTTTTGTAGCTGGAGTCGGAGGTTCCTGTTATTGTATCTTGAAGTACATGCAGCTTTGTTTTATTCACTCCCACCTGTCCACCTCTGGGTAAATAACCTGTCCACCTCTGGGTAAACGTGTTAGCTGTTTTAATCGAAGTTAATAGTGGTGCATACCAATACTTTCTAGTGCTACACTTTGGTTTCAATCTGTGACTTAGTATAGAACTTCTGACTTTGGCATGGTGATCTTAATCATAGGAAACATTGAGCTTGCAGAAAAACTGTCTGCAACAGAATTTAATTTTATAAATAGCTGTAATGCTACACTTGTTAAGATTTCTTTGGGAAAGTATCACTTCAACACACATCCACATCCACCCACAGTGGAAAAGATGATTTTTTTTTTTTATTTTTTTTTTTAGCTAGGTAAAGCCAAAAAATTACTGTCAGACGTCCTGCAGGTTGTTGCTTCATGGTTTATGAAGTAAATCTATCTATTGGTAAGGGAATTCACAATAAAAATCCAGATTTTCAGTGAATCCTGCTCAAAATATTGTACATGTAGGGGAGGGACTGGAGACATCAGACCCTGTGGAAGTGTACAAGAAATAGAACCCCTGACTGACATCTCCTGCAAGCAAGGGCGGGCCTGAGGCATCTGACAGGAAAGCGGTATGTGGATGGACTACTTAGTCACTAGGAGGTGGGTGGCACTGAAAATGTGTTTGCGAGACTGGTTGTGTGTATTGAGATCATACAGGTTGTGTGGGTATTTGATAACTGGGTGTTCATGAAAACTGAGGGGATCCTATTGGAAGAACATGTAAATAATGGGGATTTGGGCTATTTTGGATAGAAAAACAAGTAAGTGCTTAGAAAAAAAGGGTACTGGGTGCTTAAGGGGTATGTGGTACAGCTGGATTTGGAAGAACACGAGACTGTTAAGTCAACACAGTAGACTTTCAACCTGATGGTGGTGCTTCCATGTCCCTGTAGCTTTTGCTAGTAAGCATTAGGTAGCTGGAAGGGAGGTCCCCGACTGCCCTTTCTGCAGTGATGACTGTGGCTTGAAGTTGTTGCTGTGCACTTGCTGTGCTCAGGGAGACTTGAACTATGGGTCAGAACTGGTCTGGGGTGAGGAGTGGTGGAGGACCTCTCTTCTGACAAGTGAGCAGCCCACCAGGTTTCTCCAGGTAAGTGGGCCACAAAGACAGGGGTCCTGCTTAAGTACCAGTAAGTACTTGGGTACATGCTTAGAATTAAAAATTACATTAGTAGATCTGGCAAGACAAAAGCTGCAGACATTTTGGATGTAGTGGATGTAACAGTTACCAAAGTGGAAACTGATTGTTCTATCTTTGTAATAGAGATTTCAGCCTCTTCTTGTTTAACATCTGGGATGTGCTCTTTAGTTCCCTTTCTAATGACAATAAAGAGATGACATGACTCAGTCAGGTGGTTCTGCCCTGCCAGCCTCCCAGGTCAACATAAATATAAATTTATTTCTACTTTCCAAGTCAATGCTGAAATCTGTTTTCTAAATGGTTCCCAAATTTTTCCTCTGCATCTGAAGTCCCATTTGCTTCTGAACAGCCAGCCATGATGTAGCTACCTCCCTGTGTGCTAGATGACCTTCTCAGTTGTTTTTTCCCCAAAGAATTCCTACTCTCTCCCCCCACATGCTGGGGATGTGAGGATATGCCTCCACATTTCCTAAGCAGCCTAGATCAAAAGGGACAGAGTTGACAAAGAGTTATGTTAGCTTCCTCTTCAGCCCATTTGTCCTACTTGCCTGCTGATCTCCACATGTGTTCCTCTTTCACCAGTCTTTTTAGTCATTTCAATGGGACAATGTTTTCTATAATATTCACACATTGATATGAAAGGGTTTATTGGAATTTAAGAAGCAGCAATTGCTGCTATGTATCAGCAGTAATTAACATTCTTTAAATCCTTGATCCTCGTCCATAACAGTATAACATCAAAGACCCCGAGGATAAAGGAGCAGTAGCATCTAACGGTGCAGAGACTGTTTTCACCAGGGCATATATCTATGTTTGTTTAGTAAGAGCTTGAAAGCAAAACTAGAGGTTCTATTATATTTATTACTTACGGGAATCCAACTACTTTAGTCTATGACACATGCAGAAGGTGTGTATACCTGCCCACTAGTATGAGGAAGAGCAAAGTGGTCGTGGCTAGCCAGCGAAAAGGCTTCTTGAAGACTCCTGTGAGCTGAGGCTCTGGGTTTACTCTGCCAGTTCTTCAGAACTGATACCCCATGGCTGTGTAGTGAAGCATGCTGGGGTATTACCATACTTTCCTTCCTGCATCCCTGTGGGATGGTTCATCTTCCCCTTCCTTTCAGAGAATGCAGAGATGGTTTTTGATGTATGAACTCCTCCGTGTTTCTAATCACCAAGAATAATCTAACCAGCTTCTTAATGACTACGTGAAAGCTTCCTTCTGAAAAAAAAAAAAAAAGTGTATTCCATTTTTCCCCTCGGTTGTTTACTTTTTCAGTTGCAGAGCTACCTCTTCTCCCTGGTATGGCATGCGTTTCTTTTCCCTAACACTTCTGTTTTTTCATATTCAGCAGTGCTGTCCTTAAGCCACAAGGCACTGTTACTTTATTTGCCTGTGAGCAGAAAGGACCTTTCCCACCTTTGTTGCCTGACTAGTTAAATCACAGTGGAACATATATTTAGAGAGGCTAGAAATAATCTGTGAGGTAGGGGGGCAGTCTGTTGTGTGTTGGTTGGTGTCTGGAAGAGATGGCAGAAGTCTCTCTTAACATTTTGTTGGTGTCATTCAGACTCAAAGCCTGGAATAAACAATTTATCATCTGCCATCCCAAGCTACTTGCACCGAGGGTAGTCCTGACTCTGGCTATTGGACAGGCACACTTCAAACAGTAGTTCAACTTCCTCTTCATTTATAGTATGAAGGTTAGTGGACCAGTCTGAAGTATGACATGTTTCACTGCTGCATCCGTAATTGTTTTAGCCCATTTATTCTTCTGCAGCTGTTCCACTGCATACTTGGAGCAGATAGCAGGCCTTTCAAACCAGCTTATATGAACTGATAGGGCCTCAGAAAGGTATTTCTCTCGAAAAACCAAAACAAACACCCCCCAAAAGCCCCAAACAACAAAATAACCCACCTGGTAGCCATATCTGAATAGCTGCAGATACTGAGATCTGCCCTGAGTATCTGCATGGTACTTTCCTCAACAAAAAACCTCTGCTGTATTATGGAAACTTCCCTGTGCTGTTTTGGGTGACCTTACTGAGAACACAGTCCTGTAAAACCTGCGAACAGCAGCAAATTGTTAACTAGATCAGTAGGGTAAATTGCTATTGAACTCCAGGCTCAGCAGCCTTAGTTTCCTTTGGTAGCTATATTGATGAACCAACACTAATTCTTCAAGCTGTTTGTGCTTTGTGTTGTCAGAAGACCAATCTAATGCTTTTTCACTCCCTTCGGATGGCTGAGAGAATGCTAAAGGGCATTTTTCTTCCCAAGTTAGTATTACACTGAAAAACTTGCATTCAGGCAGTTTCAACTGCTGTCCTAGGGTCTCAGTGCTCCCCAAGCTGCACCTACTGATCACTTTGTAAGTGTGCTGAAAAGGCTGAGAATGAAAGAGGACTGCTTGGCAGGAGCATCCGGTGGGACCACCTTAAACATCACCCCAAAGTAAGGTTGTTCTGTTAATATGCTAGGAATTCTTATGATGCTGTCATCAACGGGTGAACTTTCTTTTTAGTACAACAGTATTAAAATACTGTTTTTTAAATGTGTATACATACAGTGAACAGAGACTTCTCATTCCACTGAAAGCAAATTTTTCTTCTTTATTGCAGAGGCTGGTGATGAGTTATGACTAATTTTTAACTTTTGAAAAAGTAAAGAAAAAAAATCTCTTCATTTCTAGTTCAGGAGTTTTACCCCATCCATAGACTTGCTTCAGGGCCTCGTATCAGACCACGCTGTGGGTGAAGCCCCCAGTATTTCCCTGTGTCTAACAACAGGTATCTGGGCAACTTGTCATGTAGGCTGCTCTATTAATTGCCACTGCTTACCCTTCTGCATCAGCCACTTCTCGGTTCTCTGGCATGACTTTGCAGTTCAATCTCTGGTGTTACTTGATTTCACGTTATCTCTAGATGTCAGCAGGTTGGGGACTTGCCTTGTAAATCATAGTCATAGAATTGTTTAGGTTGGAAAAGACCTTTAAGATCATCAATTCCAACCTTTAACCTGGCACTGCAAAGTCCATCACTAAACCATGTCCTTAAGCACCATGTCTATGTGTCTTTTAAATACCTCCAGGGTTGGGGACTCAACCACTTCCCTGGGCAGCCTGTTCAGTGCTTGACAATCCTTTTGGTGAAGAATTTTTTCCTAATGTCTAGCCTAAACCTCTCCTGGTGCAACTGGAGGCCATTTCTTCTCATCCTATCACTTGTTACTTGGGAGAAGAGACTGACCCCCACCTCGCTACATCCTCTTTTCAGGTAGCTGTAGAGAGTGATAAGGTCTCCCCTAACCCTCCTCTTCGCCAGGCTGAACAATCCCAGTTCTCTCAGTCACTCCCCATCAGCTTTGTGCTCCAGACCCCTCACCAGCTTCGTTGCCCTTCTCTGGACACACTCCAGCAGCTCAATGACTTTCAAAACTGAACACAGCATTCGAGGTGTGGCCTCACCAGTACTGAGTACAGGGGAAGGATGACTCCTGCTGGCCAGACTATTCCTGATACATGCCAGAATGCGGTTGGCCTTCTTAGCCACATGGGCACACTGCTGATCGACTGTCGACCAACACCCCCAAGTCCTTTTCTGCTGGGCAGCTTTCCAGTCGCTCTTCCCCACACCTGGATACTAGTGACTAGCTTGCACATGGACCTTTTCCTTTTTTTTTTTTAATTTTTTTTTTTTAATCCACTTCCCTAGCAGTCTTTTCTTGAATTGTTCCATCTGGTGTGAAGTAGTTGCCCTGAGGCTGAGAATTCAAGCTGACCCCCGCTTCGGTGCCTCCTTTATAAGTCTGCATACAGCTTTGTCTGTAGGTTTGTGCAGTTTGTTTGCATTGCTCACCAGTGCATTAGGAAGCTCCCTTGCTAATTGTTTGCAAACTGACTTTTCACAGGCGATCTCTTATGTCTTACATCTGGGCACAGAACTCTGGCTGGGATGCCCTTGCCAGGTCTGGCACAGCTGGCTTTGCTTCACTTGAGCTGTCTCTTAAGACAACTGGCACGAAGAAAACTGCATTGAAGTATTTGCAGTGCATACAAATAGGCAGACAGAATTACTCCTCCTGTCTGCCTTCTGGCTTGCCATCTCTACCAATGATTTGGAAATCTGGTTTCTCCTGCCTCCTCCTCCTCTGCACAGAAGCGCTGGAAGCTTGCATAGCTATCTCTAAGACCCACTGAGAAACCACAAGCAAGAGTTTTGGTATTACTACTGAAAACTCTGATAGATACAATGTAGCTTTTTCTTTAGCATTTTTGTATATGGAAGGCGATAACTCCAAAATTCAAGTACAGAGATGCTTGGTTTGATCAACTTGATCAGTAAATTTAATCTCATGTGGAAATGCTTTTGCCATCTGAATCTGCTGGCAGCACTTGTCATCATTATTTTGAAAGATCAGAATTTTTGAACACAAAAATGTACAGTTTCAGCAGACATAGGTAGGATGCAACTATTTGTTATCTACTGTAATAGATAATTACTGTCTTGTTATCCAGCTTTAATGCTAAGATGCATCCACTGGGTTTTTTGGCTGGGTAGGTGTGGTTATACTTGGCAAATGCAGCTGGCTTGTTGTGTTCGTTCACCCAGAAGTGACACAGCAGATTATACTGGTAATCATAGCTAATATGATATGGAAAAAGTGAAGAATTTCAGAATGTAAAAGGAGTAAGAGGGAAGAAGAATAATTTTTATAAAAGATTATTGTTTACTCAAAAATGTGATCTCTCTGTGCTTTGTATTGCAAAGATGAAAAGGCAAAGGGCCAAGTCAGCTTGGGGCTCATGTTAGTATAATTCCATGGCAGAATAACAATATTTTCCCATTCTATGAAGAGATTGCAACCAAGTTGCATCCTTATTATACTAGACATGTATAACCATGTAATGTTAGGAAACCTGCACTAGATTTAGCAGAAGAGTGAAATAAATAAGCCAGGAAAGGAGAGGACAGAAATCCGGGTGTTGGCGGTAATTGCATCATTAGCAGTAATCCCAATTGCCCAGCCGTTAGGACGGAGTTCTTGTGTCAGGCAGATGAGATGCATAAAGCAGTTTTGTAACATGAGAGACAGCACCTTTTACGCTCCTAAAAACAAACTAGCCAAGGATGGAGCATAGTCTGGGAAAATTGCACCATATGTTTGTGGGTTGTAATGAACCTCACTGCAGAAAACCTGAAAGCTGGCCGGGTGTCTGCATTTCAGCAAAGGCAGAGTAGGTGTTTGGAGAGCAGGCTGATGGAGGGAGATGTTCTGCCAGGTGCCATCCTGATGTGGCTCGGGGACAAGCCTGAACAAGCTTCCTGGCCCCACATCCCCACACATAACTGGCTCCTGCTGCTTAAGGACCTAGCTTGTCTGCGCAGCCTGCCAGCATCTCCTTGCTGCCCCAGCGGGCAGAGACTGGCTGCTCAAGAGCAGCATGGGGCTGGAGCCAGCCCTGTCTGCTGTCACCTTGGTGAGTGGTGCAGGGTGGGCACATGCTCCCAGTGCTGGTGGAGACTGGGGGTGAAGGCAAGCACAGACTAAGAGGGTGAGGGTTCCTCTGCTGGCATGGCCAAATGAAGTTTAGCCTACACCTCCCAGAAGCTGAAATATGACCCAGCTGTTCTGAAAGAATTTAGCTTTGAAAAGCTGCACATCCTGCCTGCAGTCCTTGAGCTTTGGAGAGCAGAAGGTCACACTGGTTCAGGATGCTTTGGTAGCGCATGTGGCATTGGACGTCGCTTAGTTTTCCTGTTTGCAACAGAGATGCTGTGTGCAGCCCATAATGTATGGAGAAAAATACCTAAATGCATGCATGGTTTCAACACTGTGCATCTCTGTGAAATTCTTCTCCTAAGCTCAGAAGCTGACTCCTGCTTTATGGGGTTATCACTGGGTGAAGGATGGGCAGGAGGAATTAGCGGAAACCAAATTCCCATGACTTAGATATAAGAAGTTCTCTCTTGACATAGTTTGCCAACATCTTCATAATGGGATTTGGTTCATACGTAAAAAAACCCTACCCTTGTCTGTACCTACTTATATACCATTCATTTGAATTGTCATCTCCAAACTGGTAGATTTTAGTGCATGCGGAGGCCAATGACTTGAATCTGTCACGTGGTATGGGGGCATGGGACACTGGTCTGAAGAGCCTGCTTGCTTACAGACCTGAAGGAACTGTTCAGGCTTTTTTATAAGCCCTAATTATATTTTTACTCATTAAAACAACACACTTAAACACATTTCTTAGTATTGCATTGCCTGGAGCTGTTAGATACTATTAGAGAGTAATTAGATAGTTAAGACACTGTTAAAGCATGTGAAGAATTTGAAAGGCTTTATTTACTTGTAAGGCTATATATATATATATATATACACACACACACACCCCGCTGAAGGAGAAAGGAAAAAAAAAATCAAACCAGAACCAACAAAGAAAAAGGAAATTCCACTAAGGAACATAAACCAATATTTAAGTAATAGTGAAGAGCCTGGGTTAAGCTCAAACCTTCAAGGAAATTCAGAATTAAGGCTGAAAAGGCGTGTTGATAATCAGCCCTGTTTTTTCTTTCTTTATTTTTACAATAATGAAAAATGGAAGCTGGACTTGTCAGCTCTTCAGGTTTAGCTCAGAATCCGATTCTAAGTCCGATACTTAATATTGAAGAAAAAAAAAATCAGATTCTTGTAAATCAGTTGCAAATCAGTTTTTCTTTTAATAACACAGTGTACTAATTCTATAGAGAGGAGAGGTCTTAAAGAAAGCTATTCTTCCAGGTAACAGTGTCTCCAGCTTGGCATGCTAAGACGCAAGCATGAATGCGGTTTCTCAACAGCAGCAAACGTTCATAAGGAGTGCAACAGGATCACCCTGTGGGTACAGAAGTTAATGTGAAAGCAGAGAGGTTGTAGTATTCTGTAAACTGCAGGTAATCGAAAATCAGGAGATTAAACTCATTCAGAGATCAGTAAGCAGCTTACTGAGTGCATATGTATGTGTATATATTCTCTCTCTACGATCAGTATACATACAGTCAGTGTAAATATAAACATCTAATCAGTGTATATTTCTATCCATGTTTACTTTCCGACCTCTGAACAGCTAGAGTGTACTTGCTGAAGTCTCTTGAACTTTTCTTTGAGGTTAAATACTATGACACAACCAGTAGGAATTTAAAAAATAAATCATTTTCTGTAGTAAGTGTTTAATTGCAATAAAAATCCTAAAAGTTAAAAATAGTACTTATAAATTATTGATGCTGAATTCCTTTCTGTTTGGAAAGGTCACTTAAAACTTCTCTCTGATTTGCATTTGATTGATGTGGAACTGTAATATTTACAAGAACTTAGGTGAAATGGGAGGCAGAGATGAGAAAACCCACTTTTTTTTTTTTTTAAGTCTAAAGAGAACTTGCTATTCTGTCTCACTGCTTGGATGAACAGCGTTTCCTGCAGATGTGATGAGACCTCCTCCTACCGTTTCATTTTATTTGCGCTCAGTGTCTACACAGGGCATGAAAATCTCAAACCCTCTGGATGAGAAGTGCTTGAAATCACACAGAACAGCCAGCGTACAGATCACTCATCTCATCCCAAATGGCCATGATCAAACCCTTTTCCCCAGGAGAGACGGCTTTTCCTGCTGGGCTCCAGTGCTTCCCATTTAAGTTGTGAAGTAGGATGCTCCGATGGGAACATCCTTAATGCAGGTTCCTCTCAAGTCCTCATCAACTGGAGTCAAGGTTATTGGCGGCCACTGCCTTTGAGATGGAAAATAAATCTCATGATCTGGAACTCAAAGGAAATGTTCCTTGGATTTCCCTTGAGAGCACTAATCCCTATTTTTAATTGGGAGGCAAAACTTTAAAAAGAGGATTTTATTAGGCCTCACGTTCCATGAAGTAAAAGAGCAATTTGCACAGCAGCAGCTTTGTATTCCAGTGGCAGTGAAAGAAGAAATGCTCGAAATGGGCATAAAGGTTGAGCAGAGATGCATTTCAAGTGTGTTAAAAATCTTTCAGGAAAATGTTGTTGACGTGCTATGTTGTTGTTGTGATTTTTTTTTTTTTTTTAAATGTATATATCCCTCTAAGGAAAGAATAGGCTGTATTTAAAAATGAAAAGAAATCTACTAGATACATCACTGCCAGGGCTATTAGCTGCTGTTGGCTTCTTCACATTTTTATTTAAAGCCGCAGAGCTTTCATATTCTAAGCATATCTGGGGAAATTGCCATGCAGTTCAGAGTCATTTCAGGATGTTTGGAGTTTAAATTTGCTCTGTGCTCCAGCTTTTTTTTTTTTTTTTGACTAACAATACATTTCATTGGGAGAGAAATGTCAGAATCATCACTGTTTCCACTGAAGCTAACGTCCCTGCGTGATGCTATAAACAAACTGATACCCGCAGTTCTCTCACAGTACTAAGTTGTCTTGTGTAATGTTCTTCCTTTGGCCCTTAATCCCACTCCAGCATCGCATGCTTTATAGCCCCTGTAGATGTGCGTGGCTGCTGTGAGCTGGATGCAGGCAGGCTGTACTGCGACCACAGACATGCTCGGATGTTTTTTTATATAGAAGATGCACGCCTCTTGAGGATTTCTGTGGGCAAAGAAATTCAGCTGCTGGAAAATGAAGGATAGTCATGCCAAGGGCAAACCAAAGTAGCTTTGTCATCTTACAGCATGCAGCTTTTTCTTTGCAGAGGAAAATACTATATTGTGGTTTTGGTTACTCTGGATCTGTGGGTTGAGAGTCTGTGTTGTCAATCAGTATCCTGCTACAGCTGGCCTTTTTTCCTCATTCCCCTTTTAAATGCAGTTGTAGTGAATTCTGAACTTTGGAGCTTGCAATCTTTCTGCCAGACTTGTTGCATGGGTGGTGAACTTTCAGCTGTGAAATTCTGAATGAAGGGTGTTGCAGGGAAGTAAAAAACTGAGCTAATTTCCCCTCGTTTTTCTTCTCCCCCGAAAAAGAGGATGAAAGGCTTTTCTTACAGCATCTCTAATGAGATGTTTGGATTCTACATCTTCCTCTGCACCTCACAATACAGAGTAAGCGGTCACGACTGGTTTTACCTTAACAGGAAATATCTGTATTTCCAGGGGAAAGGAGAATCTGGAATTTACTTAAATTCCTTAGCAGCTTGAAGTAATTCAAGACATAGCACAGCCCGTGTAGATCTGATAGCTGAACCATGTATCAGAGAAGCACAATTAATGTAATAAAGTGTAGATTTGAATCACAGTTTGGCCTGAATGTAACCCTGAAGTAAGTGTCTTATATTAATATTTACAATTGATATCAGTCACTGCAATTAGTAATAACACTAATGAGACAGAAGCAAAATAGTAACCTTGTTAAAATTCTCATTTCAGTAACGTAATGTGACTCAGGCATTTGAAGTGAAAATGGATGCACGCTGATTAAATTTGAAAAATAATTTTTTGAGGTTTTTTTTCAGAGAAAAACCCTCCTTGCTGCTTGGTTTGTCACTAAGGTTTACAGTTACCTGCAGTGGAAATGCAGAGCTCCCTTGAAATAAATGGAGATCAGGAGAACGAATAGCTGGAAGATCTTGTCTTGTAGCAGGGTCCTGCTGGAGTGGGTTTGGTTACCATTTATCTCTGGGGTTGTGTGTCTTGCAACTTAAATACAATTTTGCATAACCTAAAGTCATTAGGGATTAGGAATATTTATGGTTACCGCAAAATATGTGATGATACTATCAAATGTAGTATTCATAGCACCAGGTGTGGTAAATATGTAGCAATCAAAATACTGAGTTTTCAGGTACTTCCCCTACTTTTCTAATCAAAACAGCACTATAAAAGAGAAGCACTTAATTTCATATAGCTGTTATAATCTTTCTGCTAACTCGGACAGTAAAAGAGTACAAATACTTCTCACCACATCTTAGCCAAGAAATGCACATTTAAAAATAGGTTCTTAGTAGTTTCTACAGAATTCTGTATTCTCTTGCCAGGAATCCTCTGTTCTGATCCTGATTGTTTTCAAGCTGCAATCGTGTAAGCCATAATGATAATGAAAGATATTTGGAGCTCTAAGAAAATATTATAAGCAAGGGAGTAGAAAATTTTTTCAGTGCTGTCTTGGGCTTTGCAAGCTTAACAATGTGACCTGTCTCATGCCTGAAATATTTGTAAAAACACTTCATCTCACAGATTCTTTCCCAGCTTTTCATCTTAGACAGTCTCTCCATCTTCTTTATTCTCTCCTTTTGAGACTTCCTTAATTGCTACAAGTCCTAGTACACAAAAGTCTCATCTGAATGCATCATGCAGAATCTTCCTGGCTGTAGCAGAAATGTCTGCCCTGTTTTTTCTGTTTTCATTTTAAACCCCTACTATAGTAATTAAGGGTTCCCTTCTGTTGATATCGTAGGGCTTGCATGCAAAGAAATTAATCAGCTTCTGCCTGTCAGTTGTAAACCTGTCTTTTCTGTTACTAAAACCATATTTTCTGTAGTGGCAAATGCTGCAGTTGCCTGATCCTATCGGCTGTCTGCATTTGGCAAGTGTGGAAAAGTACAGTTTGCAAAATTCTAGGTAAGCCAGGATTTTTGAGCCACATTGTGAAAACTAATCATTAGTTAAAGTTCAGGGGACAGCTTAAGTAAAAAAAATAGATCTTTCTCTTTGCCTATCTTGTACATTAGGTTCACTGTCTTCTCAGAAGATCTTTGCATTTAAGTAGCTCCACAGAAATCAAAACCAGAATATTCAGAACAATTATAGAGGAGAGACAGGGCTTCATGCTACTCACCAGACTAACAATCCTGACTGTCTTCCCTGTCATTCCTATTTATTTTCGCATGCTTTCACATCACTTTCATCTTTCCCCATCAATTCGAAAATCAGTTATTTCCTTTTTTTGTCACAACACTGCTGAACTCCCAACCTGTTGTTATAGGCCTATCATTGTTTTCTTGGGTTTAGAACAATTTCCCTTACCCTTGATTGGACATTTATTGCTAACTGGTAATTTGACTGACAGGAGAAATTGTAATCGTTTTCTTGCCTCTCTTGCAGATCATTTGGAAGAGAAATTTCCAACTCGTTGCACAAGCCTAATACCTGTATGTACCTTGTACTGGGGTTCCATATAAATTTGGTCTTATTACTGCAAGCTTTCATTTCCTGAGAGCTCCTGCAACTCATTCCTTCACGGGAGATGTTTTGGCACCTTAAACTTTATTTACATCTGGATATCGTGCCTGCGGACTTAAAGTGAGATGCTGACTGATTAAAAGTAGTCTTTTTGTATTCCAGTTGAAGAATTCACCATCTGTGATCTGTAATTAGACTTCTCACTAATTAGATATAACAAAGCTGCAATGCCAAGTTTGAGGAGAAAAGATATTAGAAATGCGATGTATTATATGGCTGATTGTTTTTATTGCTTAACTGTAAACAAAATGTTCCTCTCATGTCCTGGGCATCCGTAGTTTCCTACCCCTGTAGGTTTAAAAATTTCTTTTCAGTCATTTATGACACTCTTTGGTTGCTATAGTGATACCAATTTCCTGTCTCAAATTATTGTACTTCAGAGGTACATGAGGCCTTTTAATCTTTTTCTTGCTTGCTTTCTTTCTTCCCATTTCAGTCTTTGATTTTACAGATGCTCTTACTCAAGGACTGGAATTCCTATACTGTTGGTCTATTTTTTCCACTATCGGTTGGAAACCAGAATTTTTTTTTTTGCTCTATAACAAAGCCTTAGAAAATTTATATTTCGTTTTCTTGTGGGTCAGTAAGCTAGAGAAGCACAGGCTGTTCACCTTGACCAGCTGCACCCGACCAAGTGGACTTCACACACTTATTAAAAGCAGCTTGTCAGCCACCATAGATGTTACACTGAGTGAAATGCTTCTGAAATCCAGTATGAGAAATCCAGTTGGGCCAAGCCTATGTAATATGACTTAATGGGGACTGAACCCTGATTGAGAGAGTTTGCTGTTTCTGTGATACCATAAAGCAGTATTAGCTGATCAATGTTCCCTTTGTTTCTCTACATATGACAAAGTTTGTGCGATGGTTGATTTTTCTGTAAGGATCAAGCTGTTTCTGCGGGGTTGTCACTGTGCTGGGCACCTCTATATTGCTTCCCGCTCTCTCTATACATCCCTTTGAGGGCTGCTGTGATCAGAGATGCCTGTGCATTTGGCCTGTTAGTCTTTTGATGGAATATTCCCATTGATTGTGTGTTTTAATTCCCTCTACATTTTGGTCTCCTTCCCGCAGTACAGCATTGCCACAATAGCCTCGATCATCAGTGTATGTGGAATTTGGTATGGTTTGTGAGACGCGTAGCCCTAAGCAGCCTCAGTTCAAAGGTTTGTCTTGGTAAATGCCTTTCTGCGCAGGAATCGCTCATGCAGATGAATGATGCCGTTTCTGATACAGATCATATCCTGAAAACTCTGTGGAATCAGACAGACTGCTAGAGTTTCTAAGCAGCAGGAAAAAAATCACTACCGAATAAGGTAAAAAAGAAAATATTCCAGATGGGATTACAGGATTCCCAAATGGGCAAAAACTGAGTGGAGGAAGGTGCATATAGAAAGTTTTCAGTAAAGTCAGGAAAAGAAAGGGATCTGCATGGCTGGAAGCAAGTGATGTGTTTGTATTTTAGCAGGTAATACATGCTAAAACTGAAGGAGAAATGGGAAATGAAGATGACAGATGTGTGTGGATCCTGGGATGAATTCATATCCAATGGAATTATACATTAATTAAGTAGGGTGGCAATGATGTTTGTATGACTGAGAAAGAATGCACAATGTGCTTTTCTCTACTAATGTCTGTCTTATTTATATATGCTATTCTACCTCATTTTCTTTCTAATTTAGGCTCTCTTCTGATTTCTGTCCCTTGAGTGGCTGTCTAGCATGGTGGATTTATGCTGTTTGTTCAGCAACATTCCTACTTTTCTGAATTCTGTCCCACGTGCATTTAGGATAATCTTCGTTTGCACTTCCACTTGCTGCCTGCTTGTTTAGCCGCTTCTCCCAGGCCTTTAGTTCAGTTCTGTTTCCTTGTGGGGAAAAAAATTTCTTTCTGTGGTAGAAATTATTAAGTCTCCTACACTAAAACCATCTTCTCCAGGATATTTCAAATTTACTCTACTATCACTCCCTTGAAATTCGTATGTGATGCTATGGATTGGTGATAGAAAAACCCTTGGCTTCTCTTGCTCCTTTTGCAGACAATGGAAGTTTCTGTGGCTGAACTGGTTGGCAGCAGGTGGGTCCCAAAGCAGTACCTGCACCGCAGCGTTAACAGTTATTTGCTTTGGCAGCCAGAAACTTGTTGTCTTTTTTTATTTGTACTGCTGTTCTCGGGCAGCAGCTGCTCACTTCGCTATGTTTTTAGCTGCCTGTGTGGGCATAAAACCCATGCGAGGATCACTCTACTGTGGTTGTAATAGCAGAAAATAGATGCATTTTCATCTCTCAAAAGATCTTTAGATCTTTTCAAAGAGAAGTGAACTGTGATTGTGCAGGGTGAAAAGGGTCTTGTGCTTTTTAACTTCTATATGATGACACAAGGGACAACTGCGTTTCTTCTTTTTCTGTTCCTTTTATTGATGCTGGGAATTCAAGGCTTGTCTGGCTCAGGGGAATACACAAGATTTATCTGTTCTCTCTCTCTTTTGTACTTATTTGACTTTCTACCAATAATTGGTTTAAAAGTATTTTTATTAGCTTTTTAACATTAACTGAATTGTGGTACTGTCTCTCCACCTCAGCTGCCAGCGTATGCTGTAACCACTGCTCAGAACCTGGAAAACCAAGCCAGGAAGAGCAGGTCAACCACTGTCTGAAAATTTTTAAACTTTTAATTTTTTCTTGCTTTTAAAATTTGATATGGGAATAGCAAACCTCGGTTAAAAATTATGTAAAATGAGAATTTCCCTAGTTGCAGTCAAGGTAACAAGTCATGTCCAAGGTGATACCAGGAGATCCAAGCAAAGATCCCAGAACATCAGGGAACAGGAGTGGGAACAGGCACACCTATGACATAGCTCAGGCCAAGACCCTGTGCTGGAGCCAAAATGAAGATCTCAGGGCTTTGGACAAGAGGGTGCATGGGTTGGGGTCCAAGGTGAGGCTGCCCAGGGCAAGTAAGGCCTATTGGTGTTCTCAGGGCCCTGACAACTTTAACTTTCTTAAAGTGTTTACTGGGAGAATCTTATGGCCAAAGTCACTGTGACAAGTTAGAAGTGCCCAGTAGAGCTGAAATGTGGATGATGCTGACTATAAATTGACAACAAACATGAGGAGCTCGTGATGATTGAATGCTGGCTTTCAGGTGGAGCAATTATGAGGAAAAATGGAGAGGAGATAGTATCATTGCACCAGCAGGCTGGATGAAGCCGGCAGAGACCTATGATTCCAGTTCATGCCCTCTCTTACCAAGACATCTTATACAGTAGAGCAGCCTCGTTAGGGAAGAGAACAATTATATTTCTTAGAACAGCTAAAAAAGATGATAATTATAACTTAATCTGAAAATAATCAATGGACTTACATCACATTTGGTACAAAAGCTTGGCTTTCCAAAATCTTTTTGTGCTTTTGATCTGTGAAATGAAGTGCAGGTGATACTCAGGTCATATTCATATCAAAATACCCAATTTCAGACAGAAATCAAGTACTTAATAAATAACTTAAATTGCTGGTATCATCATTTCTGTAAAAGATATGGATGCAAAGGAGATGACAGTGAAGAACCAAGGTCAAAAATCAGATCCTTGATACTATCTGACTAGTAGTAAAAATATTTGGTTTCCTGAGTCATTCATCTCTCAAGTAGAAGACTATTGTGGTGGGGGTATTTTTTACACAATGCACTTGGCCTTCTGCCAACAGATGAGTGCTCCAGATTGATACTAATGAAACAAATATTAATGCACCGTAGCGTGTCAATTATCTTGAAAAGGTCTCCAGCAACCATTTATCACTTAAATTTCACATCTTATAGCTGGGGACCAAATTGTGTTACATGTTATAATAGTTCTGCCAAATTTGATCCATCATTAACTTTCATTTGTTGATAATTTGAACAGGAATTTTTGTTTAAGTTATGCATCTTTGTCAACTTCACGGAAGCATCCTGAATTGTCATGTCATAGATGAGTGATGCTGTTTCCCTGTTAAGACTTGACTGTATTCTGAAATACCTTTAAGGATATATCCCCCAGGAAAAAGTCCTGAGGCTGGGGACTTTATTTGTTGCATTTGGGGAAGAGGGGAAAGAAAAGGGGTGGGAAAAAAAGGCTTTTATGACTGAAATTGGATTCTGAATTGCTGAATCATGCACAGAAACTAGTTTTGTTTTGTTTTTCTTTTTCCTTTAACCTCACTGTTGTGATGGCTTTCCTTGCTAGGCTTACCAGGCTTCCAAGCGAAACAGAATAATTATAAAGGGGCAAGGTAACACCAGAGTATATTTTCTTTATCTGCTACGTGGGTTTCAGTGGGTTGGGTGACTTCAGTTATCTCAGGTGCAAGAAGGCAAAAGAATCCATTGCTGAGGATGTGATGCAGTCACAGCTCTTGGCACAAAGCACTGTTAATGTTAATTGCCTTAGACTTCAGATAAAGGCAGCCCTGGGGCGGTTGGCCAAGGAGGGTCAACACAGAAGCATCCCCCATCATAATATTGAGGGAAATCCTTTGGCTAAGGAGTCAGTTGGAGTTGTGCAGTGTGGGAAGGCTGCTCCTATTGACTAGTAAAGGGTAACACATGGTAGGCTGTGGAAATGCGTATCTTTCTGTGTAATATTGGACTGTTGCAAAGCTCATCAACTTCTTTTCCCTGTACAAGCCGTACTTTTTCCTCTTTGCCTTTTTAGAAGGCAAACACACAGCAGCTTAGACTTGTGTTATTTTTTAAAGCTCTACAGTAAAATTCTTGGTGGCATGCACAATTCTGGCCAGAGAAAGCTTGGAGTAGGCTCACACATAGCAGGTTTAATTACAGTTTAATATACTTGTTACATAAGGTGCTCAGATACTGTTTTCAGGAGTGTGGCATAAGAGGTCTGTGTTGAATAAACTGAATGGGAATCAAATGGAATGTACTAATTTAACAAGGTCAGGTGACACCTTCAGATGATAAAAATTAAAACCAGAGTGAAAGAGACAACAGAGGGTTAAACACTGATTGTAGTTGTGTGAAGTGCCTTGAAAATGGAAGTGAAGCCTTAGTATTGGGAAGAAACAAATTCATTTTCTTTTTGGAAAAGCTATGTCTGATCAGTATTCTCACCTACTTTTAAATGGACGGTGCAAATGAATCCTTCATGCAAAGCTCAGGATTGCTGCGTATGCTGTATTTGTGCCTGTGTTTGATCTAATTTACTCTTCTGAGGATCTGTAGCAGTGTAAAGGCCTTAGGTAGCCTTTCTCATCACTTGGTGTAGTGATTAGATCCTTGCATTGTAAGTCAAGAGATCATGGTTGTAGTCATTTCTCCATTATCCAGGGTATTGGGAGGTTGCTGTAGGCTTTGGATAATGTACCTCATCCAGGATATGCTTGAAGTGCAATTTAAAGGCCCTTGAATCACTGTACTGAGCTCCCCAGGTTTCTGGAAAGGCTAATTAGCTCAGGTTGTGAACATAAAATACCTCTGCTCTGCTTCTAGACAAAACCTGGGCAAGAAGCAGCAAAAATGAGTTGTTGCTGCACCTCAGCAAATAAACCTTAGCATGCTCTGCAGAGAGCTACATCCACGACCCTGTACAGTTAATTGGCAGCTTGAATAATTTGACCATGTCTGGGCATAATTGACAGAGTTGCCAGCATTTTGCACCTTTGTCACGTTGTCCCAGCCTTACAGTGGCCAGTAGTTGGTTGTCACTACGTCTATGAATTGTTCTGGCCCCACTGCAGTGGCTCTTGGGCACGTGGTTATTTCTTGCCGCAGTGTGTAAAGTCCTGGTGTCCGTCAAAGGTCCTTGTGCTGGGAATGGAGTGGAGACAGTTGTATTTCTCAAGTACCACGCTAAACGAAATCCTGACTCTGGTTTTGTGGTGTGGTATCTCTTTAGTGAACCATGGCACTTCACAAGGGAGTTCTTTTCTGCTTCCCTTAGCTTTTAAAACAGAGGGAAAGTGATATTATGGCTGGCTCTATATACTACTATACCAGTAGTATAAAGATTTCTGATACATGTATCTTAGTAAATAGTAAGAAAAGGTTCCACATTTTCTTAATTTTTGTTATTTTCTGGGTTCTGTCTAAATGATTCTAGAGTGTATCTTAACTATTTTTTGTATTTTATATGTATTTTGTAGCTTTTTGATCTGTTGATATATACAATTTTGTCATGGTTTAACCCCCACTGGAAACTCAGCACCACATGGCCGCTCACTTGCTCCCCTCTGCTGGTGGGATGGGAGAGAGAATCGAAAAAGTAAAAGAGAAAACTCATGGGTTGAGATAAAGACAGTTTGATAGGTAAAGCAAAAGCCGCAAACACAAGCAAAGCAAACAAAGGAATTCATTCCCTGCTTCCCACCAGCAGGCAGGTGCTCAGCCGTCCCCAGGACAGCAGGGCTCCATCACGCTAACAGTGACTTGGGAAGACAAACGCCATCACTCGAAATGTCCCCCGCCTTCCTCCTTCTTCCCTCAGCTTTATATGCTGACCAGGATGTCATATGGTGTGGGATACCCCTTTGGTCACTTGGGGTCAGCTGTCCTGGCTGTGCCCCCTCCCAGCTTCTTGTGCCCCCCCAGCCTCCTTGCTGGTGGGGTGGGGTTAGGAGCAGAAAAGGCCTGGACTCTGAGTCAGTCCTACTCAGCTGGAACGAAAGCATCCCCGTGCTACCAACACTGTTTCCAGCACAAATCCAGAACACAGCCCCATACCAGATACTGTGAGGAAAATTAACTCCACCCCAGCCAAAACCAGCATGTTTATTTCTTCTTAGTGTTAGCATCTCATCTACTTAATCACCTCATCTCATCTACCTAATAGCATTTAGAGTTGTGCTTCATGTTTAGGTTGGTCAGAAAAACCAAATGTGTGGGTCATCAAAAAAAAACAACAAACCAACTCTAGTAAAAATAGTGAGGCCCCCCAATTTGCAAGAATTAAAAAAAGAAAAAAAAAAAAAAGAAAAAAAAAGCCAGACAGTGAGTGCATATTGCAGGACTCTGTAGTAGCCCAAGGCACTATTTTGGTTTCATTTTGAGAATGGAGATGCCGCTTCAGTCCATGTATGTCTCTGAAACAGAGAGGATTTGATTCTGGCAGTCACTGTTTAAGGAGACAGTTTAGGATATCTTTTTTTTTTTTTTTTTTTTTTTTTTTAATGATGATGCATATATTTCATTTAATAAAACCATGGAAAATTTTGGTGAAGCTTATTTACTTATGAGCAAAAACCAATAAGATCCCAACATGAAAAACCCCATAGTAGGATTAAGTCTGTCTTAATATTAACAAGCCACTTAATTCATCACTGGATGAAGTGATGTGACTTGGTCACCTTCATTCTTGCTGTACCAGGTAAACCAGGTGGGTACAGAAACTTGTGGTTTTGGAGGACAAATTACGGTCAGTCACCTTAGCAGTGAGGTGCCAGGGGAATTGTTGTGGAATTTATTTTACTCAAAATATTCTGTGAAAAGGAATAACTTACATGTCAGTTGTTACAGACTTTCTGCTTTTTTGTAACCTAAAATAAATTTTGCAATGGAACTGATCCTCGGGGAAAACAAGAGCTACAACAAACATCGCGACACCAAACTGTTGCTTCCTGTGCTCTGTGCAGGTTGCGCTCTCTGCCCTTACATGCACTCGCGGTTCACCTAAGTTTGTTATTGACTCGGAGTGTTGCCATTTCTGTCTTTGGAGGGTTTAAGAAAAAAGAAATTTAAATGCCAGGGATCTTTATCAGCAGGTCCCAGACTGACAACATATCCTGATGTTTTCCACTGAATGGCAAATAACCTGGGTGGCATCTGAAACACATCTGAAGTTTTGTAACACCTCGTGGTCCGGGCTGGTCTGGTCAGAGTTGACCTGTACAGCTCTGCTCAATCGAATTCACCCACATCTCTGGCTCTGCAGCGTGAGCAGATTGCTGTGAGGGTGTTGCTCTGTCCCTGTGCTGCCTTAGGTAAGAGACATTTAACTGCTGGAGCTGCATAGCAATGAATGGGCTCTGACCGCCTTCAGGTACCTGCAACCAGGGTCGCCTGGGCGCCCAGTCCTGGGGAAGGTTTTCCTGCAGGCTCTGGGCACGGCCGTGTGTGCTCGCTTCCCCTTAGTCCCTGGGCTGTGCGACGCCGCAGGACAGGAGCGCGTTGGCCAGCATGCTTCCTCTCTCCTCTCCAGGAGCCTGTTGCTTCTCCCAGGTCAGAGTGAATCAGAAATGAGTCTGGCTCCGTAATCGTTAATCCCAGACCAGGCGCTCCTTCATCATCCAGCAGCCCAAGTGTGATCTGGAGCAGTGCTGTCAAATTAGCCAGGCAGCGCAGCATGAAATCCGTGCTGGCTCCGTGCCTGATGCTAGAAGACAGATGTTACCTGATCCATAGGGGTGATTGGAACGGTGCAGGCGGATAATACCTGAGCCAACACAAAGCTTGACAATAGAAAATTAACTTTTCAGTGTTTGTTCGTCAGATTTGAACTGTCAGGGTGAGTTAATACTGATGTAGTGCTTGGGTGTTTTTTTTAGAAGCCCTCGGGGTAGCTCTGCTGTAGTGTCAAACTACAGCCCAACTTTGATTCAGCAGCTGCTTATGTAAAGCAGGTGGTGAAACTTTGAAAGAAAATGAGTGGTTAAATGTCCTCGACTGCTTTTGAAACCTTACTGTGAGAGAGGCTTGCAGGCACTGTAGCTCTTCCTAAGCAGCAATTGGACTCAGCTCACCTTGATTTTAGATTTAAAGTAGGCAGTCTGAGCCTGGCTACCAATGTGCTGCCTGTATGCAGTGCCATTAAATGAAACCAACTGGAGATGAAGCACAACCAGGCACGTTGGTGAATACTTTGTTTTTCTTTCTTAGCTTTAAATTTTTAAGGAAATCTTACTATAGTTTTTACTATTCCTATTTTTTTCTTTCTTTCTTCTTTTCCCCAGTGGGAGAAGGGGATTACAGTAAAATGAGTTTTTCCTTCCCATTATTAGCAACACGATTTGCCATTTTAAGGGGAATGTTTGTAGTCTAGCAATGTGTTAGATATGTTCATAAAAGAAAGGAATGCTTGGAAATATGGCTTTCCACCAAAAGAAAAAATAGCAGAAGTGCATATTGTACTGACTTTTGTGAGGAAAATCTGGTTGTAAATCGGTGCAAATTATACGCACAATTTTAAGAGCTGTTTAATAGTTTTCAGCTAGTTAATACTGTCACTTCCAAATCCAGATCAGCTGCAATGAAGCATTGTTTCAACAGATGATAATTTTACAGTCTGCAGAAGTTGCTAGAAAGTCATCTCTGAGATAAACATCCATCGCAGGATCTCACTGGTGCAGATATTTCTTGTAAATTTTAAGCCTTATTCTTTACAAAATTATTTAATTTTTCTAGGCTGAAACTACAGTGAGTATGAGAACATTGTCTTAAGGATATAAATCGGTCTTAAAGTTGAGGAAGGAATCTGTTTGATGGTGCAGTGTACTATTGAAGGTTATAACCATTAAGGGGAAACTTCTTGCTTTAACAGATCTGGCATTATCCTCATGGAGACAGGTTATTGTTGGCTTTTTCCTAGTAAGACTTACAGTACTTTGCAGTTACCAGATGTTATACAGTAGAATATATCATATTATCTGAGAGATTCTTTTAAAATATAATCTATAGGTATGCTGAGGGGCTTATGGACAGATGACTTTTAAGTTGTTTTTTTTTTTTTTTTTCAAGCAACCAATGCTTTCTGTTTAAAATGAAATGATCTGGTTCAGAAAAGGAGCTGCAGCTTTAACAAGGTATAGGGTTTTTGATATATTCCTGTAGAATCCAATGGGACTTGTTCTGATGCATCACAATGGACTGTATAAGTGATCACATTCATGTGACAGGAGGTATTTGTGTAACACTGACTCTGTAGAAAAGGAAAGAAAAAAGAATCAGACCAGCTGATTTTTGGTTTTGTGGAAAGAATTTTATCCTAACTGCAACTGCCAGGCTTATTCTTTCACACGGAGGTGTTCTTAGAAGCAGAAATTCATCAGTGTAATGAACATACAGTCATCCTTGCGGGGGCAAGAAGTAAATGCTTAAATGAAGTGTCTGTTTTTTTTTTTTTCTTAAAAAAAAGCAAAGCCCATGACACCTCTGATATTTACAGAAGCATGACAGAAACAACCTCACAGCTTCCCCAACTACACTTTAATACTATAAATAGATTTGAAATATTGGGTGCTTCCAAGGTGCTATAGGCATGTAGAAGATCATTTACAGAATTCTTGTGTGTGTTATAAAAGAAATCTCAGTTGAGCATCAATTAAATGGCACTCTTCTTTATTACATTAAAATTCAGTCGCGTTTGAAGCATTGACTCCTGCAGTAGGAATATCAGATTTAAATAATAGACTGATAAAAAAAAACCCTTGCTGCAGTGCATTTTTCCTATACTTCTAAATGCAGCTGATCAATGCCATTTGCTAGCCCATGATACGAATGGAATACAAGTTGGTTTGGAACAAATTGCTGCTGTGTAGGTCCGCAGCACAGTTGTCCTTTAGAAAACAAGCCTTAGGAGTTGAGCCCTAATTCGATGAATACTTGGTATGTGCCTGAGTGCTTTGCTGAATCATGGTTTCTGTGCTGGAAGGACAGGGTTGGCTCCTCCTGATTTGAATCTCCTTTGGGCTGTCGCAGAGTGTTGGCTGGGTGGGATTCTGATTCTAGGAATCCTGCGTGCTTAGACTGAGCTTTTTTTGTTGAGGGAACGTCTTGTGCAGTAGGGAACTATGTGAACTTGCCCTGTCCATTCTGTGGCAAACTAATATATTAAATTCCTTTTGTTAAATAGAAGCCTGTGTTTCCGTGCTTCCTAAAGGTCACGATTTCTGTCCCCTTTGAGCACCCTGCACAGGGTGGTAGGGAAGGGTCATTTTAAGTTTATGATGAGTATTTGAGAAAGTCACCATTCAGGCTTGGAAAATGTCGCTCATGCAGCTGAACAAGTCCATGCTTGTTGCAGTGAGTTGTGGCCACTTGCTGCAGCTGCGTTGCTTTTCTTTAGTGGTTTGTTTTTTTTTTTTTTCTTCAGCTATGGGTCCATTTGCTCTGAAAGGTTCTGAGATCTTCTCTGTTTGTTTGTGTGCAGTTTAACAATAAAAATACTTTGTCAGTGGCTTTTGGGTTTTTTGATTAGCAACATTGATTAAGACAGCGATTCATGACATTTTTGGCCATTAGCCTCCATTGTGGTTTTCACAATACACCGTTATTTTCTTTCTTTATAGTGGGCTACTAGCCCAGACTCCTTCCACTTCTGCTGCAGTAGCAGGATGGATTTAACAGAAACCTCTCTGGGCTCAAAAAGCAAAGTGACTCATCTCCCCTTGCTCATCCACTCATGTACATCTTAATAAAGAGAAGTTTGTTTAATTGTTTTGTTATGAATGTAGGGTATAGATTCAGTCTTGTTTTTGCAGTCTGTTAATTTTCTCATTTAAGCTAATGTGTTCAAAAGGGTTAATGCTATCTTAGAGTCAAGTGAGTGCCTGGGGCAGACCCTGCTTACTTGTCCTGCTACAGCAGCCCCGCTGCCTGGTCTGGCTGCTCCACCTCATTGCGGTAGAAGACATGAAAGACAGGCTTTGCAGCTATAGCCCTGGTCGCTCTGGGAAACCAGGCACCCTAGCTAAAAATAGTCTTCTCTAAGTTAGCAGCTTTGCTTGTGAATGCACAGGCATGAGAAGCTGATTTGGGTAATAAGAGATTCCCATGACAGACTGGGAACCGGCGCTATCTGGGAAGGGACAGACAGGAGAAAGACAGAGCTGACAAAGACGTTGTGGTTTTAATCCTAGCATTGCCAGTCTATGGAGTGCTTGATGTTGCATCCTTTAGTTTTGCCAACCACTGTGTATTTCCTTAAGATCTCAGTCAAGGTGAGAATTTCATCCCACTAAATGCTTTACACATGTGTGAGAGAAAGCGTTTGTCTCAAAGACCATAAAGCTTTAGCAAACCAAGGATTATGCGAGGAAAACAAAGATTATTCCATCTTTGCTCTGTTCATGTGGAGTTCAGGTGAAGGAGACTTCCTTAAGAGGCTGAAAATTTACCATCGGAGGAACTTGATCGGAATTTTCTGTGTTCAGTATGTGAGCCTCCAGACCAGTTCCCCTCTTCTCTTTATTCCCTTTGACCTGGCTTCTTCCCCTGCCCTCTCCAAAGCTTTCTGCAGCCCCCCCCCCTTCTTTTTACTTGCGCGGCTGAACTGAACCCGCCCTGCAGTCAGGGGGAATTCCTTTGCTGTAGGGTGAAGCCATACCCATCAGTATTTTATTCACTGGGGTAACCGGCTTATTTTGTCAGCTATGGAAGTTTTTCAGCTAGATCATCTGTGGTACAAGGAGGAAAATAAAGATGGGGCTTGAGAAATGCAATAGATAAAGGCTTAAGTGGTCAGAATTTAAATCTTAAATTGCCAATTGCATGGCTGGCTAGAAAAAGGAAATGTGGGAAGAAAAAGGAGGCAGTAAACATGATGATTAAGTGGATCTTACTCAGAGTAAATTATAGCATTCCTGAATGAAAGTCTTCTCTTTAACAGAGAAATCATTAAATGTTAAACTCACACTATTATTTGCGTTTCATTGGATAGACTTGCATGTGCAGAAATATCCATTTTAATTAGTGTTGAAAAGAAGTCTCATGTACAGAGCACTGCCTGGTAGGTATTTTTACACTCTCCCTCAGTGAACTCATTTTATATGATGATGATTTCCTCTAATTTTTAATTAACATGTCTGAGTTATAGTTGGGGAAAATGATCAGTGTTTCATTAACTGCCTCACACTTGGAGATCTATGCAAACCTAATTGATATGGTTGCTACAGGGTACTTTGTCAAAATGAGCTGTCCTGCCACTACCTTTCTTCCCTTGCTTTTCAGTTACATGAATTTGAGTGAAAAGCATACTGCAACAGCGTAGAGTTTTACCTCTTAAATGACAGCATATGATGTGGCGTTATATTTCAATGCAGTGTTTCATCCAGAATGTTTCAAAACATTATATAGACTGTGTATTGGAAGATCATTTGTTTATCACTGATATATAGTGCCCCCCCTTTGCAAAGAGTGTATATAACAGTGCTTAGGAAAAGAAGTGAGAATAGTTCTTGCTCCTCCTCTGGGGAAAATGGTTGGCTCAACTCTAAGCATCACAATTAAAAATATGCTTGCTAGTCTATAACAAATACCCCTAAACTCATCATGTTTAATATCACAAATTATTAAAGCCTGTTGTTGATACTTATTGATTTATTCAACCATATGTACAAATGAATTATAGTATCTCACTGGAAAAAGTGGTTGAGATGTGCGAAGGCAGGATGGTCTGGTGGTAAAGGTGGTGTACTTGGGAGGCCTCGCCTCTGGTCCCAGCTCTGCTGCTAACCTGCTTAGTGACTGGGACCAGTCACTGGGTACAACTATTGGTGTACTAAAAAAGTCATTTGGGGGGTGGGGGGGGGAGAAGACTGTTATTAGTCATACTCATTAGTAAGTGAGTGTATTCATGTGAAATATTTTTCAAGGGGGTTAGGTTAAGCTATAGTTATTGCAGCTATAAGGTTTCTGTTGCCATACTGTGATAATGAGATAGGATATGAAAACAACAAAGGTAGAAAAGAGCTGAAACTCAGCAATGTACTCGGTACTCTGCCCACGAATTATGTCATGAAACTGAGTTAGAGGTTGAGAAGTCTGAGCAGAAATGCTATTTCTGAACTTGCTTTATCTCAGGAAAAACAAGACTTTTTACTGACTGCTTATCATAGCAAGAAGAGCTAACTGCAATAGCAGTAGTAGAGTTGATACATTATAAATTATTCAGATATGTTTTTATGAATCCATTATTAAAAGGAGAATAAAAACGTTGGTTTTTTTACAAAGTGGTGAAAATGGTTATGGCCATTTGGTTTCCTCTAAAGTTTTGGACTTAGAAATTTGATCGAGAAATCTTTTGTCTAAAAATACAATATTCACAGGAGATATTAAGGCACATGAGCTTAATTTAAAAGCAGTTAATGTGAAATAGAATTGCAGAATACTTGAGGTTGGAAGGGACATCTGGAGGTCATCTGGCCCACCTTCCTGCTCAAAGTGGGGCTTATATCAAAGGTGAGATGAAGTTAAGGACCCGGTCCAGGCACATTTTGAGATCTCCAAGGACAGGGATTGCTCAGCCTCGCTGGGCCACCTGTCCTAGTACTTAACTACTGTCGTGGTGAAAATATTTTTCCTTTTATAACCTATGGGAATTTACCCTCCAGCTTGTGGGTTTTCTTCTCTTGTTCTCAGACTCTGGGAAGAGTCTGTCTCTTTCTTCTCTTTAGGTAGTGGAAGATGCTGCCTTAGTCTTCTTTTCTTCACTAGACAAATGGAGCTGCCTTACTTTTCCTTATCTGTCACATGCTTCAGCTCTCTAACTGTAATCCTCTACTGGACTCACACCAGTCTGTTAGTCTTTGTTGCAGTAGGATCCCCCAAATGGACACAGTATTCTAGATTTTGTATGTAGTTGTTGATAGGGAGCTGCCGAATGATAAATATTAACGTTAGGGAGCCCACAACTCCCTGGATGTAAGGGGACTTAGTTTATATGCCAAACTTGCCATAAGAAGCTGAATGCAACCTGGAAGGATGAGTTACATAAATCTTTGCCTTTGCACCTTGTATTCCAGTTCTGAGAAAAAAGGGATAGCAGTGAAACCCGGATTGAAAGAAAAGAGGAGGGTAGAGAGTGCTTGGTTACAATGGTGATACTAAGCACAAATTCTAAAGGTTCATTTTCCTGGAGAGGTGATGAAAAAGCAAGTTATGGAGAGATGAGTGACAGTATGTCTTTTGATTGGAGCAAGCACATTGCAAGCCCTCAAGCTAAGGAAACACTGCAGCCACTTTAGTGCTAAGCATGATGTAATGCAGCGAACAGTTTCCTTTTTTAACTGTTTCCAGTTCTGCAATTAGGAATGTAACCCATTGCGTTATGAGAATAAAATTTATTTTTCCTGGTAGGCTTTTTAGTGTTGGGTAAATATGACAGTCGGAACACATGGTGTTTCCTTAAAAGCTGTGAATTTGAATGATGGCTTAGTGTTGAAAAAAGGATCTTGGGTGTTCACAATCCAAGGCAGGTCTGTCAGCTACAGAAGTCAGAGTGTGTTTGCCACCGGCTAGAATAGTCCATTTGGGGCAAGTGCCAGGAAAAAAAAAAAGGAAATCTCCCTCGGGGAAGCAGTGGGGACTTAATTCACAGTTTTGTGAAAACTCATTCCCCTAGTTTCTAGGCTTTAGTTCTGAATCCAGTGCTAGTCAGTATTTCTCTATTTTCAATCACAGATCTGGACACTGACATGAATTTTTCTCTTAGGCTTGTAGATGCTGTCTGTATTTACTTGGAAGATTGTTCTCTCTTTCGTATTTTTTCTTTTTTCTTTTTTTTTCTCCTTGTCTCCAGCTGCAGACTTTTTCTTGACAAACTTGCTCTTTCTTCTGCAGAAAATCAGTTGGATTCTGCTGGCAAATAGCCCAGGGAAGCAGAGACTAGTTAGAATAATTATTGCTTGAGGTGTAGGTGTAGGTCTACAAAGCCTAAGGCTAAACAAGAAGAGACAGATTAGAAATAGCTCTTTGGAGTCTGAGAGATGAATAATGTCTGGACTTGGAAAGTTCTTGGATTCTTGGTGAGAACCTGGTGGCGTGGATGAAAAAATGCTGATTATTTTTGTGTGTATCTGCATTCATTTAATCTCCCCTCTGCATGCCCTAATTTTACTAGGCGTGTTTGCCAAGCGATCTTTTCCTTTTTTTTTTTTTAAAATGTTTAACATAGCTCTCCAACAGCAGCGCTATGCTGGCTTATCCCAGAACCGCTATTCATGGAAACCAGTGACAAGGCTCCTGTAAGCTGTTTGTGGGCTGTCCATAAGGGTATATCAAGTACCAGGTAGAAAAATAACTTGTCTTGGCCTTTGGTAGCTGCTGATATTCAGGTCTGGTGCCTTCACCTCAGAAGTTTCCTCAATTCTAGAGGACATAGTCTGAAGACAAGGGGTGAGGGGTGGGGAGAGGACCCACAAAAAATGATCCAGATGCTGGAAAATAAGCTTTATGAGGTAAATTGTAGGGAGGCCAGTCATTAATCTTATCAAAGAGAAAAGGTCAAGAGGTAATGTGATTGCTGTGTATAAGTACTTATATATGGAGAATATATTTGTCAGAAGGGGCCTTTTAATCTCCCAGACAAGGGCATGCAAGATCCCATAGCTAAAGATCGAAGACAGACAAATTTAGTCTAGAAATGACTCATCATTACCTGTCTGTCCGCATAAATAAATATTGGGACTCTTTATGAAAGGAAGACGTAGGAGCTGTATGTTTTTTGAAATGTAGGTAGCTGTATTTTGAGTGATGTGCTTTAAGCGTGCTTCCAAGTTATATGTATTTGGGTCTGGAAGCAAGGGAAGTTGGACAGGAAGGACTTCTAGCTTTGGACTTTGCATCTGAGATTCCTGCAGTTTATTCCTTTCATTTGAGGGCCATCTGAGTGTTCATAATGGCTGCAAATCTCAATCAAGATGATAATTATCTGACACCTCAGAACATCGATCCACAGGAGGTGAGGAGACGTCGCTTTTCTTCCTGGACATATGCTTGGCTCTAGTTACAGTCCCACCTGCCCAAGTGCACCCCCCAACCAAGTGCATGTTCCTCAGGGAGTTGGGGAGAGCCACGGCCTAGAAAGAGACAGTGTCTGAGATAACGGATGCAAAGAACTAGATCTTTGGCTTACCACCTCTTCATAAAGGGAGCCATTTTAGGAAGTATGACTTTGGTTTGAGCTTTATGGGGGGCCACTTCCACCGCACAGAATTGTTGCTGCCTCATTGCTCCATCGAATTACCGTCTTCTCCTTACCCCTGTGTAACCAACAGTCTTGACTGTGGGAATTTTGTCCCTGTCCCCCCTTCCCAATATAAAAGCAAAATATCAAATTAATAATTTGGAATAAATCAGGATATCATGCCTGTTTCTGACACATAAACCCTCAGGAACAATTACAGGATCTTACACAAAATACAAGTAATGTTAGGGTAAGCCAGACTGCAGGTACATCTTAGGAGCCAGGACCCACGTTTTAGTGAATCTAAAAGCTAGACTGCAAAATACCTTACAAGCTGTCTGAGATGCCTAAGTACAGAAATCATTCACTTTACAATAAAAAGGAACCACTGCTAGGAAGCAAAATGTTTTGTTTCTGTAAAAACATGTTTGGTTTGTTTTTTTTGTTTTTTTGGGGTTTTTTTAGTTCAGGAAAGGATTACCTTGTCTAACATCCTAGTAAACATTTACCTCATAGTCTTTAACTGCTTGGATTCGTTATGAATTTAGGCAGAAAACATTTAGGTCTTGTGATCATTATGTGCCATTACCTGCTATGAGGACTATTATACTTTAGTGTATTGAACATTACTGGAATTAACATTGTAGTTGCAATTCCCTTAAGAAGTATCTATTTCTATGGATTTGCAGCTCAATTCTAAGCATTCTGGATAGGAAACATTTAGCTACAGGCAGTTATTCAATTTTTTTATTTCTGTCCTTTTTCTTTGGTTTCAAAAATAAAATTTTAATCAGCATCATCTTCTGAAACTATAAAATAAACAGATTGTCTTGGAGGCTTACTGATTTTCCCCT
>NW_009260399.1:4178149-4187386 GCF_000687185.1 Egretta garzetta | reverse complement strand
ATGTCTGTGAGGGGTGGGGGGGGGGGGGGGGGGGGGGGGTAGGAGTATGTAAGTTGGTTTAGCTTTTTTTTTTTTTTTTTAAGAAAAGAAAGACGTAGCAGCTATTCTTGATTTTAGACACAAATCCATTTTACAAACTTAAGACTAAGCTGCTTCTTAGTCATAACGCCTCTCCTGGGTACGGTGAGTTAGGTATTCAGTCTGCAGATCTCTCAGTCCTTGTTCATATTAGCTGGTCATGCACAGCCACAGAACGTTAGTATTCTTTTCTCTGAGAAAATAAAAAAAAGAAGGAAGGGCAACCCTAGGCACCAGGATACTAAAACCAAAACAAAGACTTGCCTGAGCTTTGACCAGAGACCCTGCACATCTCCCTAAGCTATTTCTGTTAAGGCACCGAGGAGTAAATATTTCTTAGGGACTGACAGTTCTCCAAATAGCTTAACCCACTGAGAAAATGGGCGCTGCTTGAGTTGGATAGGAACCAAAGAACTGAACTGATGGCTTTGAGCATCTGTTTTCCCCCTTCCTGGTTGATGAATTTCTCTGGTAGCCCATTTACTGTCTTTTTATTTTATTCATGGAGAATTCATGTTATTTCCAGGTATCTGATAACTCCTGTTTTTTTTACTGTAGTGCTCTGTCCTTTACATCCATACTCTGGACCTCTTCTTTCTTTTGTTCAAAAAAATTTTTGATCGTCATCCTGTTGTGCCTCACTTAATCAGTGCAACTGATTAAGAGTGGTGTGTGTTGTGTCTCCTCCCTGAGAAATGCACTTGGGCTGCTTGTGTTGTGAGAGGGAAGCTACAAAAAGTATCACTTCAGGTGAACTGCTGTCTGTTTGTTGTCACAGAGATTAAAGGATGCTTTCATCTTCTCTGGACCAGGGAATATGGAGGGGACTTGATTCCCTGTCAGCAGGGAAAGACATCAATGCCCTTGAAATTGTATAGGTTTCCATGGGTGGCTCTCTGAGCTGGGTGGTTTGTGAATATAGGTAGGAAATCTCTGGACTGAGTTAACATCTCCCAGCACTAAACTTTAACGTTTATAATTTCTTTCTTCATATAGTAACAATAATGATGAATTATTAGTTAGCTAATACTGTAATGTCTTATGCTTGTTATTTTAAGTCTCTGAAAGAAAGCCTGAGCCATTTTGATCTGTATTTTTCCTATATTGTGCACAAGAGTTTTTGTTAGGATACCATCCGCATGTTTGACTGCTGAAAGTCAAATTTTAGCTGAAATAAACTTTTGTTTCCTTATTTTTGGCACTGCTCTTCCTGAAGAAATGTCACTGTTCTCCAATGGGAGAAAGAGAGTTTGTTGAAGAATTGGCAGGGAAAATAAAAGATGTTTCTTTTTTTCTTCCCAAACCTTGATCAGCTTTTTACATGATTCTGTCTTCAGGAGGTGGCTGAAGAATCTTGAATGGAAGTTTTATTCATTTTATTGTGTCTACAACATGAACTTCTACAAGCTCTTTCTTGGGCTGGATTGAAAACATCTTCTCCTTTCTGCTTGCTGTTGAAAAATACAGGTGTACTGCCCTGTCTGAGAAGATAGAGGCAGAGGTTGGAATATTCTTTTGGTGCTGACGAAAAGATATTTTTTTCTTCCAAAATGGGGAAATTAAAGGAGTTTATGTTGTTTTGGATATGTGGGTGATATATCTTCCCTGTGGCCTTTAATCTTGTAAAATTCTTGCAAAGCCCAGTATTATTTAAAAAACAAATATATGTAGGTGATCGTGGATTGGCATAATAGGTCTGAGGTTATTTCTAGTAGTTTGCCTCTACTCACTTTCTCTTCTACATTGTGAGTGAATTTTACTTTAAGAAAAGTCTATCCAGAAAGATCTTCAGACACGTGAGTTCCCACTATAGGATAGAAAAGGTTGCATTGTGAAGTATAACCCTAGCTGTTCTCTTTGAGTAGTCTCATGACCCTTATAACTTGGCATTTAAAGCCATACATTTGTACAGCTATGTGCATTTTGTGGAAAACACAGCAAAGTTGTTTTTCCTGTGCACAAATTGTATGAGACATATGCAAACACCGGTTTTATGAAAATTGGATCCTTCCCTTCATGAAAGAGATTTCAAGATGTGATTTCATTTTAATAAGTTTAGAATGGGCTTAATCCAGATTCCAATTGGCTTAAATAGACTTTGGATTAGACTCAAAATAAACGCATGGGTATGGAAGGGTGAGGAGGGAGGAAGAAAAACATCCATTTGCCACCAACACTGAGCTGAAAATTTGCCACTGGGTTTGGGCTGTATCCTCTGCACTCTGGTTATTAGCGCCTTTCTGTCATGGCATCAGATCAATCCCAAACTCAAGAAAAACAATTTGCAAGAATTAAAACCTTCAGATTTTTTTCTTTGTTTTGGGATAAGGTAATTTCCATAAGAAAAAGACTATTGACTTGTAAACAGAGAAGGCTATGCTGTAAGTTTCAGAAATAGAAGATAAATAGAGACAGGCATTTACAATACAAATATAGAACAAACTCATTAGAAAAAAAAGATTGGAAAATAAATAACAGTTCGAGAGAGATGCTCAACATAACGAAGGACGACAGTAAATGTCATGTACAGTGTGCTGAAGTTTTAACTGTTTAGTACTATTAAGTTCTCTAATAAAGTACCTTGATATGAAACACATCATAGTCATACATGCCATTTTGAAGAAATGAAATGTGTTTTTTTTTAGTAGTTACAAAAACTAGTCTGCTGCACCTTCTGAGATGATATATAGTTGCATAAGTTTCTTCTAATTCGTCCCTTGGATTTCCATTTATTCCTTGGCAGAAAGGCAGGTAAGGGGAAAAATGAATTCTTCCCATGTTGAAAATGTTGACCTTTTGGCACAGTTTATATTACATGTCAGATAGGACATCTTTGGTATAGAAGCATGTAACTGTACTTCAGACCTCCCAGCTCTGCAAAGCGCTGCTGCGTTGCTGTAAGTCATGGGTACCGGTGATAGGGTAAGCGGTCCTGAACAGATGCAAGACTTGGGTCTGGGAGCATCATGCATTGGAAAAGAAGATCCTTAAGGTTAGTGGCACACAGAATTTATGGTGTGTCTGTTGATCCTGCTTCTCAGTTTGTCCTCTTTTTATATGTTGCCTTCTGCTCTGCCCAGAACGACTTCTGCAACTCATTTAACTATGGATCCATCCAGTCTTTCTGAGAGGGTCAAGCTGGAAGTGTAAGTCCTCAGCATGATAAATCAATAGGGGAAAAAAGTACTTTCAAAGATCTAGTCAGATCTAGATAGGCAAAACTGTTCTCTAGAGGTATGTGTCTCTGTCCCTAGCGGCTGGTACATCCTAAAGTTAGGTGTGATAAATCAGAGTGATACATCTCTGCCTCCTTTTCCCAATCGTAAAATAGAAAGCACTAGTATCTTACATTAAGGGGATGTGAGAAGCCTGAAATTACTGCATTTCTACAGAAAAGAGCCATGAGAAGGTGTAAGTGTTTGAGATAACTGTTCAGAAGTGTTCTAGGCATGAATTAAAGATATTTTCCTTCCAAGTCTTGTGCTGCTTAACTGTTGTACCTATCTTTATATCTATGAAGACAGGAAAGAGTAGTTCTCGTAACATGAAGAAAGAAGTTCTTAACTTATTTCTAAAACAATCTAGGATCACAGGGGAGAGACCAAGCATGAAAAACATCAGCTCTGAGGGGGAGAATTTCACATTAAGAGTTTGTTACTGAAACTGCTTTGCAGCCCTAGCTACAGCCTGCTAAATGCTGACATACAAAAACTGTCTCCAAAGAATCTGTCGAATGCCTAAGTCCTTGCTGGAGTAAAATAAAGAAATATAGACTTCATTTATCAGAGCCTACAATCTTTTCCTGCTTGTATCTACTTGATCTGAGGGTCATTTAAAATGTATTAGAGGTTTAAGATTGGAATGCGAGGCTAATTTGAAGCCTGCTTCTAAGATGACTGATTGTGTTAATATTCTTCATACTGGTTAAACTAAAGCATTGTGTCTGTGTGACAGCATGGTGTTAGCTAGGGATCCAAAATGACATGGCATTGCCTGGTGAAATAGCTGTTCCTTTTCACAGATAATGCTGTATAATTCCACTTAGCTTTAATGACCCCATGGCTCTTAAGGTAATGAACACCTAGGGCAGAGGCTGGGTGAGGAAATACAAAAAGCTGGCAAAAAGTCAGTGCTCACAGATTGGAAACCTCCTGGTTTGGCTTTGGACTGAATGTGGAGAACTCTGCAGCACTCCCCTGGCCCCTTCCAATGTTTTCGCTGACATACTTGGCCCCTGACCAATATTCCCAACTGCTCCCAAGCCCTTTCTAATAGTCTCCTAACCCAGTTGGATGTTCCCTCAGCTCCTTTACGCCCTTTCCATTGGCACAGATATGAAGTTCTGCTGCTTCAGGGATAATGCTGAAGATAAATGTGCTTTCATCCTTCTTCCTCTCAAGGGGGGTCATTCCCAGTATTTTACAGTAGCTGAATTCTGTTAATGTCATTTGAGATGTTCCAAATTTATTCTGAATGTGGCCACGGGGAGCAGACGGGCTTGGCGTTTGAGTGGGAATGGTCCCCTTTCACACTGTGCTGGGGGTAGTGTGTTGGTACTTCTGTTGAAATTAATTATTTTAGCAAGATAAGTAGGGATGAAACAGTTAAAATGAAAAGCAGACATAGAAAGATCAACTTCCACCCAGGAAAAGGGCAGGGACGGGGTGGCATTGGGCCTAGTCTGTCCCTGTGCGAAGCTGCAGAGCAAATAGTCCTGGCTTGGAGAAGCACCCGGGCCAACCCCACTGGGAAGGCAATCGTGCTGGGGGGACTAGAGGACTTTTTTTAGACAGCACTTAAAGTGACAAGCCCAGATCTGTTTTGTGTTATTCCTGTTTTACTAGGCAACCCCCTGGCTTTTCTTTTTTTTTTTTTCCTCCCCTCACTGTTTTGATGTCATTGTCCAGGCTTGATTTTGTCTTTGGAATAAAGGGGTATTAAAGTACCCCTGAGCATGTTAATGCTGTTCAGTGCAACACACATGCTCTGTATCACAAAAGGTGCGAAACAAGTTTTACATCTGCCTCTGCTATGTCTCTGGTCTTTTGACTAAAATATTAATCAGTGTCACTCTGTCACTGTAATATAACTGCCTTGAGCTTTAGCACGTTTGTCCTGGCAGTATGCCTTTCGGGTAGGAGTCTGCTGTTGTCCCCTTCTGTAGATCATGCGGCCATGTTTATCTTTCTCACTTACAAAGAACAAATTCAGGTACCTACAGTATTCAGGAAATATAAAGTCCAGTCCCTATTCATGATAAGAAGGATATTAAACATTGCGAGTCTTTGGCTGATCTCGATGCAGCGTCAAAGTGCTTGCTCCCATACACACTCTTATAAAGCCTCTTTATGATAGGCAATTAGGTCTTATTTGAACACTGTAAGCCATTCTCAGAGATAATTAAATGTAATTTTGAGGTCAGCATAGGTTGATGTAACCTCTGATAAATATGATGTTATCTGGTACAATGATATTTAATCATGGGTTCTGGTGAAGACAGAGCAGCTGTGAGGGAGAGTAACCAATATGAACATATCTGCCAACAGCCCTGCGTCAAATGAATGGTTTTCCCAGCTTGTGGTATCCTCTACAGATGTTTCCATATGTCTTGCATAATAATGTCTTTTTTGAAATAAAAAGCATAATTATTTTTATATGGTAGTGGTAAAAGAAAAAAAGTTCTGGCTTCGAAAAGGGATTTAGTGATAAAGATTGGAAGTTCACTTTCAATTTTTGTCTTTTACTATTGCGCAGTAGCACTGCATGACAGACTGGGAATATATCACAGACAGCACTTAAATTTGATCTTTCTTTTCTGGTAGTGAATAACTATATAACATTGATGACCAAGGTGAATTGTCTATCCCTAATACTGGATTCCTGAAATACCTGGAAGAGAGTAAAGATGTTTTACATATGTCTTCTTTGGATTTCAGCTCTGCTTCCTCTTGAATCTTCAGGGGAATGGAAAAGAATATTCAGACAATAGGTTTGCTTCTGCAGAAGGGGTTGTTAATTCAATTTAGAATACGTTATTAGAAGAGGTAAGTAAAGCTAGTCTGTATTTCAAAAAAAATTACAATTAGGAGTCAAGCCAGACGAGGAAAAAAATATTCTTCCTTCATGCTTTAGAAATGTATTCTCTTGGCATGTTTGCAGATGTGGCTTATCAAATACTGTGTTAAATATTTAAACCTAAAAAGCCCCTCTGGTTGTGTAGAAAAAGGCAATGGCAGAGAACTGGAGATTTTTGTGCCAGAGGTGACATTATTTTGGGCTTTTTGGAAAAGAACGTGAAGTTGAATTGAACAAGTAGTTAAAATGTTAGACACTGTTTCCCAAGCTGCAGATTTAGTCTAGAATTTTGGTCCTTTAATTCTGTGGCCTTCAAATTGAGTTCCTGTTTGCTTGAGTGAGCTCCGCAGCTGCAGCGCGCCCAGGAATTTGAGCTGCATCTAATGATTATTGAAATGAGTAGCAACATGAATATGTTAGAGTAGCAGCAATCCAGATTGGTTGACCAATTTTACATATGCTTTGATTTTTGAAGACTAAACATTAAAAGTCACAAGCACAATATTCTCTGTTGTTGTGCTGATGGGTCAGGCAGTACCACCTAGAAGCCTGTGCTTATCCAAGCAGCCAGCTGCTAAAAACTGAAGTAACGGCCCAACTGCCTGAGTTGCAAATTTCTGAAGGCTAGAAGATATATTTGGGAAGCATCTTTATTTATATGCTTCCCCCATTTGTATACTTCTGTATTTTTTGTTTGCTGCTGTTGGAGACAGGTTACTGACCTAGATGGACCTGTGGTATGAAGCGATTTGGCTACTTCAGCCATATGGCTATCTCACTCTCTGTCAAATATGATTGAAATCAGTCAGTGGATTTAGAAGTATGAGGTAGGGATGAGCAGCTAACAGCATATATATACAGTGTATGTGTGGTGCCATCACATAAACATCATTTTCTTAGGAGCTTGCACTGAAAATCTGATATAATTTGTTGATGTGAAGACTTCTCTTTTTCTGATTCTGAACATGGACTGTAGGCTCCTGAAGGCAGTAGGCTGTCTTTCTGTTCCGTGTTTGTTCAGTGCTAACAGAATATAATCCTGTTCTGTGCTAGATAGTGGATTAAAGATATTAGATATCTTAAAGTTACTCTTCTGTATAAATGTTTGCAGGGTCAATGTGTAAAGTACTATATTTAACATGGTTTTGAATCCGGAAGCAATCACAGCCACCACTTTCAAGACAATGCACTTATGCAGCTCTTGTGGATAGAAATACCTCTTAGAGAATAGGAATTGAGCCATTATTATGTCTTGCCTTGAATTATGAATAAATTCACTGTACAGAATTATTACTAATGCTCAAGACAAGTGCACTGGTCCGGTCAGTGGCTTCATACACAGTAACTTCTCTCTTCTTCCAATACAATTTAGTTGTCTTTCATGTTAAGTCATGGGTTGCTTTTATGAACTTTATTACCAGAGAGGAGTAGAAGCTTATACAGTGAATTCTAAATAGCTTTACTGATGGTCTAAATGTCTCCTCTTTCACCTTTCATAACAACGCTACAACAGAGTAAACCTAAACACTCTTGTTCCATTTACAGTTCTCCCGGTGTCATCAAATTATTATGAAGTTGTTAATAATATTATGGCAGTTGGTCCATATAATAGATCTGTGGTAATAAACCTTTATATTAATAATCTCTTGGTTTTTACTTTTCTTGCAAGAGTCTTTCTTTTAAATAAAGAATGTAAAAACTAATGTCAACCTTAGCATGATGATTGAAGAGCTTGCTGCTCTGTAAGTGGAAATGGCTTGAGGGATTGGAGCAGTAGGTGGTTGCCTTTAATTTGCTAGGGACCTTTTTGATTATTAGTTGTCAAGAAAGCTTTGGAAGTACAGGGGGTGGTGGTGACTAATTAATAAGCTGTGCCTAGAACATCTTGATCTCCCTGAAATAGTCACAGTTTATAGTGAAATAGAGTTTAATAGCTGAAAAGGTGAGTTAGGCTGAGTTCTTGAACAAAACAGCAGCTTATGTTCCAGTCACATGGAGTATTAAGTGCCCGTTCAAGTGACTCTCATAAACACTTCTCTTGATTTCAGTGGGTTCATTCACATCAATTAAACTAAGCAGATGCTAAAAAGTTTGCAGGAACTTGAGTCTGTCTGAGCAGTATATTTTCCTGGTAGCTCTGGCTGCCCAGAAGTATTTACAGTGTGCTCTCACCTTCTAATAAACTTGGGAAAACATAAAAATGTGCAATTATACTTGGAGTTATACATTTGAAAGTATGACTCTTTTCCCGTTAAACTTCTGAGTAGATGCCAAAAAACCCCAAACCTTCAAATCATAAATGGCAGGGGGCAAATAAAGCTTAATCCATAAGAATCCATGTAGATAGAAAAAGAGATCTGTGTTACAAATGGTCCATGAAAGAAAACTTCATGAAGGGAGCATGGAAAAATGAATTTTTTCCATAATCAATGTTTATCAAAAATAGAAGGATCTTAGCAAATACTTCCCAGAAAAGGAAAAAAAAAAAACCAAACCCAAAACCAATCCAAAGATAAAATATAAACACCAGGGAAGTGATTGATCTAGAAACACCAGGGCAGTGATTGATCTAGACTTCATTCATTTTTCCTTTCTCACCCATCTTAGGTGACATGGTGATGCAAACAGAGGATTAAAACGGGCTTCTTTAAAGCCAAAATTTTATTAGGAAGTGATTAAAAGCACATTATATCTCTTCAAGTGAAGGTTTGCTCTTTTTGGTCCAGTCTTTCTACAAAGCATTTTCAGAAGAGAGCAAGAGAAAAGGAGAGGAGAAAAATGTAGATAATTCTGACTCTAATTATTCATGGATAAATGTAATCTGTGGACTTTTCCACTTGTTTTCACTGTCTGTCGTTCACTGAAAACTGAAGACAGTTCTATATCCAGAAAGGATTTTGGGGTCAGAAACTGCTACAACTCTTTTGTTTGGAGAATGGTTTTGAGCTGTAATTACCGTAACAGTGAGAATCCACTCAGGCAGGAGCTAAGTTATGGAAGCAGGGGAATGACATGGGAGAATCAAAATTCTCTCTGTCCCCCTCCTCCCCTCCCCCCCCCCCCAAAAAAAAAAAAAAAAAAGGG
>NW_009260399.1:4174331-4178098 GCF_000687185.1 Egretta garzetta | reverse complement strand
GGAAGGAAAAAATAGAGGTAGAGAAATTTCTGAACTTCAAGGTCTCCCGACCTGGACAAATTGACCAGAATTACAGTTATTACCTCCACTGAAAACTTACTTCCAATGCACACTGCATATGCTTTCGTAATCCTAAGGGATTTGTCTTCCATACCTCAGCCCATATGGAGAAATACTAGCCAACTCTGGCTTTATGGAGAGGTCAAGAGCTTTAGTAAAGAAGCAAGTAATAGAGCACTACTTTTGTCACAAAAGCTGAAATTCTTCATTTTCCTCTTTTTCTTTTTTTTAAATTTTAAATCTGTACTGTGTGATATGGTTGGTGTATGCCTGTCATCTAGTATCAAAATAAAACAATTTATTGGAAAGAAAAGGGTGAAAATACTGTGTCCTGAATTCTGTGCAGGGAACCTGGCAGGGAACTGGAGGTAACGGTGCTCGGTTTATTCTAATGTTCCTGAAGGGAGGTGAAGCCGCAGTGGTCTGCCATCTTGCTGCAAAGGGGCAGAACACGCTGGGATCAGAGCAAGCAGCAGAAAGGTAATTGGAAAGCTGTAAGGTGCAGTAAGGACTGCTCCTAAAAGAAGCCTGTGATGCTCAAATACTGCTCAAGGGATCTATACCAGACATCCATGTCTTTATTTTGAAATCAAAGGATGTATGTATTTTTACTTGTATTTACTTAAAACCCCCAAACAACCAAAACACCAATCTTCAAGCTTCATTAACGTTGTTCTTCTTCAGGGGTTGCAGGTGGAAAGGCCTTGGTGGTGTTATTGATAACAAACATGTTCTGAGGAATTGGGGAAGAAAGAATGTTTGGGGACTTTGGTTTCAGGGCAATGAAAGCAGAAGGGATACATTTCTTAGGTATATTTGACCAGAAGCATCATCAGGTGTTCGTAGAATTATTGTTGCTACCTCCATTGATATATTCTGGGGACTAACTCAAAGAATTGTGGGTGAATTTAAGATTAAATGATTTAAAAAGGTTTCAGAAGTCTCCTCATAAAACACGAGACTGGATGGACTAGGAGATCTCTAGGTAACCCTGTAAATCCATTTCTAAATAAAGAACCTGGTGAGTCTAATTCTCCTCTGTTGCCTACATTTATTTTAGCTATAAAATAACACAAAAAAAGCTGAATTTATTTTAGCTGTCCATGAGTGATGGTAGTGTGAGCTGGTTAAGAATTGTACTCTTGATTGTTGCTCAGTTGCTGTTGTGCTTCAAGCCTCTCTCCATCTATGGGCCACCCAAGTACTTTCACAATGACAACTGTGTGTATGAATCATTGGCTTCCATCCAATCTGTAAAATGCTTGTAATTATGGAGTCCCGTTGAAATGAAATCAGTGAAACAGGGCTCTGCTCCTACCAGTGATGCACAGAATCCAGAGATCCTGAAGACCTTTATGTTTTTATTGTGAAATGATTCCTGTTGCTCTTTGAATCTATTTATTAATTGAGAAAAAACCCTGTTCTGGTTAGCAGGACCACTATTTAGCCTGAAAAGATGCCCACAATCCAGAGAACAATGCTGTTAAATCTGTTAAATAGCTGACCTACATTTTTTGGATATTGGAATGAAATCCACTGGCATAGTTGAAATAGTGGTCAGCCCCCCAGCAGCCTTGTACTTCTCAGGTTGCAACAGGAATCTGGTAACAGTGTTTAAGACGGCTCATTATGGCTTTGTTTTTCCTACTAAGTTGGTCTCCATACTTCTGAAATGCAAAGTAAGGTATTTCAATTTTTGAATTAATTTACCAGTCAGATTGGAAAATACTGACAGGTGTTTCTCAGAGCCATGACTCAGATTAAGGCACCAATCCTGCCGTGTAACTAAAACATCTTGCTGCTCCCCAGCGCAGTCTGCAATTCCCTGAAAGCCATTCGTTTGAAGTGTGTGGAGCAGCAGTAGCTTTCTGATTTGGTGTGTGCATCCCCTGGATGGACTACCGCTACCCAAGCAGTACGGTGAGCCCGCTTCTTGTTCCTGCAAGTCTGTAACACTTAGGGCGGGTGCTGAGTTACAGAAATGGCTTATCTGGAAGGTGCTGCTTTGGTGCTTCTATAGAGGTTAAGTTCAAAGCAGGTGGATTGAGGGTAACCCACTAGGATCTTCTGTGTGCTGTAATAACCAGGTTCATTCAGGAGTGAAACATCGGGCTTACCCTGTAGTAGAGTGGCTCAAGCGTACATTGCTGAAAATCATCTGAATTAAAAAAGTTATGGTTGTACTGTGTACAGGGATGAAAAAAATTGGCTTACTAAGTTCAGGATTCAGTCTGTGGTTCTGCACTAACGTAAGGAAACAAATACCTTTTGATATTTTCTTTTTTATTCTCATGCACCAAATATGCATTCTTGTATCTCTCAAAAAAAAATCCTAGGTCAATTTTTATGGCTTACGAGGAATTTCAGTTCAGAAAAGCACAGTCTGAAACTTTTTCCTTAATAATTGGAGCCAATAGATGCTCCCAGTAGTGAAGTTTTTTTCTTTTTCTCCTTAATTGCAAGCACCAGCAGAAAGCTGTAGTTAAGACACTGACAATAGAATAAATAGCTGACCTGATGGAGCGTGCTTGGGCTGTAGCCAGGAATCTCATCAGTAGATACGCTCTCCTCTGGGAAATGGTTCTTTCTCTTGGCTTTGTAAGTCTTGTAGTAACCTATTTAAACGTAAAAGATTTTTTTTCTTGCTTGCTTTATTTTAAACCAACCCTTTGTTTTTATAGACCATCAAATTCTAACCAAGTGGTCTGGTAGATTGTTACTTTTTTGAGAACAGGAGAGATTAATACTATTTGTGAAATATGGATTGGTTCTGCTTTTACTTATATTGATATACATCCAGCAATAAGTGTTGTGAATTTATTAGGCTTAGATAACCCTGAGTGGAACTGGTATTATAGCTCAGTTCTGCAAAATGTTGTGTTATTTCCAAAATGCCAAAACACCCATGGTCTGGAATTCTCTTCTCTCACACGCTCCAGCATACAGAGACCGCAGCATAAATGTATCATCAGCATATTAATTATCTGAATAATCAGAGTGAATGCCTACAGTTACTGTGTGCTGGAGATTTCATCTGGTGATCAGGAGCAGAGGAAGTGCCAGCTAAAAACCAGCATGCTCCAAACTGTTGGAGACTGATGTTTACCCTGCATTAAAGAAAACCAACAGCTGTGCAAGGAACCAGAGGTTCTTCCCGTCTACCTCTATAGGGTTGCTATGGGAACGTGGGTATAAGAACCACTAATATGGACTGGCAGCAAGTGATGGAAACCTGTTTTAAATTATCCACATATAAAACATAGTATTTAGCTTGATACACCAGTCATGGACTAGTGCTTTACGTTGTTTGACCAGTGAATTTGTCGGATGTTGAGTGAGTGGAAAGTGTTTCTGGCTGGCTCTTCTCATAGGTTGAAGATGTTTTGTGGGTGAAATTTATTTGTGTATTTTGTTGGCTGTTGGTGACATAGATGAGTAATTTACAGAGCACAGAGCTGGTTCTCAAAGGGAAAAAAAAGTGATACCATCTATGAATGAAAAAAGACAGGCATGAAAGTTGCATTCCTCATCTTGTAGGGAAGACCAGAACTCATTTTTGGCCTGAATTTGTTATCTGGATAATCAAAGTTAATCACCATTGTTTAACACTTTGGATTAAAAAAAAAAAACAACGTATCTGTTGATGTCCAAGAGAGTTGCCTCCTAAATTTAAGTGAGTGTCCATATTGGTTCTTCCTGCTGGGAAA
>NW_009260399.1:4158904-4174290 GCF_000687185.1 Egretta garzetta | reverse complement strand
GGGCTGCCTGGGGTGGGGGGATTTATGTGACTGTTCCAACTCCACCGCTCATGTGAAACGGGCAATATTTCATGAAGTCACCAGGTTTGCAGAAAACTTTGAGTGCTGAAATAATTCTTCTCAGAAGGAGAAAGGAAAAAACCTAGTCTAAAAGCAAAACTGCGAAGAAGTAAAAATAAAGTGAAATACATTGCAGATTTTCAGGAGCCTCGCTTTTGCGTTCACCAGAATAATGCTGCCCATGGTCTACTTCTGTTTCTTATATCACTGTTCATATATTAATATGTTTATTCTCATTTTCTTTTTAGGTCATCCTGATCCTTACCAAGTATTATCATACTGACATGGGGAAAGTGCTGGAGAGCTCTTTGTGGAGGTAGGTTCTCTGCTTTTCCTCTAACCTTTCCCCACGCCCCCCCGGCCCCCTTCTCAGAATAGATCCTTCTCTTTTCCCTTTCCAAACTGCAGTTGAGTTGAGCCGGTGGCTGATTGATGCTAATATAGCAAGATTATCCAGCCTGTCATCAGCTCTTACTCCTCTTCCTTAAACGCAGTTCCTGCAGTTCAATAAGAAAGAGTTTGAAATGAGTTTTAACAGTAGAGACAAACCATGATGGAAAGTGTAAGGTACCTTTCTGATGCCGCTTCGCAAGATGCCATTCTTTTCTCTTTTTAGAAATTTTGCAACAAAGTTACTTAAAAACTTTGAAATACCTGTTGTGTTGGGATGGGTCCCTTGGGAGATCTTACTGCTCTTGAGTACTGTCTTGAGGTTTGTAAATAATCCTGATTTGGAAGCAGTCACAACTGGATGAAATGTAATACCAGTGCAGGTTATATCGTCTTACGACAACTGGGCATAAGTAGTAATCCAAATAAATTTCTAAATTGATTCTTATTTCCTCAACATTAGCGAATTAAGATATCAGTATGCTTGTTGCCCGCATTGTACATGAATTGCATGGTCAGGTATATATCAGCACAAAACTAGGCTAGGGTAAGCCTATCTTATGTTGGTCATACTGGTTATCTTCTCATGTGCTGATTTTGTTTTGCTAGTGTGTGCTCTCATTTTCTGTATATCTGTATAAATCTTCCACCACAAATTTTTGCTAGATCCATTACGTACACTTCAGAAGTGAAAGTATTTCAGTGTTACCAATAAATACAGTATTGCTCCAGCATTTGCTATGCTGGTTTTGCTGGGTTACCTGTAGCAGTAGAAATAATTCTTGAAATTTTCTGCCAGGATATCTAAATAGTTCTTATTAATGACAGGAGACTTATTGGAGAAGTCTTATCTGAAACTTATGTAGCCCATAAGCTTTAGGTCCAGAAACAAGTGGGTTATTTAATACCTTGTGGCTTAGGTACTTGTAAACTTTGTACCATCACAAGAGCTTGCGTGGGCACTCAACCTTCATCTGTGTGTGTAAGGAGCTTTACAGAGACAATCCAAGAAAAGGAGTGGGCAAGGGAATAGGGAGTGGGAAAGGCTGTGACCAGGACATGCCGCGCACCAGCCTTGCTACTTGTTTTGAAGGAGGCTGCGTTGTTTTAACCTTGTGGGATTTCTCATAGCGACAACGTACCTTTGCAATACCTTGCTGTCATACTGGTAGCTGAGTAGTACAGTCTGACCAGGAGCAGTGGTCCACGCAGCACTGGTGGGTATTTTCAAATAAAGAAGAAACTTCTAGTCATAAAAAGGACTAGGACTGTTCAGGAAAGAGAGTAAGATCAAATGAAGCCTGCTTAGTATTGGCTCAGGATTGGCCTTTTTAGGGCTATGATGGTTCATTTGTAATTATCCTTTAAACTTACAAGATGTGAAATTAATTGCACATTTGTTTCTGTTTTAATTTTTGTCCAACATCTTGTGCAAAGAAGACAACCAAATGGCAGTTTGGATACTCCCACAGTTGCATAAGCACACATTGCTCGCCTGTTATATGCCCCTGGCCTATGCAACATGTGCAATATGTTTCAAGTTTTGCTATTCACGCTTCAGTGTAATCTATCATAGAAGTCTTTTAAACTTATTCAGTCGGACTCTTCAAAATAAACTCTCTGCTCTTTCAAAATAAACATGAAACAGGCTTCAGATAATGTTGCTTTCTTTTGAGAACATAAACACTTTAAACAAGGTCATTCAGACCTTGCTGACAGCTGGTGTAAAGAAGAACTGGTGTGAACTGCATTCCAATAAAATTGATGTTGGTGTGCATCATAGGGAAATCAGGCCCTTTTACTTACAAGCAATAGGTGTACCAGGTGCTTTCGTTGTTTGTTAAACTAGGATGGAAAAGCTGAAAAGAATAAAGTGCTTAAGATTAGCACTTGGGCCAGGGGTTGTAGCTGATCCATCCTTAGACATGTTCTTCTCTGGGCTCGCCTCCTTCCTTCGCCTCTGCTCACTGTAGCATAGAAGTGGCACATGTGGTTGTCAGACTGGGGGAGTTGCAAAGTGCCTGGATCTGGAAAAGCACAAGTGGTGCAAAAATATCAAATAGTGCCTCTCCCTGTTGAGATGTAGCTTGTTATTTGTACTGAATAAAATAAAAATAAATACTGTCTGTGAAGTCAGGGAAGTTTTGTCTTCTCTGTGTAAAATGGTTGGGTGTAAATTGCTGAGGCTCCATGTTTGCTGATGGCACTGGGGTGTCGTACTCACATTGGCAGCCTGCCCAGAATGCACACTGTATATATTTTTCAACTTTTTTGTCTGATTCTCTTTTGCATTCCTCTCATTTGCATCAGAATAAATATACAGTAAAACAGGTGTGAAAAATGTTATGGTTTTTTTCTTCAGCAGACAAAAGCCATTAATCTTGGTGAGGTTTTTGTGCCTTAGTGGGCATGGAGCCTGTCTGGTTATTTCCTGAATCAGCCCAGTGTTTTTCTTCTTCCTATCTTGCCTGGCTATATCATACCAGCTACTTCATATCCTCTAAGTGAAAATAAACTTGTTTTATAACCTGATCAATCCCCACCAGGTTAATTTTTTAATGTTAATCTCCCACTTTCATCTTGCCAATCAGTAAATATTATCCTAGCTTGGCACTTATTGCTTCTTTTGTTTCTTGAAACTGCATCTTTCTTTTCTTCTGCTGAAACATATTTCCTCTTCATCTCTCTTTCTTTTTCTCCCATCACTCAACATAATTGGGTTTTTTCCTTGCTTAGTGGAACAGGGAATGAGAAGGGAAGAGTGACTCAGTGGTCCAGTGATGCTTATTTGTTCTTAGTGACCTTGGAGTTGCAGTCAGACTTTTGAGAGTAATGCAAATGGTGGGAAAAACACTGGTCGGGTACCTGCCCAGCGGGGGCTTTATGCGAAGAAGATAGATCTTTTGGAAGTGGATCTGGGTGACGAATTTCTGTGCCTCTGCAGAGCGTTGTTAATTTGTGTAGGTAATTTATGCCTGCCCACACAGGTCAGGTTACAGGATTGGGAGGCCTAAGTTTTAATTACCTTGGAATCTTTTTATTGTTGAATAAACAGGAAAATGGTACTGGATAATGAAAGTCTTAACAACTTCTTACTAGCAGCAGCCACGTCTGGTTACACTGAAGAGGTGGAGGCATAAATCTCGGTGGAAGCATGTAGTTAGAAAACACCAGGGTGTGCTTCTCTAGTCAGCTATTTTTGATACTTTGCTAATTTGCTTATTAAGTAATTGTTAAGGTTGGGGTAAACTGTGTAGTTATTTGACTCAAAATAAGGTATGGAAATAAACAGAGCTGACATTGGTTGCCTCTTGAATATAAATTAAAATAACTTATTGAGAAGGAACGGAGAATTGTTTTCAGGTTTATTTTTAGAGTTTCTAAACTGCAGTACATATTGGGAATTCAGGTTTGATGTTGTGTTGAGCCTCATGAGCATAATGAAAAAACTGATACTGCGACTAAAACTTAAAATTCAGGTATTAAAATTATCTTCACAAATTGTGCGTATATTGAAGATAGTTTGCATACTAGTGCTGTTCCTGTCAGTGTCCGCACACATCTTCATCCAGCATGTTCACAGTATGAAGGACCTGAATCAGAGAGACCATTTAGGATAATAGATACTTGAGTATGTGTTTTCATATGCTTTATGGACCAGTTAGTTCATAAATATATAGGTGCATGTATTGTATAACCTCAGGTGCCTGCTTTGCATATGTTGCATGCCTGCAGCTTTCGGTGTACGTACCTGAATCTTACAATCAAATATTTTAACTTTGAATTGATACCACTAAGAAATTAATACTAATACTTGCACACCTGAGTTAATTAATCCTAGTAATGACCCTTGGAAATAAATATAGATCTATTTTTATTATATTATTCCATTTTATACACAAGGCACCTGAGATGGTGACTGATTGCTGAAGGTTATGCGGTGACTCAGCATTCTGTGGCCGTGGAATTGGCTTCCAACCCTGTGCTTAGGCTGGCTCAGAGTCCTGTTTCTGGTATGCATGCAGCCTTCCCCTTCTTAACTTGATCTAAGCAATGAATAATAGATGCTGATGATGATTCCTAATAAAGTTTTGATTGCATATTATCAAGCACTAACGATATGGTAGCGCTAATGCAACTTGCTCTGTAATTGCCATTGTTCCCAATGGCATCACCATGTTGTTATTGCTTCACCACAGCAAAACAAACGGCATTATTTGATGTTAACTGCACTGTTAACTCCTCTCAGCATTCCATGCTGAACCCCAAGTAGGTCCATTTTTAGGGGTGTTGGGATATTTTGCCCCATATTGTAAACAACAAACTGCTAAATGAAGAAATAGTCTTCTCTGACTGCTTAAATATGGTTGGATACACTAGCTGGACATCCTGGGGCTCCTTACTCCAAATGCAGCCTGAGGAGGGAGCGAAGTCGCAGCACTGTGCGAGGAGGTTGTGAGTCCAGGTCAGCGGCTGGCAGCTGGAGGTGAGAGCAGTTGGGTGAGCCTCACGGACAGCATGAGACTTGGGTAACCTCAGGGAGTCAGGAAAATCCTCTCGGTGGCGGCACAGCTGTTTCTATCTGCACTCACAAAAAGCCACGTATTCAGGGCAAGACCTGGTTGTACAAGCTCATCACTGGCCGTCAGCAGGGATCAATGCACAGTGATGCATGGTGCTTTGGGCATTTACAAAAGGTGCATGCCCACACTAAGGTTAAAATCCAGACTACAAAGAGCAGGAGATTCTGTTAAGGTAGATGCAGTGAACAATGTACCAGTCAGGAAAGTAAAATATCCAGACCCTGTGTGGTTCACAGAGTGTGAGAAAATGATTATGGGCATTTGTTTCCAAACTCTTTGGACTTTTAGGTGAAACTCACTTCACCTGTTCCCTGAAATTAATTTAAAAAGCAAAACAAAAACCCCCATATAGAGTCTGGTGCCGCAGTGAAATTCTTTCTTGGTGTGAAATGCTGCTTACTAAGTGAGCAACTGTATTCTGCAGCAACTTGCACTTCCAGATGGTCTTATACTGTGGTTCTGGTTTGAAAAGTGACTTTGTAGAAATGGCCCCAAGGGATGGAGTTATTGAGCCTGTGATTTCCATATCAAACTTGCTCTCTTTCCAAGTAAAAACAAAAAAAGAAATGGCTTTCTAATTATTAGCCCAGTGAACTCAGCTTGGGATCTAGTGTCTAGCTGTGCTTTCTCTGGCTAATGCATCATCCTGAGTAATGGCAGTTTTGTAATCAAAATAGACTGCACTCAATTATACCTGTGCAGCTCTTTTGTCCTCTATTATATTCTTATTTACACCTGTTCTGCTGTGAAAAGGTTTTGGGAGGTACTGTTGAAAAGGTAGTCCTACAATTAGAGTTTTATTTCTCATATTGAACAACAGATTTTTATGCTCTCTTTGATCATATTTCCATATTCACCTAATAACATTACAAAGACTTTCATTATCTTTGCTACAATTTCTATCTTGCTAATACTCTACAGTGCATCATCATGAGTTGAATTGTGCAGGAAAGTCTCTATTTAGTTTATTTAGGGCATTTAAAATGAGCCGTAAAACCATAGTTAGAAAGTGAATGTAGTGGATTTCAGCCTATCAGTAATGTTTTATTATGGGTGTCAGGTAAGAAAAATAGGTAAAAGACAAAGGAAATGAAAGGAATGTGTCTTGACAAACTTTGGAATGTACAAGATATTGAAGAGATGGTTATTGATGTTTTTGATAGGCAGTGGTTTATTAATTTAGGGACCTAAAAGGTGTGGATGTTGCAATGTGCTTCTATAGCGTGTGCTCTAGTGGAGATACGACCCACCACAGTCGTTCCTAAGACCAAGACCCATTCCATTGTCAATAACCTTGTTGTTCCCTCGGTGCTGCACTCATCCTGTCACATGTTTTGGCTGTAGCTTTTGGCCATTCAATGAAGGAATGAACTTTGGTCGTGGATGTTGGGAACCATTCTCCGAGTTGTGACCTGTAGACCCCTCTGAAAGAGATGTCTTTTAAATGGCTCTCCAGGGCCTGGAACTTAGCTAAAGGAGGTCCTCTTATGTCTGTGTAACCATAATAACACTTAAAATATTTTTATGACTAGTGTGTGTGAAGGTCTGAACTGAAAAAAAAAAAAATCCCACAAGCAAGTAAAAGCTACCAAAGAAGTCTATTCAAAATTCTTTACTGAATATCTGTTGCTCACAGATGAGAGTGTTCTGTCACATCTACTCTTCCAAGTTTTCAGCAACTCAGAATGCTGCTGCTGATTTTGAATGTTTACATGGTGGATGTTGCAATGTGCTTCTATAGCGTGTGCTCTAGTGGAGATACGACCCACCACAGTCGTTCCTAAGACCAAGACCCATTCCATTGTCAATAACCTTGTTGTTCCCTCGGTGCTGCACTCATCCTGTCACATGTTTTGGCTGTAGCTTTTGGCCATTCAATGAAGGAATGAACTTTGGTCGTGGATGTTGGGAACCATTCTCCGAGTTGTGACCTGTAGACCCCTCTGAAAGAGATGTCTTTTAAATGGCTCTCCAGGGCCTGGAACTTAGCTAAAGGAGGTCCTCTTATGTCTGTGTAACCATAATAACACTTAAAATATTTTTATGACTAGTGTGTGTGAAGGTCTGAACTGAAAAAAAAAAAAAATCCCACAAGCAAGTAAAAGCTACCAAAGTAGTCTATTCAAAATTCTTTACTGAATATCTGTTGCTCACAGATGAGTGTTCTGTCACATCTACTCTTCCAAGTTTTCAGCAACTCAGAATGCTGCTGCTGATTTTGAATGTTTACATGTTTCTACACTGGTTTGTGAATACACAAAAAATATATGACATATGGATTAAGATTCAGTTGGAAAGCTGTGATTTACATAGTTAGGAAAAGGCTCTTGCTTGCAGTACACTTGTGTTTATTGGAGCTGGTTGCAGCACGGCTGCTGAGCATGCTAAATATATCTTGGAGCATGAGAATTTTGCTACTTTACCAGTTGATTTCTTTTTTTTTTTTTTTTCTTTAATCCTCCTTCTGGAAAAGGAATTAAATTATTGTGAGATATAACTCATAATGAGTGAGTCAATTTCTTAAGAAAGAATAGCCATTTATTCTAAATGGTTTAAGACTCCTGTCTTATTGTTTGAGTAACTTGAACCGAAGTCATAGAATTTCTGATTGCTTTAACTGGGACTGGTATCATAAACACATTTTATAGGCACAGATGATGTGGGAATTGTACCACAGGTTATTGTTTTAAGTTGATTCCTTTTGGCTGGGATTGATGGTAATGGAATAAGCAATCTTTCCTACACAAACCCCATCCAGGTTGGTAGCAGTAGGAAGTTCAGAAAAGCCACTTCAGTGGCATTTCCTCAGATCTGTCATGGTATTTTATTGCTTATAAGCCTCCCTACAAGAAATTATCATCTTTCTTGCTAGCCTCGGCAGACAAGTTTTAAGATGGGGAGTAGAGAAACAATTTCCTTCTATGCATTAGTCATCTGTGGGGTTTGTAATTTTGTGTGTGTGTTGGGTTTGCCCTCCCTCTCTCCTCTCATAAAAGAGGGAAGCTTGCATTGGCACTGCCCATGATCCACTTCTATACGATCAAACCAAGAATTGCACTCTCAGAGCTTTTACTGTGGCATGATTCCCCTGTACTAAATTCATATAAAAACAGTTGAGCCATCAGTTTTTAGCTAATCAGAAGTACTTTGCTGCATTGTCATCTGTTAACTCCCCCTGTCAGCAGGCCAGCACAGCAGGGAAGTGCGGGGCACGTAACCTAGGGGCAGATGGAGTGACACTATATATATATATTAAGCAATGTTTCCTTTGCCACTCTGCAAAATGGAATAAATAAGAAACCACAATCAAAGCAGCTGGTTTCATTGCTCATCGAATTTTTATGATGATGAATGAGGTATAAAAACCTGAATGGGATATATTTTTAAAAACTGAAAAGGGCAAAGTCATAGCTTAGTGGAGCATCTGGTAAAGTAGATATGACATTGCACTCAGCAAGTAGTGACACAACTGGTTCCACCTTCAGCGTACTGTGTGACCTTGTTTGAAGAACCTATGGTTCCTGTGCTTCCCTCTGCTTGGTCTTTGCCTGGTGTGGAGTTTCTCTGAAATATAAGTAATCTGGAGAACTGATTGTTCAAGTGCAGTGGGACCCCATCAGTGCTGGGGCTGTAATGCTGCATTAATACAAATAATACAAAGGAGCTGTAAAGCTTAGGGATGGTTTGTGTTTTGTTTCCTTAAAGTTTTTGGCTTGAGTCTGAGAAGGACAGGAGACCATCAGAGAGCACTGACATACCATGAGGCCCATCCAAAACCACCCATACTCTTATAATAAGGCAGCTAATGACGAAGTGCCTTTTCTCATCTGCTATTTTGAAAATGCTGTTTTGCAATCCCCCATTGCTTCTCTTGGTGTTGGGCATCTTGTGTCACTGGTGTGGTATGTGGCATGTGAGCAGATTCGCTTGCTTCTGTAGTACGTGTGGTCTGCTCTAGTGCATCCCCTGTGAACTGATTGCAAATTAATTTGGTTGTTGGGGCTGAATGAATGAACAGCTGCATAGTTAATTATGCAGAATAGTATAGAAAAATGTAGTGTTAATGTTTTATACACTCATTATCCCTGCAGCATGTAATATATTTTTCAGTGTGCAAACAACAAGGGCAATATTTCCCACATAACTTATTTATTAGGAACTTTGTATTGTTGGGCAGCTTTCTCTGCTTTAATTTGGAAGGGACTGGGACAATTAAAAACTCCATACAGGCCAGTTTTTAAAATATAAATATAATCCTATATGCTGAAGAATCTGGGGACACGGGTAGTTTACAAAAATTAAACCCATCTTACAGTAAGATTTAAATGTCTCGATTCTTTCTGGTGTTATGAAATATGAAAGGTTAGTCGAGCATTTTTCCTTTCTCTCCCTGCCACCTCTCATTGAACAGATAACTGATAATTAGTCAGTTAGTCAACTGAAACCCTGTTCCAGCTACTTTGGGTTTTTTTTTATGTTGTTGCTCATTTTGTTTTCGTATGGTATTTTGTCCCTTCCTACTTCTGCTCCCCTCTTTCCTCTTCAGCATCTTTTCTCCCTATTGCATCTAGGGAATGCAATATAAGGACAGCAACTTATTTTTCTTCAACAAATCATCATTCTTGAGCTAACCTTCAAAAAAAAGATATTCTGCTTTCTCACCAGTTTTCCCTCCTATTGGCCTTTTCTTGCTAGCTATTGCCCTCCCCCTTTCCCGGGGCTGGGTTTCTGTCTCTTCCAGGCCTGGCTTCTCCAGTCCAGACTTAAAAAGCTGCTTTTTGGATGACGTATTAAGTACCTACCCAAAGTTCTTGCATTTTTGCCTAACACCTCAGTTCCAAGGCTGGCTTTTGAGGCTGTTCCAGAGCTGATGTCCTTCTGTTGGTAGGGCTTTTCCCTGGTAGTTGCTTTGACAGACTGTAGGTATTTCCATGACCTGTGAGCACATTTGATCCCAATTTTCTGTCATACGATCTGATATTGTAATTACAGTCTGAGCGGGTGGGAAGTACCTGGTTTTGCCTATGTGTTGAAAGGCACCTGTCTGGGTTACTTTATTTGTTTTAGATCTGGTATGTACCTTCTTGGCCAAATGAATATCACTCTTCTTCAAGAGGGTGCATGCAGTTTGAATTACGCCCCTTGGTAGAAAGACATTGCAGTATCAGTGAAATACAGCCACCTCTGGGCAAAAGCCAGGGAAACAAGGAAAACAGACGTGCAGTAAAGTGTGCTTTCTTAATATCAAAAAGATTAACAGTTCATCTCAAAAGCACCTACATTGTTCAACCTTTGGATATGCAGTCTTTCAAGCTTTCCTTTCTGGCAGGAAGAGGATGTATGGTCGTGCTTTCTGTACGATTCAGATATTTTTCTGTAATGCTGATCTGTCCTTAGGATCGCTGGCAGTTCAGAAGACTTCAACATAAAATGTTAACACATGGGAGAGAAAATGATTTTAAATTTTACTCTCTTCCAAGAATTTGGAGACTTATCACTGGTTTATCTTAATTCTTACCATATGCTGTCCACTCCTTAATTTTGTAATGTCTCTTTGGGATACAGAATTTGTGGAAAAATGTGATTTAAAAATAAAGTTGTGCTGTTCTGAAGTGCACTGGCGAGAGTCTGCAATTTCTTTCCCTTTACCCTACCCCTAGGCTGTGTCTCTGCTAAATACTGGTCTCTCAGGTTTCAGTAGTTTTTAACTTGCTTTTTCTTCAGCCTGACATGTAAAATTAGAAAAATAGTAATATTTTACTTTTTAGCCTCATTTCAAAATAATTGGAAGCAAAATATACATGTGATGGAGTTTTGCATGTGTGATGATTTCAGGTGCGTAATACTTAAACTCTCAGTGCTATTTTGGTGCAATTTTCAGCTTAGTTCAGACTTCTCAGTGCTAATGGGAAGGACGTGCCAGTAAATATTATTCCTCTGCACTGTGAGAGGGCAGCGCTTTCTGGCAAAGTGCAGAAGCCCAGAGTGCAAACTCTCATACCTTGGCTTTCCATTTGGCCTCAGGTGAATATATGAATCTGCCGGTGTTCCAGAGTGGAAAGCATCCAAGAAGCACACTTAAATAAAATTAAGAAGGAAAGAAAGTTAATTATTTAAAGATCCGAAAAGTATGTTATAAATATGCTGCATAAAGCACCCTGACCTACCACAGCGTTATCTTAACAGGTCACAGTTAGAGGAGACCTTGACTCCTTGCTTACATATACTTTAGGTATATCACTGGTATGCGAAATGCAGGGCTGGTTTTCCAAGAACTTCACAGTGATAATAGGACTTAGCTTCTCAAAAGGCATGTTAATGTTTGTAAAGTACTTCAATAAGTAAATAGGAGTAAATATTTAAGTATCAAATTACATGTGATTTCTATGTGAACTGAAAGTCTTGGGCTTGGTACTTGAAAATGCTTAAGTTTTTATAAATTTTTTTGAGATATCATCTTGGGAGTTGATACACTTTGATATTGCACTAAATGCTATTATTTCTTTTTTCTTTAGCATGTTTGATAGGGCTGGGAATAGGACATAAGTTTCCTGATTCCCGGTTGTTTGCTTTCATAACTGCTTTACTGGGAATTTTCTTCCATATTGCATACATTGAGAGAATGATTTTGGTTGTAAGGGAGCTCTGGTGGCCATCAAGTACAACCCCCGCTCAAAGCAGGGCTCACTGCAGAAGTTAATTAGGTCACTCAGGGCCTTGTACTGTCCAGTTCTGAAAATCTTCCAGGATGGAGATCCCACAGCTTCACTGGGAAACCTCTGTCCATCCTTTGCTGCTGTCATTGAGAAGGGTTATGTCAGCTGGAATTTCCCATCTTGCAGCTTCTGCCTGCCATCTATTGTCTTTTCACTATGTACCCTGGTCCTGTCTCATTTAAAACCTCTGTTTAAATACTGGAAGACTGCAATCAGATTCCTCATTAGCCTCGCTTCCCAAATTAGCCAGACTCAACTCCCTCACCCATTCCTTCTGTGTCGTGTGCTCCAGTTCCCTCACCATCTTAGTGACCCTCCACTGGACTCACTCCACGTTGCTGATCTCTATCTTCTATGAAGCGGCACAAAACTGAACACACTTGCTGTATCCCAGTTGTAGAAGCGGGGTGATCTGTCCTCTGAGGGTGCCTCTCTGCAGCTCTCCCCACATAAAATAGGCTGTGCTTGGATGAATGGTTTAGAATAGTTACCTTATTTATCTGAATATAAAAATAAATGTGAAAATGCCTAAATGCCAAAATCATTAACAGTGGGAATTCAGTTCTTTAAAAATTACTTAGGCACCCAAGTAATTTCATTACCTCTTGAAAAAGACAATATTGGTCTTGTTTGCTGTAAGAACAGTGGGGATGCCAGCATCAACTTTTTGTCCTCACTTTTGTTGTGCAGTATGAATTCTTGATGGGTTTTGATTTAGTTGCTGGTACATTATTTATGACATCTCTTGGCTGCAGCTGCTGTAATCCACAAAGCAAAGCCAAGCCTATCGTTTCTAGACACAGAATTGTAGTTTGTTGTGGAGCAACTCCCAGGTAATTAGGCAGGATGTGCTGTAATTGGTTGTAACATGGGCTCTTCTAAAGAAAGCATTAATCAGACGGAATGACAGGTTAAACTATTAGGGTTTTTTTTCTTTTGAAGATTTGTCTACCACAGGTAAACATCATTGTGGCCACAAATATTAGGAAGATTAATTTTGCCAGGAAAGGAAGGAGAATTATGTTGGGTTGGGTTGTTTTTTTTTTTTTTTTTCCATGATTCTTCACTTAGAAGAGAATTCTATCCCTAGTAGCATAAACAGCTTTCCACTATGGATTTTAACAATATAGCAAAGCTCAACAACTCATTGTGTGTCAGTCTATACTTGGCAAACACTGACTTTTTTTGTAAGATTCTAAGATACCGTCCCTTGATCTAGCATCCCTGCATTTTCAGATACATTTTAAGAACCTCCATTCACCCCACCACCATGGGAAAGAAAAGGACAAAAATCACAAAGCAAAGCCAAGCCTATCGTTTCTAGACACAGAATTGTAGTTTGTTGTGGAGCAACTCCCTGGTAATTAGGCAGGATGTGCTGTAATTGGTTGTAACATGGGCTCTTCTAAAGAAAGCATTAATCAGACGGAATGACAGGTTAAACTATTAGGGTTTTTTTTCTTTTGAAGATTTGTCTACCACAGGTAAACATCATTGTGGCCACAAATATTAGGAAGATTAATTTTGCAAGGAAAGGAAGGAGAATTATGTTGGGTTGGGTTGGGTTTTTTTTTTTTTCATGATCCTTCACTTAGAAGAGAATTCTTTTAAGTCAGAATGTTGAAATGTGCAAAGCAGAGTTTTTGAGGGCAAGAATTCTTGCCCTCATCCTGGGATGCGCGTAAAGCTAAAGTCTTATTCAAAGAATGGATTTCAAACAGCAGTTTTTACTACTATCGGATTTATGATGTTTGGACAATTTTGGGTCATCTTTAGCTTGGCCTATACTTCTGTGCATGTATGTTCTTCATTGACAGGATTTCAAGGATCAAACATAGGCACCTGAAATTGCTAGAGTAAAAACTGCTGATTGCTTTAAAAAGTGATTATGAATGGAGAAGAAATTGTAAGAGGCACAAGAAGTTTGGTGGGTTTCTTGTCTCTTGGCTTCTTCCCGTCAAAGCTGGATTCTTTTGTGGAGTATGTGGTGGATACAAGCTAACTGGAAACAACACAACGGAAATGGGATGAAATTCAGCATTAGCTCTGAGAATCAGAATATACAGTAGCTGCTCCAAAAGCTATGAGAAGCTAGTGGATTTGTCTCAGTTCATGCCACAAGCTTGAGAAATGGTCCTTGCCAAAAGAACATTTAGGACTGGGGCTGGGAAACAAAAGGGAGTCAAATTGCATTTGTTCCATTGGAGGTTGCTCCCTCAAACGCATTATTTTGCCATACTGTTTCCTTAAGAGAGAAATTAAAGAAGGGTCAAAGGTTTTCTCTCTTATGGCTGGCCTGTTTTGAATCTGTATGTTCAGTCTGGCTGGCTAATCGGGAATGGTATTTATGAAGAGGCTCTAGTCTGCTCTCTTGCAGGGGGTGAAGAAAAGTGAATTACTGTGTTATGTTACAAAGCAAGTGTCAGGATGACACTGAGGCAGAGCCTGGACCAGGTACGGGTCTTACAGTTTTTGTTTTGCTTCACAGAGTGCTGCATATTCAGTTTTTAATTCTCTTTTGCACCCTCTCTGTAGAATTCCCATGAGTAGTAGCAGCTGGTTTTGCTGCCGTGCTCACAGTGAGCTAGATTTCTCCATCAGCAAGTCAGAGTGATTCCACCACCAGCAAACAGTCACTCCAGAAGAAGTGAACTGTTGTTGTGGTTTAACCCGGCAGGCAGCTGAACACCACACAGCCGTTTGCTCGCTCCCCACCTCCCTCTAGTGCGGTGGGGGAGAGAATCGGAAAAAAGTAAAACCTGTGTGTTGAGATAAAGACAGTTTAATAAAACAGAAGAGGAAAATAACCATGGTGATAAAAATAATAATAATGAGAAGAGAGTACACGAAACAAGTGATGCACAGTGCAACTGCTCACCATCCGCTGACCGATGGCCTGCACATCCAACTCCCCCTGTGATCGCTGCCCCCTGGCCAACTCCCCCCAGTTTCTATACTGAGCATGACATCCTATGGTCTGGAATAGCCCTTGGGCCAGTTGGGGTCAGCTGTGCTGGCTGTGCCCCCTCCCAGCTTCTTGTGCCCCTGGGGAGCAGGGGAAGCTGAAAAGTCCTTGACTGGTGTAAGCACTGCTGAGCAACAACTAAACCATCAGTGTGTTATCAGCATTCTTTTCCTCCTAAATCAAAAACCTGGTGCTATAGCAGCTACTAGGAAGAAAATTAACTCTATGCCAGCAAAAACCAGGACAACTGTGGTGTCACCCTTGGGGACAAGCTAACCTGCATGGTCTTCCACCTTCTCTCCTTGAAAACAAACCGTATTTTAGGGCACAAATGCATCTGCCCTACTGGAGTACAAGGCAATAAATTTGTGTAATTCAAGTAAAAAAATACTAGTGCTTTTGGAAGCAGTGGGGCTGTAATGATTTGCACAGGTCACAAGTCAGGTCCTACAACTAACAATGGACTTCAACTGCAGTTTGTACCAGTTGTGGATTTTTTGGAGCAAACATCTGTGGAGTGCAGTGTTATTTATTATGGAAGTAGTAACCATCTGTTCCCATTCTTTTTTTCCTTCTGCTTGGTAGCCTCTGAGGAGACATTCCTTTGATCACTGGAGTATTTGCTCCACAGATGAAGTCCTGCAGCAGAAAAGGGGTTAAACTTGAGCTCAG
>NW_009260399.1:4156730-4158857 GCF_000687185.1 Egretta garzetta | reverse complement strand
GCAGGAATTTTATCATCTTGACAGTTTGCGCAGCAAATTTTTCTGCATCAGAAAGCATTTTCATCTAGGCAGAAGTTGGATGATCTTACCTTGGGGTGGGAGGAAGGCAATGTTGATTGTATAAGGTTAGACTATTCTAATTAAAAACTGTAGGCTTGAAAGGCCATGTGCTTCCTCCACCTGATGATGATTGTGTATGGTTGGGACATTAAAGTGGAGAGAATAGACTTGTTAGAACTAAGTCTCCTCATCTGTTTGTTCTCTGCTTCCTGACCTCCTCTTTGCTTGTCACAAGCAAGGATCTTTGTTGAGCCTCATCCCCTGTCACTCGTTTTGTCACTTAGTGTAATGAGCGGAAGATTTCAAGGAGGCATACTGGAGGTGAAGTGGCTCTGGAGTAGATTCTTGGCTCCTGGTTTCCTTCTGAGTTTGCTAGCAAATGGCAAGAGTCCCAGTGTTGAACCAAGTCCTTCTCTCCCAACCAGGCTTAACTCAATCCTACCTAGGCAGCTGAATGGCAGCGAGACTGCCGGTTGCAGAAGGGCAATAGCTTCTACCCGTTACGGTTTGCTTACAACACCTGGCTTAACTCTGTATTGAAAAAGAAGCAAATGGATCAGTCCCACCTCTGCATGAAGATATGAATAATAAAATGTAAGCGTAGGAGATCTGATTGCCTCTGGCTGTCTGGGGCCACTGCTCAGAATTTGGTCAGTGGTAGGGTTGACACTTGGTGTGGCATCTGGTGCTTTCTTATTTTATTTTAAAATCAGCACATGACTCACCCAGAGTCTTGTAAGGCTCACCAAAGCTGTTGTCTCCCTTCAGTGTGAATGTGCCTTAAGTTGGTCACTGTATTTGTTCATGTGCTCAATAAATTAACACAATATTTCCATAAATGATAAGTAATTACTGATAACCCACCTAGTTTTCAGAGGGTGGGTGTTCAATACTTTCTAATTACTAAGTTCTTCCCTCTTGAGTACTCAGAATGGGAGTTACCCCAAATTTTTGTCATCTTTGAAACTAAATGGTGAGATGTCCATGAAAAAACACACTTGATAAACAAAGAAAATGTACTATTCACCAAGCTTTGTGTTTTAGTTACCGAGCACCCAGGATTCTTGGGATCTGGTGAGGATGGCAACCATTTGGTTTATGTAGTTGAAAAAGAAGTATCATCAAAAAGAAATTTAGGAGTTGAACTGGTTCTATTGATTTCCACTTTGTTTTTCCATATCTTTACCAAAATTCTGCTTAAGCTTTTTTCTTTAGAAATTAGTCTGGGAGTTTTTGAACTTCAGCTTCACTGATTCTTTTCTGTATCATATTCTGGGAGTTAGCTATCTTTTTAAATTGAAGTTTCCTGATACTCATACTTATTTGAGGGGGTGGGAGGAAAGGACTATGCAGTATCAATAAAACACAGTTAAATATATTAAAAACTGGTTAATTCACAGATCTTTTAAATTTAATTAACATTGAGTAATTGTAATTGGAGTTAAGCAGTGATCAGTATCAGCCTTGCTTCTAGTCAACATTTTAACCACTTGGTAGTAAATATAACTTATTGCTGATTACAGTTATGTGTGACAAAAAAGAATTTACAAAATTACAAGGACTGGACTGACAGAAAAGCTTTAAGTTGCTCCATTAAAAGTTCAGCTTAATGGAATGCTATCCATCTGGGAACAAGAAATGTGGTGTATTGTGTACAAAATATGTTGGCATATGGTGGAAAATCATGATGGTAAAAAGGCTGAGGGGATCAGAGATGACCTCCATGGCTGTGTCTTGGGTAATTGTGAACGTCATGTAAACTGCACTCTGGAGCAGGGAGAAGAGCAGTATCTTGCTTTCTGTGCATGCTGCTGTGAGGGTGATGCTGAAATACATCAGGGCCTCTTGTCCATACATTCAGATGCACATAGAAAAGTGGAGGAGAGTCACGGGAGCATTTGAAAGCTGGAAAAAATGGCCTGCTGCGAGAGATGCAGAGTTCAGTCTTTCAGCTTTATCAAAGGGAAGTAAAGGGCTCTTTAATCTAATGGTTAAGTTTACAAGAGGGCCTGATGTTCGCTCTGCTCAACCCTAGGTGACCCTGGCTATAGCCAGTAGGCTGTAGGA
>NW_009260399.1:4149916-4156616 GCF_000687185.1 Egretta garzetta | reverse complement strand
CCGTGGTTATAGCCATTAGGTTGTGGGGAAGCGACAGCCGTGTCTGTTCATTTGTGTTCTCTTTCTGATATCCCCATATCTATTTTGACCAAAAATACCTTTCTGACTCCTTGCTTCTTAGCCAAACAGATTTCTCTGAAAACAAATTTCTAGTAGTTTTCCTTAAAAAAGAAAGGGAGGCAGTAACTGCTCTGTTGGATGGTCATGTGTGTTCTCCAGTTGTTCTTGCAGGGGTGGGATAGAGGGAAGGAAGGCCAAAGAGTAGTAAGAGGGAAGTAAGAAAATAACTATGTGGAAGAAGTCATCACTATCCTTTACAAAAAGCTTTCTAATATTTTGACATGCCAAAAATGCTTTTTAAACAACATTCACTTAGTCAATAAATTTCATCCCGCTTAAAAATTAACAGTACGTAACACCAATTGTGCATTGGAAGAGTTGGCAATCTCGGTGTGATTGCTCAGAGCAAAGCTGTTAAAATGATCAGAAGCCCCACCAGAGTCGATGCTGATTTATGTTCCCATAGGCAGCTGCAGCAGAAGGACCAGGGAACTGATAGAAATGTAGCCATGAAATATGCTCTTCTCCTTGGATGTGGATGATTCAGATCAGAGCTTTGGCTGTTAGCACAGTGATTGGCTTTATTTTCCTGTCTGTTTAGTTTCAGCAATATTAGGTTTTAAAACTCTGAAACCTCATTAGTTGATCCTTTTAAAGACCATGTGAAGTAAGAAAGTATCACCACCTCTGTGTAATAGAGAGACGGGAAGGAATCCAGACTCAAGCAGGGGTGGTGTTCACAGAGAGCCTGCATACCTGGGGTGTCTCAGCAAAGCGCAACGTGTACAGACCATTTCTGTGTGCCTTCAGCCGCCTCTGCACTCTCGGGCTTTGGGATTTCCTTCTGAGAGCAGAGGCAAGGATATTATTTCTGTTTTGTTTGCTTCTCATCCATGTATTCTATTGCTTTGAATGGGAATGTTTTCCCAAGACAGCATTAATTAAAAGGAAACAAGATATTCAAATTGAAAGGTTATTAGCAAATGCTGCATGAATGAAAACGTTAAATGAGTGAATCTCCCGCATGTCTTCTGTGTCACTGCTGCTTATAGGAACAATCCCAGAAAGAGAAGAAACGCCCAATGGCTTAGATTGGTAGCATTTAATGATTTGAAATACTCTAATTACGTACTTGTTAGGAGAAGGAGTTGGTATTTGGAGGGAGAACAGATGACTTACATGATTCAGAAGCACTATAAATTAGTAAGTGCGGATTTTGTTTAGGTTTAAGTAGAGATGTTATGAAATGATATTAGACAGCTTGGATGTGGGGCATTTCTCTGAGCAGAGATTGTATGTTTTCGGTAGATTTTAATGGTCAATTTGAGTAGCATCCACGCTGGGTAAGCAGTCTTCTCTAATTTGAAAAATGATTCAAGTTTTATTCTGAATTGTACTGTTACATTTAGATGGATTGAAAATTATTATCATTTAAAATAAATGGGCAGGAAGGGGAAAGATAAATCAAGATAGAATCTCTATTGGAGGATATGGTTTTGAAAACTCCTGCTATAAATACTCTCCAAAACACCTTGAACATGCAGAGAAAGCTTTTTAGGAGATTATTGTTTTAGGAAAATCTTCTTTTACATTTTTCCCTTCTTGCCATTCTTTTTTCCCCCTTTTTTTCTATCAGATAAGGAGTGAAGAAAGGTGAGAATAAACTTATTGAGTATGGTGAGAGTCAGTGATGTAGTGCAAAGCAATGTTAGAGTCCTTCTCAGCTACATTCATCATTTTCAGCCCTGTATTCTTTGAATTGGGATAAGGAGCCATTGGGTCCTTATGAGTCAGCTCTGAGCACCTTCTCCTTTAGGAGGAAGATAAGGAGGAAAAATATATTCTTCAAATAATATAACCTCCATTTAAATCCTGTGGAAGTTACATTAAAAGAAGAATCACTCCCTGGAAAGCTTTTGCAATGTGAGAATTGAATTTAACAGGCTAAGCTTTCTGTGATAATAATTGCACAGCTAAGGATGATGCAAGTTTAATGGCTCTAATCAGATGAGGTGAAAGAAAGCAAACATTAGGTTTATGCTTTAATTTGTGATTTGCTCTACTGTTGATTCTTCCCTGCGAAAAGAAAGGTGTGTTGTGTGTTCTTTTTTTTTCTTTTTCTTTTCTTTAACCTAGAAAGCATTGTAAAATATTCATCAAATTGAGTCCTCTTTGTCAACATAAACTGATTCCAGCTTAAAATGATATATTTTACAACATTTAAATTAAAATAGTTTACTGAAAATGATCATCTGGAAAATGAGAATGACCATAGCAGGTCGCAACAGAGTACTGAGCTGGATAGACCTTCATCTCTGCCAGTAGCTCATACCAAATACTTATGAACTGTAAGAAAAGGACACAAGTCTGTAGTGGAGTTTCACAGAATCACATAACGATTGGGGGTGGAAGGAACCTCTCGAGATCATCTAGTCCAAGCCCCCTGCTCAAAGCACAATCGACTATAGCAGGTTGCCCAGGACTGTGCTCAGTTGGGTTTTGAATACCTCTACGGATGGAGACTCCAAAATCTCTCTGGGTAACCTGTGCTAGTGCTTGGCCCTCTTCATATTAAAAGGTCTTTTTCTAATGTTTAAATGGAATTTCCTGTGTTTCAATGCATACTCACTGCCTCTTGTCCTGTCACTGGGCATCCCAGAGAAGAGTCTGGCTTAGTTTTCTTTACAACTCCCCCATCAGGTATTTATACACATTAATAAGGTTCCCCCTGAGTCTTTTCTTCACCAGGATAAATACTGCCAGCTCTCTCAGTCTCTCCTTGTGTCAGATTCTCTAGTCCCTTGACCATCCTTGAGGCCCTTAGCTGACTTGCTTCAGTATGTCCATGTCTGTCTTGTACTGGGGAGACCAGACCCGGACCCAGCACTCCATGTTGCCCTTCTTTGCTGCAAGGGCGCGTTGCTGGCTCACATTTAACATGTTGTCCACCCTTGTTGAGTTTCATGAGATTCCTGTCAGCCCATTTCTCCAGCTTGTGAGGGTCCCTCTGAATAGCAGCAGAGCCATCTGATAAATCAGTTGATCCTTTCAGTTCTGTATCATCTGCAGTCTTGCTGAGTCTGTGCCATCATCCAGGTCATTAATGAATATGTTAAGTAGTGTCGGTGCCAGTGTCAACCCGTGGGGTACATTACTAGTGCCTCAACCTCCAGCTGTACTTCGTGCTACTGATCACAGCCTGCTGAGCGTAGGATTTCAGCATTTTCCAGTCTACCTCACTATCCACTTATCTAGCCCATACTTTATAGGTTTGTCAATTCAGATGTTAATGGGAGATGGTGTCAAAAGCCTTGCTAAAGTCAACATAAACAGTATCTACTGCTCTCCCCTCACCCTGTAAGCTACCTGGAAGGTTATCAGTTTGGCTAAGCATGATTTTCCCCTTCATAAATCCATGCTGACTACTCCCAAACCTCCTTGTTCTTATATGTAGAAAGGGGTTTCAGGATTACTTGCTTCATCTTCCCTAGGGATGAAGGTGAAGTGGACATGCCTGTAGTTCCCCAGATCCTCCTCCTTGCCCTTGAAGGTAGGAGAGATGTTAATTTTTCCACGAACACTCTCCCAACCTCTGACAGTTTTTGACTCAAGCAGTTCCTGAGCCTGAGGTGCCGTCCCTTTATTCAATATCCCTTCATAGTTGTGTTTTTGTGGTTTTTTTTTTGTTTGTCCCTATCTGGGGCTGCTTTTGTATTTATTTATTTATTTATTTTTAAATTGGGCACTTTTTTTACCACAGCTGTGGGTTGTGATGAAACAACTCCTCCACTTCATCCTGTAAGCTTTTGATTTTATGGACACTACAGTTTTTTGGTCCTTGAAGAGAAGTAATTTTATTCCTTTGTGTGCCCTTGTCTGTCCTCTGTGCATTTCTTGTGCTTCCCTTGTGTCCTGTTTGAGCTAAGTAGAGCAGTATTGAACATAGTGTTAAAGGTAAGGGCATAATGAAGGGGCTAATACAGTGCTATACTGGCATTTTCTGGTTTGTTCTCTGTTACCTTCATAGAAATTTCTGCATTTATTTGTTTTTTGAATCGCTGTTGAATGGCAGATTGATGCTTTCATGGTACTCTGTATCCTACCACTCAGGTACCTTTACCGAATGGTGGTAGTTTGTGCAAAAGCATTAATTTTGTATGTAATGTTAGAACATCCCTCAAAGTTTATCTGCTATGAATTTCTTTTGCCATTTTAATGACCAGCCACTCAGTATCATGATGGTCATCTAAAACTTTTCACACTTACTATATTATTTGATATTTACTTGTCTCCATTTTACTCCTTTGAATGAAGTAATGTTATCAGCAGACTTTTGTCACTGCCTGCCCCTGTTTCTATAATTATGAATACATTAAATAGGACTGACTGAAGTACCTTGTGGGACTCCTGTAATGACTTTTCTCAATAGCAAAAATGAATCAAACCTTATGTTTCCTGTTTTTAGAATAATTATTCCTCCGAATGAAGAATTGTTCTCTCGTTCTCTTATCCTCTAGCAGTACTTTCTTGAGCATGTTTTACGGGGGATCTGTCTGAGAGATTTTTAGAGTAGGCTATTTGGTTGAATTTTCCTTTTTATATATTCATTGATTCTGTCAAAAAATGAGGACATTAAATGAGTCATGCATTCCCTCTCCAAAGTCATGTGGACTCTCATTCGGTACCTCTTATTTCTCCATGTGTCAAATTACAGAATTGGAATAATTTTTACTAATTTTCCTAGTGCTGACATCAAACTTTACTGCCCTGAACAGCCTCTCTAAATTGCTCTTGGAGACCTTTAAAAAATTGGAATCCATATTTGCAATGTCCATTTCTCTAATACAAACATTATTTTAAATGAGAAGACACTCTGTAATTAATGGCTTAGTGATTTCATCCTTGAGTTCTTTTAGAACATTTGGATGAATACCATCTGGTTTGGGCAGATGAGTAGTGTTGATTTGTGTAAAATGCCTTTCACTGACACTTTAATATGAGACATATCTTAACACAGCGATAGCAGAGAGCTCTGACGTAGGAACCTTTCAAAGCGGCTCCAGGGCGAACAAAGATGCAAAACATTAGTTTGCTTTCTCTGCTGTGGCCTTGTCTCTGGATGCTCTTGTCTCACCTTGCTCATGTGCTGGCTCCACAGATTGCTGTGGCAGGCTTCTCATCTTTTGGTAGGTTGACAGAAGATTTGTTATTACAGTGTAAACTTTTTCAAGCTGTGTTTCAAAGTCTTTTATTTTGGCCTATTGCATTATAGTGTTATCCTTCTGAGGATTTTTTTTTTCCCCCCTGTTATCTTTAGATAGACAAAAATTCGGCTTGTTAAAGTTGTCTGTCTTTTTTCAAGTGACATTTCTTTTTAACGATACCTTTTTTTTTTCTTTGGTCCACTTTAGGTAGTATGCATTTGCACTGAAATTCAATTTCATGCCTTTAAAAAGACATTTCCAATATTTTACCTTTATCGTTGCTGCTTTTGGCTTTCTTTTTTTTAACCGAGCTTCCTCCTTTTTGTGCAAGAATCCTGTTGAACCCAGTCCCACTGTGGATATTTTGGCTTCCTTGCTTATGCACAGATGTTGAATCTACATCCGTGCTGATCACGGTTGCAGAGTGACTCACTGACAGCCCTGCTGAGACCAGTGAAGAGTTGCTTCCCCTCGGAGTTTCCTAGCTAGCTGCTCACGAAGCAGGGTCTGAAAATTTGCTCTTGGCATCGTGCCCCAGTATAACATCTGAGCAACCTACGTGGGGTCATTGAAATCTCCCATTACCGCTGGGTTTCCTGATCTTGCAGTCGTTGAGTTCACGAAGCAAATCGGAGTCGCTGCTCCCATCCAGGCCAGCCCGGCGGTGGTATGCTAAATACTGCATGCTGCACTCCCAGCCCCCTGTGGGACTGAATTCCAGCCAGAGGGACTTCTTACAGTTAACTTATTTATTGGATTTAGCTTTAAGCTTTTCCTGATGGATAGTACCCTTGCTAGCCATTCTGTTTTTTCTGTATTTCCCTCTTCCTCATCCCCCTCCCCCCCGTGTCCCCCTCCCGCCCCATTATTTAAGCAATCTACTAATTTCTTAGGTATCTATCATTTATATAGAAGGACATTTACTTACTTTACTTTATCCTCTCATCTGATTTTCTATTTTTTCATGCTTGCTTAAATGGGACTTACTTTTGTCTGACTGCTTTTAATCACCTGCTATTTTAGATTTGCCAGCATCTCTCCTGTTCTTTGCTTAATACAGTGTTTGACTCCCTTCTGAAAAAGATGCATTGTCCCAAACTGCATGTCCTTCTGCACCTTTCAGCATTCTTTTTCTATATGTCTTTTCTTAATTTGCTTTCTCATCATGTGGCTATCAACATTACAGACTTCAAATATCCTGGTAAGTAGAAAGATTGGGGGGAAGAAAACTGCATTATTTTTTCTGTTAAAAAAAAAAAAAAGCAGGTGATGCTAAGTATTATTATATACATTAATTTTTTTTTTTTTACTATCAATAGATTTTTTTTTAGTTCTTTTATTTTCTCTTTGTCCTGTGACTGTGAGTTTACATGTTGGAGATGTCAAAAATGAGGCAGCGCCGTGCTTCTTTTTAGGGAAGAAGGTCCTTAACTCAA
>NW_009260399.1:4149270-4149905 GCF_000687185.1 Egretta garzetta | reverse complement strand
CCCTCACTCCAGTGGCTTCCCTGGGAAAATTCTCACTAAGAGCGAGGAAGCCTTTGTAAAATCCTTGGCCATGTGTTTTGTGTACATTTGTCATCTGGCCTTTTTGGTTTTTTCTTTTTTCTTTTTTTTTTTTTTTCCCCCTTTCTTTTTTTTCTTTTAGTTATACATATTTGGTATAAAACCAAGTTGACACTAACCAGATCTCAGAGGCTTTGACTTTTCTGGTGAATAAAAACAAAGATAGTGCGCATGAATAAAACAGACTTTGCATGTCTGCAGCAGCTTCCCACACTCCTTCCATCTAGCAGCCAACACTTTCCGCTGGCGTTCCAATTAAAGCTCTATGCATAGGGAAGGATTTGCATCATTTAAAATAAAACTGCTGTTTAATGCCTCAGAGGTATTACCTCCAGAACATTATTATTTGTTAATTTTTACAGCTAGAAACAGCTTAGTCATCTGGATTGCAGTTTACCTCCCTACCACTTGTGCCTGTAATCAATCCTGTCTGTGATTTGGGCAGCGATGTTTGGTACCCCTTTCCTCGCTGCCTGTGCCTCTGCTCCTTCTGCTTCCCCTTTACAGGGAGACGTCTCTTATGTTCCATCACCCAGGAAGAGATCTCTTCCCCATCT
>NW_009260399.1:4145423-4149254 GCF_000687185.1 Egretta garzetta | reverse complement strand
TTCAGTTCATTTTAGAATATAAGCAGAAATGTTAATAACAGACCAGCTTTTCTAAGAAAAAATGCAATTCTTGATTGTTTCTAAGAGGGTAATTGTGGATCAAATTTCCTGGAAATTTCTTAAAGTTCCCATGCATTTCCAAACATGACTTCATATATTTTTAAGAAAAAGGCTTTTGTTTCTGCAGTAGTAAAACTCTGTCCATGACCTTCCTGTACAGTGGAAGGTCCTTTTCTTGCTAAGGAGCCCATTACAAGAACAAGTCTTTGTCAGGCCTCTCAGGAAAAGAAAAGGAGGAAGCCTTGTCCCTTTGTCCCTGAATGTCTTTTGTCAGGTGTATTCTGTGTCTGAGGAAGAGGAGAAGATAGTAGAAGGTGAAAACTTGAGGGGAAAAGAGAGAGAGGAGGAATTCCTAGGAGCATATTTTATACTTTCTCTCTTTCTCTGCAGAAAATATCTAATATACAAAATAGAAATAAGTGCTGCATGCCAGCTAAACTGTGTATAAGGCTTATGTCATTGTTAGACTGTCAGCTTGTGTATGTCAACTCAACTGTGTGGATTTAGGGGTATATGGTTGCACGAAGAGGCTACTTGGGAATGTGAAGTGCTTTGTGAGCAAGGACTGACTGTCCTTCCTTTGAGATTTTGCACTGTTGTTCCTCATCATCAGGATCAAAACAAGGTCTAAGCACCAAGGAGTGCTTTTTAATTGGCTTTTACTGCCAATGTCAGCATGTTAGGATGGAACTTCAGGGTGTGCCAGGCACATACAGAAAATGAAGTTGTCTGCCATGAGGTGGGAATCTGTTCTGTCATTCAGCAGTGGAGCCCAATCACTTAAAGTTGTGATCCTGTTGGATCCCATGACTAGGTGAGCCTAGGGCTAGGCCAGGCTTCCCTACTGCTATATCAAACCCAGAGTTATGTGCTAAGTGTAGTAGGGAGAAGAGGTGGCCACCAAGTAACTGATACTGCTTCTCTGAGTGACGAAAACTGATGCCAGTGCTCTTTGATAAGGTGCTAAATAAAATAATTACCTTTCGTTATTAGCAACCCAGTCTTTATAAAAGGAGAGGACTCAACCCTGTTAACCTAGACACACTTCAACTGCTACACACACATTTTTCAGGCTTGGTAGAGATGCTGATCACAGGTAATGGCGATACTCTTTTTGTATGTGTGCATTTCTGTATTCAGACATGTGCACCATTTAGAAGAAATTCATTGTACCCTCAAACAGAGGAAATACCAAGTACTGGAGAGCTCTGCGCTCTAACAAAAAAAAGGCATGAATAGCAGCAATGGCTGGGAATTGAAGCAAGACAAATTCAAATTAGAAATCAGACACACATTTTTAATTGGAAGCATAATTATATGCTGAATCAAACCAACCAGAGTAAGTGAGAGATTCCTCTAGTCAAGACTGGGTGGCTTTTAGAAGGACATGAGTTGGTCAGACAAGAGTTACCATCCTCTTGTGTAACTGTACTTCAGCAAAATGCTCTGGCCAGTTTTATGCAGGAGGTCAGGCTAGAGGCTTTAATGTTTCTTTCCAGATTAAAACCAAGTGCAGATAAATACTAATAGGATTGCTGTGAGACAGATGTATCTGAAACTGGGAAACAGCAACCTTGTTAAAATGTGGAGGGGCAAGTGTTGAAGGAAGGCTCATGTTAAATTCCTAGTTTAAATGTCTAATTTCTAGGTCTGTAGATGATTTTTTTTTTTTTTTTCCCTTCTCATAGGCATGCTCTTTACCTGTGTTGGCAAAGAATTTAAATGTAGAACAGCTTTACCTGTTAGGCTCTAACTGCATTTCTTAATGTACATTTGTCATTGCTTGGATTGGGGGATACTAAGATGCTTTCATTTTCCAATGAAAAGTAAGAGCAGAAATTTAAAATAGAATTTCTCTGCCTTCCTGGTCTTGGCACATTTGACCATTTTCACATGCAGACATAGGAATGTTTTTCTAAGTGTTTTTTTCTATTGTGTTCTGGAGGTTGTATCCTATTTGTCATCTATATAATCCAGAAGCTTGGAGTAGAAAATTGGACAATGTGTAAGAGAAAGTTCCAGTGGTCTTACACTGGAGGAGACAGTTGGTCCATTTTCTACACTGGCTTTTCCATCAGCCTTAACATCAGAAGAGAGAAGCAACTTGCCGACGAAGTGGGGGCAGGGAACGCTGGAAGAACTGAACTGTGCCAGCCTCGGAGGAAATTGTAATGATTGTCCTTGTATTCTAGCAAACTGTGACTCTGTTTGTATGCCTTGGGGGAATAAAGGGAAATAAGGTTTGAACAGGCATTTTTAACTGTTTTTCTGTTCCTTCTTGTAACACTCACTGTTCTGTCTGACAACATATTGGCAGCCAGGGACTGCTGGCATCCCCTGGAGAGGGAGGAGGCATCCTGCTTTGTGATTACATGGACATGATCAACTTTCAGCAGTTGTAGGATCTCAGCCACCCAAAGCTGCTGTTGCCATCCATCTTCTTCCTTTCAAAAATTTGCTTTTGAGTGCATTTCCTTAAAGCTACAGGAAGACATTATACAGCTCTTAGTACAATAGTATGCAAGATTTTACGTACAGGGTACTCTGGGAGACTATGAAATGTATAGGATCTCTTGGGGAGGTGTCTGTTTCTGTCTTTTTTTTTTTTCTTCTTTTTTTCTGTGGTATACAGATTACACAGGAAGCGAAAATACCCTTCCAGCTGTTTTCCCAAATTTTAAATAGGTTTGGAAGCTTACTATGAAGTCATCAGTCACCTAGTTACTACACATAAATGTGTTCCTAAATGTAACAGGTTTCAGATTTCTGGCTGAATTCCTCTTTGCCTATGTCAGAAAAGCCCTGCAAACTACAGACAGCTGGAGCTAAGAGGAATAATCATTCTCTGGAAGTGCATTTACTGTGTATGGCAAATGGACTGCAGTTACTTAACTATTTTTTAGGTTTGTCTGTGTATTTTTGTGAAGACTGTACGCAATATTAAGGAAGATATACATTTTAAATTGCCCTTTTTGCTACTTTTCTTACAGTCAGAGTAATTTGGAGCTGGGGAACTTGTAGAGATCAAGTAGAAGCTCGAGTCCATTTGTTCTGCCCAGCAGAAACTCTCTAAAATATTTAGCAGCGCTACTAGAAACAAAGGGGAAAGCAAAGAAAATACAAATACTTAAGCTTTAATGAGCAGAGTTGTAACTAACTCCATTTCCCTTTTCTCCTCTCCATGTTTTATTTTTAAAGGAAGAGCTTGCCTCTAAATGCATCAAGTGACTATGAGCCCCAGACATGCCTATTAACTTAAATGCCTAAATTAGGTGGGTAGTTGCCTGAGGTCATATGTATAGCTAATGGAGATGAGTAGAGGCCTCCAGAGGATGATTGGGAAGATAGGAGTGATGACCTGACCATGGCAGTTGCCTTTCTCTGTCCACTGATTTCTGCAAGGTGAATGTTAAGTGGGATGGATATGGATCATAGGAGTCCCATTGGGAAAGGAGGAGTCAGTACGTACCAGCTCTCCAGTTCTCTTGTTTTGGAATCAGAGATGATGATCTAAGATATATTTAGGGAAAAGGAGGAAACAAAAATACAACATGAACAATTCTGGGGAGTGGGATCAGTGAAGTTCAGCTCAGTGCCTTGTTAAGCGAGAAACCATAAAGAAGGTGGGAGGGATACAGTGGGAGAATGACTCAGTCACAGAGTAAGAAAAACAGTAGCAGATCAAATTCATCTTTTCAGAATACCTTTCAGATGATGCTCATGTCTGGTTCACTCCCATCGCTTAGTCCATGTAGGACATTTCTGGAGTAG
>NW_009260399.1:4143662-4145290 GCF_000687185.1 Egretta garzetta | reverse complement strand
GGAAAGATTTGCTGATTGTATACTCAGAGGTCTTGCTACGTAGGTGATGATAACCATGACTGTAGTCTTTTTGATGCAACAGGGATGTTCCTGCCATCGCTTCCCGCCTCGTTCAGTGAGTTGCTATGTTTTTCCTTCTGAGAAGAGGTATCCAAACGAAATGGGCACTGCAGTCCTCCCCAACAAATTCCTGTCTGTCTGGGTAGGGAGACTTCATTTTCTTGTGGAAAGAAACAGCTTAGTGTGCCATCTCCATCTGCTGGCTGAGCAGATTGGCAACAGGAGTATCTGAACTGATTTCAGAAGACAGACAATTAACACATTGGAAAATAGGAGTAGGAAAGTAGAAAGTGTAATGTACGCCTTTACCCTTACTGAAAAATGGAATTTAATCAACAAGATATTAAAAATTACAACCTTCCCTTGGATGATTTAAATAATCTTTTATATTTTCATGGCAGGGGTATAATTACATGTTGTTTGATTAATTGCATAAGATAGTACTGTGGAATATAACTTGACTGATGCAGGCATATTGGTATATCTATACTACTGAAAATATGGCAAAACAGGCATCTTTACTTGGAGAAGGTATCATGGTTTGTTTTAAAATTCAACTATGTGTAAAGCAATTACATAAATTGTATATTTTACAAGCTCTGTGTGTTTAGTTTCTTACAATGTGTTTGATAATTTCATTGTTATCTTTACGGTGTAAAATTACTTAATTGCTAATTAAAACGTTCAGCCCACCTGAAAAAATATATTACCTAAGTACATCTATTAAATATTTTCTGTTCTGTACAGAGCAGAGGAAGTTCTCATTTTTAAACTGGTTGTCACTGAAATATTCACTTACTGTTGCGACACTTCATCATTTGAAATGTGCTTAGAGGGGGAACATAGGAAATGTATTTTCCTTTTCAGACTTTAGTACATAAAATAGTCTGAGTGGCATGCTGATAACCTTCAGGGCAAAGCGATTTCTTCTGTGCCCGAATAATGGTGGTGCACATTCAAGGCTTTCCTGGAGCAAACTAGAAACCTTAAGAAGGGTAGAGGTGAGCTCTACCAGCTGGCAAGTTTTCTTGGCAGGTTGACTTCGCTAAAATAGTGTGTTAATGAAGTCATGATCTGTAACTTTGGAGTTCAATCATTAAAAGGTGCGTATTTGCATATTTTTAAATTTATATGTGTGTGTGTGTACTGCAGGTACATTCCTGAAGTTTAGCATTTGGATCTCCAGCATAACATCATATCAGTGTAGTTTCCCTGCTGTTGTTTTAATCTATATTCAAAGCAAAAAAAGGTAAAGCTTCCATAAGCACTATCCTTTCCTTATTTCCAGGGAATACCACTACCTTGATATCAATCTATCCCTTTATTCAGATGTGGGGTTTTGTATGCCTGTGTATATGTAACTACACAGAGAGGTAGGGAGGTGTGAATTTCTCAGCTGCACAGTTTTGTGAAAATAAAACCAAAGTGAAAGAAGAGCAATTACTGTCATCATCATCTCATGTCTCTGTTTAGGGTCATGGGTTTGCATCTGGATATCATAGTGACTTTTTGATGGAAAAACAGTGTGACTTCATCTTTACTGAATCCATTGATTTGAAAAAAAGTGA
>NW_009260399.1:4125177-4143605 GCF_000687185.1 Egretta garzetta | reverse complement strand
GTTGGGGACAGAATTTATGTAATTAATTTTTTTTTTTTTTTTTTTTTTTTTTTTTTTTTTTTTTTTATTAGAGGACTGTTGTGATTTAACCCCACAGGCAGCTAAACACCACACAGCCATCCCACCACACAGTAGGATGGGGGAGAGAATTAAAAAAAAAAATAAAGGTTGAGATAAAGACCATTTAAAAGGACAGAATAGAAAGAGAAAATAATAATAATAATGATAAAAGAATATACAAAACAAGTGATGCACAATGCAGTTGCTCACCACCTGCTGACCAATACCCAACCAGATCCCGAGCAGCAGACCACCAGCCAGCTTTTCCCTTAGTTTACATGCTGAGCATGATGTCATATGGTGTGGGACATCCTTTTGATCAGTTGGGGTCAGCTGTCCTGGCTGTGCCCCCTCCCAGCTTCTTGTGCCCCCCACAGCCTCCTGGCTGGTGGGGTGGGGTGAGGAGCAGAAAAGACCTGGAGTCTGTGTAAGCCCTGCTCAGCAGTAAGGAAAATATCAGTTTTTTCCAACATTATTCTTATCTTATCTGAAATCCAAAACACAGCACTATGCCAGCTACTAGAAAGAAATTTAACTATATCCCAGCCAAAACCAGGACAAGGACTAAATTAAAATCAAAACAAACCAGTATGACTGTTTTAGTATTTTGGAAAATGTTTTTTGAGGTATAGGCCAAACTGTTGCTAATTGTAAGTAGCAAATGAAAAACTTATTGTGGTAGCTATAAATTAAAAATAAACCTTGTGCTTTGCTTTATGTTCCTCCTTTTCCAGAGTGGCAGACAATGTAGTTAGTATTATGTGGTTGCAGACAGCAACATTAATAGTTTGGTAGAACTAGAATACAAAAGCTTCAGGCAGTAAGGAAATGTTAAGTGTTTGGGCTTGAAGTCACTGATGCTTAGTTTTCAGCGCATTACTTATGAGTAGTTCTTCCAAAAGCAGCAGGATACAGGAAGGAATTGGTGTAAACCTGATGGGCTATTCATTCCTTAAGATCTGATTATATTTAGGTAAGTTCCTCTGTCCAATCTTTGCCAGTTTGTAAACTGTGACTGGCAAGAATAGATACCCAGTATCCAAAGGAATTGCACTTTTCATGAAGTCTCCTACAGGTGGTTGTCTGATATACATCCTTTTATCCCATTTGAGTTTGCTCTCCTGTGAGAGAAGGAGATAGTTTTGTCTTTATGACATATTCTCTCTCAGTAAGCACACCTTTGATTAAGAGAGCATTTCTATCTTAAAAAATTTCAGCCCAAAGAGTGTGAATAACGAGCAGCAGCTGCCCAACATTTCCATTTCATCCTATTAAAATATGCAGTGTGTGCCCTGGTACTGCAAGCAAGAGAGCAGAATACATAAATGCACTTTGAAGAGTAATAACAGTCAACCTTTTCATATAGCAGTTGATTGTATATTCCCTGATAACATATCACTACTAAGAACTTCGAAACCTGTTATTTGTTGCTGCCTGGATTGGTGGAAAATATTTTAGCAATGATAAAGCCTGTGAATGTTGGGTCAATGGGCCTATTAGTGGGGCTTTGTGCTAGCTCCCACTTCAGAGGCGCTCACTGATATTCCTTCTTCAACCTTGCCTACAGGAAAGTTAATTAAAAAATGAGAGCTTGTTTTATTGCTTGAACATTTGAAATCCAAAGAGCAGAAAATATACTCAAAGGCAACTGAAAGGATATGCTGGTATGTGTGCCACAAAACGTCTGGTTTTGATGTCTTTCCTGGAAAGTAAAATTCATTCTTGCGATACCCCTCATGCTGTTGCACTCTTAAACTATTCTTCAAGCCATAGAATATTTGAACAAATGACCCGTATGTCTTTAGCAGGTCCTTCCTACAGGGGTGGTAGCACTGAAGATTTTTTTCCTTTGTCTTGGGTTTATTTCAAGTGAGGATACAGCGTCCTGGTGATGTCTAAAAGAGGCTTAACTGTATTTCATATACCAAAAAAGAAGAGTATTTCATATACCATATATCAAGTGCTTTTTATAAACTCCTCTGAAGGGGAAGATCTGCCCCAAATCAGGACTGCAGCTGGAGTTGCCCATTTGCATGATATCTGGTGTTCTCTTGGCTGAGCAGGCCAGAGGCAGGTTTCCCACCTTTGGAAATGGTGACTAGAATGAGGACTCAGCTCTGAGAATGAGAAGTCATCAGAGGACAACTGTGTTACATGGCTGAGTTGTGAAGCTGATGTAAATAGAGAGGTGAGACAGAAGGAAAGGAGCTTTCCCAAGGGTCCTTTATGCTGCTGAATTTCTTCCTCCATTCAGTGCCAGAACTGAGTGCACAATGCTCAAGTTTCTCTTATTGCTGTCTTTCCTTGGAAGAAGTACGTTTGAAAGTATGGTTGTTATATCTTTAGCCTGGGGATCTTGTGGACCTGGACCTCCTACCAGATGAGAGAGACTTCTATGTCCACATGCTACAGAGTGCAATGGAGGCTGCAGGTGTCAGGATGAAGCTGAGCTAAGAGCATCTCCAAGTACATCTCCAAACTGCCCCTGGCCAAGTGATGGTGGTTTGAGCAGAGATGGCACAGCACAGAGGTAGTGCAAGAAGTATCTTGACATCAGATGAACACAAATTGCCTTTGTTAGGGAGTGGAAAAGATTTGTTTGTGTGTGGTCTAGTCTCTGAGACTACCACAGTTTAAACCACAGTTTAAAACTCAGATGTAGGGGTAAGTGAGTTGTAGAAGCAAGATCATAGAATCACAGACGTGTTGGCTGGAAGTGACTTTTGGAGACTACATAGTGCAGCCTCCCGAGATCTTTGCATTGGGCAATTTCACCATCAGCATCTGTACAAACTGAGGTGAGGGATTACTGCTGCTGTATCTGTGGGGCTGGATATTTACCATATATGTATGCACACATTTTAGAATTTTCTTATTTTAGTACTGTTTCTTTTCCTTGTAATAAAGGTGCCTTATAAAGGGCTTATGAGAGGGATCAAGCCATTGAGGTGCATTCGTATAAGTAAGAATCCTTGGATGTTTGCGTCCTTCTACCTTTCTTACTTACAACGCTGTTCTAAACAAGAATTGCAAGACTTGGCTCCAGACACTGAATGAAACTGGATTTTTGGGAGCAATTTTTGGAAGGGGCAATAGTCATATTTGACCCACACGTGTTAGGTGAAGACAGATTGTTTTTAGTCTGTCCGTATAAGCAATAGAAGTGCATATATGAAATGATAAGGGAAATAATATGGAAGTGGATATCAGGCTTGCATACTCACAGGGTACTCCAGGATTTAATATGTAGAATATATATTTATCACTTAATGTTATTTTGAAGATAGATAATAACTGAGAACTCCCTCCTGCCCTGTTTCCAGAATACCTTATGGTATCTGAAGGAGAAATATTTAATAAACCCCTCGTGGTTTTGAAAAATTAGAGAATCATAGTGTTGGGAAGTAAAGGCCGCCTTTTATCTGCAGAACAGGTTCAGCGAAGGTCATGGTAGGAACTGCTTCTCAGCTCAATGCTGTTTGGAAGGACCACCTCTAGCAGAGGGAGAGGGCAGGCTCCGTTCCTGTTGCCTGTTGAACCGCTAACATCTAGTGTGCAATTGCCAACAAGGCTGTCAATTAGTACTAATTGGGTCGATAGTTTTTGTGAGTCTAATTAACTTTTTCAAGCCATTCACATTGCTTTCCTTGGCCTTGCTGGATTATTTAATGTTACTCACAGTCTGTGATAAGACACTTATGCTTACATTGCATCTGTGCCAAATTAAATGGTTTAATGGCTATACCTTGTTGAAAACTGATGCTTGTGGCTTAGGAATACCTGGATGGGAATAAACACTGACAGCAGCTAGGAATGATAATTTGGTTTTCTCATTTTCATTGTGGTCTCTTGCACAGAGACTGTTGTCTGTCTATTAACAAGCCCATCTGCTCTCCCAGCATTTGCCGACCAACTCAAATAAGCTAATGTTACTATAAGCAACTAGAGGTAGATGATGGGCTATGTCTTTGAAGGTGTGAGTTTGTCTCCATCAGCTCTAATGAGTTTTACTTTAATTTAAATTATCTAAGAATTTGTCTGGGGGTGTTTTAAGGGGAGGTCCATGTTTCTGTACATACTGAGAATTTCTGGGATATAAAAGCGAGATCTTGGGGTGGGGGGAGGGTACAAACTAGTGGAGTTCCCCAGGGCTTGGTACTCGGCCCAGTCTTGTTCAACTTGTTCATCAATGACCTGGACGAGGGGACGGAGTGTACCATCAGCAAGTTTGCTGATGACACAAAACTCCTGCCTGCCCTGGGGAGTGCTGCACCTGGGGAGGTCGAACCCCATGCACCATTACAGGCTGGGGGGTGACCTGCTAGATAGCAGCTCTGCTGAGAGGGACCTGGGAGTCCTGGTGGACAATAAGCTGACCATGAGCCAGCAATGTGCCCTTGTTGCCAAGAAGGCCAATGGTATCCTGGGGTGTATTAAGAGGAGTGTGGCCAGCAGGTCGAGGGAGGTTATCCTCCGCCTCTACTCTGCCCTGGTGAGACCCCACCTGGAGTACTGTGTCCAGTTCTGGGCTCCCCAGTTCAAGAAAGATGAGGAACTCCTAGAAAGAGTCCAGAGGAGGGCAACTAGGATGATAAAGGGTCTGGAGCACCTCCCCTACGAGGAAAGGCTGAGAGAGTTGGGCTTGTTCAGCCTGAAGAAGAGAAGACTGAGAGGGGACCTTATCAACACATACAAATATCTTAAGGGCAGAAGTCATGAGGATGGAAGCAGTCTGTTTGAAGTGGTGTCCAGTGACAGGACTAGGGGCAATGGGTGCAAACTGAGACATAAGAGGTTTCAGTTGAATATGAGGAAGAACTTCTTTACTCTAAGGGTGACGGAGCACTGGAACAGGCTGCCCAGGGAGGTTGTGGAGTCTCCTTCTCTGGAGATATTCAAGGCCCGCCTGGATGAAGTCCTGTGTAGAATGCTCTAGGAGAGCCTGCTTTAGCAGGGAGGTTGGACTAGATGATCTCCCAAGGTCCCTTCCAACCCTTGCGATTCTGTGATTCTGTGAAACTGTTAGTGTTGTGCTTCTTAATATAGTTCAAGATTTTCCTTGGTTATTGGAGGGATCCCCATGGTGACAGGAGTGCTCAGCTGCATGCTCTGGTGCGTTGCCATTTATGAACTTTCATTTGAGTCTAATCTGCAAAATACTAATTTTTCAAATAAATGTTTTAAAGTTGCAGGATGTTCCCACACTGAAAGAAAGCCCAGAGGATCATCTGTTTCCTCTTTCCTGCTACAACAGGGGAGATTATTTCTACCTCTTTCTTTCCGTACTGTTTTTTCCAACAGCACCTATTGTCCCAAGCCATGCAGTAACCTAGATACACAGCACTGCCAGGCATGAGCAACCCAGGAACTCAGCACTGCGAGTCATAAGCAGAATGAAATATTTCCCACCCTTTATTTGGCTGTACAGTGCTGGATGGAAAGAAAAATGTTATTTTGCTTTAGGAAGTGGTGAACCTTTATGCTTCATAGATTAACTTGCTGTGTATTAAGAACCTGATATATTCTGGCTTTATGTCCTTTATAGAACCAAGAGTAAAATTCTTGTTCCATAGGAAGTTGTTGCAGTAAGAGGCGGAAAATGCGTTAAGTTGATCTTTGAGGAAAGATATCACAGAAATATAAATATCCGTTGGCGTTTTACTTATGCACAATTTAAAAATTAATAAAGGACCTAGAAAGTGTGTAAATTTTCTTGTTTGAATGTTTTTTAGATGAACTATAAGTCCCCATTACACTTGTTCTTTCTAAGTAGTGATCTACCCAAAATGAAAATTAACCCTAGATCCAGATGCAGTTTGTGAGTACCCTTTCTTACTGCTAAAAGCCATTGACCTGATATTGAGTTCTTAAAGAGGTAGTGTTTAAGGACTGAGGGCACATTCAGAATGTGGGCTTGAGCCCAGAGATCTCTCCCTTCTACTGTCAGATTTGAGAACCTTTAAAAATTCTGGGGTTTTGCTGTACTCTCAGCAGTTCTTCCATTCCTCAGGCTTATTTTGTGAAAATGAGTTAACTGGGGAAATTTTCTTTTATTTTCTTTTTTCTTTTTTTCTTTTTTTTTTCCCATTTATGAATACTGCTTTTGCTGTCAGGACACAAGAGAATATCTTTAAGGAAATTTATTGCTGAAATAAGGAAAGAAAATGAAATTCTGCTGGCTGCCACTTAAGACTTATGGACAAAGAACATAAGGACAATAATTACTTTTAAAGTCTCCCTGGAAAATATAAAATCTCTTGCTATTAACTAAACTGCCTTTAAAACCAAAGAAGGCCTGTGCAAGGCCCACACAATTTTTTCGTGTGTGTCCATGCGTAATTCTCTGTAGATTTTTCATTTCAAGTCTACGTTTGCAATATTCTCCATTTCTTTCTTCTTATCCCTTCAAAGACCTTCTAATGCCTGTTTAGACACAGAGAACACATTGTAATCCAGAATTCTACTACTGAGTTTGTTTATTTTTCATTTGATTATTATGTTTTATATAACATTGCATGTGCATCTTGGTTAGCTAAATATATGCATGTTCATCTGATTTAATTTACAGTTGGAGCATGTGTCTTCATATAGGCAGTTCTTCCTTCACAATGACTTTTCTGGTAGCTTGCAGCCTATTTTGTACTTTCCTTGGTAATATTTCCCAGAGATGGGATTTAAGGAAGGAAATGGAGCAAATCTAGATTCAGACATTGCTTTTAGATCTCCTTTCTCTAGAGGATCAGAACAAATCCCTGAATTTAATGATGCACTTGAATGTAATGAAAATTTTTATATTAATCATCACTGGGAACCTGTGTTCTGTGCAGATTAAATAGCAAATTTTGGTGAGTGCTTCCCATTCCCTTATGAGATACCAGAACAGCAGGTAGACACCAAGGAACATCAGGTCATAATGCAAGTTTTCTTTGAGGTAGAGCAGTGCATATTGCATTAGTTTTCAATGAAACCTCAGATTCCACTTTTTCTGATGTAACTTTAACATCATAAATATGCAAAACAGCTTTTTCACATGCAACATGGGGTTCTCATCACTTTTGTTAGTGAAAGTCTGGACTCTTTAGAAAGACCATTTGTTTGAGTTGAGATGTGAATTAGATTGAGAAACAGATTTCAATAGTGAAGAATAATAATTCAAGTGGCATAAGAGATAAGGGACTGCTGAAATATTTCCTGACTTACTAGTGAAGTATATCTTTGTTAATAAATTATATTTGTATACAAGGATGCAACATGACCTAAATCTTTGGGGTCATTCAGGACCCTCAGCAGTGTTGTCAAGCCGATCCATTCAGAAGTCAGAAACAAGCTTGACTTAATCAAATTTGAATTCTTTTTGCTTGTCTTTTGGCATTTTTGCCTTTAAGACCCGTATTTTGAAGTTTTTTTCCCAACGAACAGAAATTTTCTTTTGCAATGCTTTAAAAAAAAAAAAAAAAAAAAAGCCGGGATTTTGAGGTGATTATGTTTCTTCCTGAAAGGAAAGAGGTCATTTAAAAGAAACAAAAATTACCTTAAGTCTCAAGATGATATTCACGTTTGTCATAGGACTTCACAGTATGAAGCAGAAGATAATTTTTTTATATTTTTATGTTTGTTGTGGCTGCTAAGCAGCTCTCCTTCGAAGACTGGACTGAACTTGCAAATCTGTCTATGCACTCTTATACTAATGAAGTTAATATTAGATTTTATACAATGTATTTAACAAAACCCAAATGGGAGTAGACTATTGTCCTGGTTTCGGCTGGGACAGAGTTCCTAGGAGCTGGTAGAGTGCTGGGTTTTGGATTTAGTACTAGAAGAATGTTGATAACACCCTGATGTTTTGGTTGTTGCTGGGTAGTGCTTAGACTGGCCAAGGACTTCTCAGCTCTGCCAGGGGCACAAGAAGTTGGGAGGGGGCATAGCCAGGACAGCTGACCCCAGCTGGCCCAAGAGCTATTCCAGACCATAGGATGTCATGCTCAGTATAGAAACTGGGGGAAGAAGAAGGAAGGGGGGGACATGCGGAGTGATGGCGTCTGTCTTCCAAAGTCACCGTTACGTGTGATGGAGCCATGCTTTCCTGGAGATGGCTGAGCCCCTGCCTGCCCATGGGAAGCAGGGAATGAATTCCTTGCTTTGCTTGCATGTGTGCCTTTTGCTTTACCCATTAAACTGTCTTTATCTCAACGCACAAGTTTTCTCGCTTTTACTCTTCTGATTCTCTCCCCCCGTCCCACTGCATGGTGCCTGGTTGCCAGCCAGGGTTAAACCACAACTATTGATGATATCCTTCTAAATCCTCTTCCCTTGTGCAGTTTCATACTGATCTATGTAATTTATAGTAAATGCGTATCTACAATTACTTGCTCAGTTTGCATTCTTTCCTAAATGCTGTCGTCTTGTTTGCTTGGTTTGTATGCAGGAAAGCACTTGGGGAGACAGTGGCCTTATTTATTCTAATGTTATAACAACACATTTTAGTTTACTTCTGTACATTGGCAAATGTATGTTCCATGCCATAAAAAGAAAGAATGAAACCTCTTTTTCTAGTATTTAGCATGAATTGCTTTAGCTGAGTCTGGGTTTTAACAACTGAGGTCTTCTGCCCCGTAAACCCATTTGTCCATAATTTACTAACTACGAAAGCCTGTTATTTGCTTGCTCATCCCATCCTGTGCTGACTGACTGGTTTGAATTTCAGGAGAATTTGCAAGCAATGGTTTGTTCCATTCTGGCTTTAAGGCTTAATGAGACTGTAACGTATCCAGGCTGAGGTTTCCGTTTGATCTCGTAATAGCAGGAAACAGACAAGTAGATTGCACTAATCATTAACGATTGCTAATACATTTGTTTCTCTCTGTTCTGACAGAATGACTATCTAATGCATGGGTTGGAGTCGGGCACATGGTAAAGCCAGAAGGGTTATATTACCCTACTTACGTAATGTCACTGACAAAAATTACATAGTTGGTTATAGAGAAGGCTGGCCATCTCTCACGTCTCTCTCCATGGGAGCTGAAGATGGAAGGGTCAGTGCTGTTTAGAAAAGCAGGATGTTTTTATCGGGAACCTCCTCCTCCCAGGAGCTGCTCTGCAGGTGTGACAGAGCTGATCCTAATGCCAGTGGAGGGAGCAGGACGCTTTCAGTCATGCCCTGTGGGAATTAATAATCCAAAGCGTTGTGTTGGAACTGGTGGCACATTTATCCTGTGAAAGTGAGAGATCACCTTTAACGTAGTGACTCTGGTGCTCTCTGAATTCATTCCTGAGACTCAGACCTTTTGTTCTCTTTTAGGTGTTGGAGTGAATTATCTATCCTGCCAGAACAGTCTGAAATGAATATGCTTCCTTTAGGAAAATTGCAAAATTAAATTAAACTTTAAAGAAACCACAGAATCCCTTTTGAATATTTAATTTAAACCGTGACTTTTTTTTTTCCCCCCTCTCACGTGGCCTGACATCGGACAGAATCAGAACTGAGGAATGGAAACCAGGGATGGGAGGGCAGCCCTGGGCTAGAAGTTGGGGTTTTGGATGGTGGCCAATCAATGGGAGAAAGCCAAACTGGAAAACCTGCAGAGGTGTTAAAGGCTCAGAGCCCACAGACCTGTGGCTCACTGATCTAAGCTAGAAAAAACTGCTGATCTGAAAAGGTAATATGAAATGTATTGTAAAACATGAGATGATGAAATAATATATGTAATGAAATGGGATGCAGTCTTGGACTTTTCAAAAACATCTGGATGTTCTGGGGTGTTTTTTGTTGTTGGTTTTTAAAGTTAAATAGGACTTAAAAAATCTGCAGCATATGGGAGCTGCAAATTCCCACCATGTGTTGCTGCTAAGTGCAAGGATGTATACTTTGTGCAGCAACTTTTATTGTTTTTAAAGTGTCCATGTGATTTAGCTGCTTGCTTTGCTTTCCCTCCACCCCGGTGAGTGAAGGCTGTCAGTTTCTGGCAGGAGAGAGCGTTAGAGCCCTTGGAGATGACATCGTGGTGATCTGGAGGTGGACATAGATCCCAGCAGAAACAGACCCTGGGAGCCTAAAAGTTTCCAGCAGAACTTGACTGTCCAGCTCGCTTTACGCAGACCCTGTCAGCAACATCTAACTGTGGGGCTGATAAGTGCTGTAAAATGTCGTGGATGTTGTCTAGAGCCAAATCCTGATGGTGTTGCATTAGATTTTATCATGGGAATATGCATTCTCTTAGAAACAGTTCTGATATTAAAAATAATCTTTTCTTGCACCAACATTTGGCTGGAAGCTATCGAGACACTTCCAAGCAACAGCACAGACAGCTTTATTTGCTTTTGGAAGGTTTTGCTGCAGGAGTTCATGATCCTTCCCTGCCTTTCTCCACCCACATTTTTTTTCTGCACCAGGAGTAGACCAAGGGACAGTGGGTTTTGCAGGGAACCTTATGCTTTTTGGTGTCTCAGTGACAAAGCAGATAAGAAAGTGAAGTGTCTTTTCCTGGCATACAAACATGAATTGACTGGAAGAAACAGTGTGTGTGGGGAGTATCCAAACGTTTACTGAAGGAAGAATGGCTGTGGCAGCTGTGCTGTATTTTATAACTGTAATGAAGATAAAATCATATTGGGGCTTTTTTGAACCTAAGGAAGTGATTTAGTTGAGGAAACAAAAGACATTCTCCGGGTTACATAAAGAAAGCCACATGCACTCTAGACACATTCTAGTGCAAGAATTTTGGGAAGTTTAAGAGCTGGGAGCATTTTCCTTGTGACACGATGTTCCCTGAGGACACGCGGAGCGGGGCCTTGCAGCCCAAACAGGGTGTAGCAGGTTCTCAGGGATCCTTATGCATTGTGATGTCTTTTTTTTTAACTTTTAACTTTTACTTAGCAATGGGCTAGCTCCTTTCTTTGAAACTTTGTTGGTATTTGAAACACTGGGATAACTTCACAGTTCAGAGTGTGTTACGTGTATCTGGGCGGCACGGTGAAAATATTAGGAGATGCCAGATGGGTGATATATTGTGGGCAGATAACAGGGACTGTTACTCAGACTTGTGGAGGTCCAGCCGTAGTAGAGACCTTCAATAACAGATGCTCTATAATTTTCTACTGCAAATGCAATGCAGAGTATCTCCCTGTAACTCAGAGCATTAGCATCCTGTTGAGTAGGCAGATGGTTCTGGACACCACCAAATGAAGGCATTAACTACCTGTTGTACATGCTAGCCTTTGCTAGTGATGATGGTTTATTAGTGTTAGAAAGAATGCACACATTTACTTTGTTGTTTCTTTTGAAAGATTTCTTTGTATGTGATGACTAATGTTTTCTTTTCTTGGAGTTTTCATTGAGTGAGGCTTTTTAACTGCTTTTAAAGATACTAAAGGTTGCTAAATAGCCTGCAAAACCAGTCTGCTAAGCTAAGAGATGTATCACAGAATTGTGCCTAGCCCTGAATAATGAAGATTAATCAGATGAGAACAAAATGCAGTCTATTTTTTGCCTTGTATTCTGGAAGATAGAATAGATGGATAATCTTCTAGTTCAGGCATAAATCCTGGTTTGGCTCTGCTATAAAGTTCATACATGCTGCGCTCAGAGGCTATTCAAGGAGCTTTCTCTAGGCACCTACAGGGGATCCCAATGGCCAGTTTTGTGCATTTAGGAAACACAAGGCTTCAAGGTCAATCGTGGCTCTGGGAAAATGATTCCCTGGGCTGGGTACACAGCTCCTATCACTGACAGCTTAAGTGGTACACAGATACTGCATTTCTCAAATCCCATGCAAAAAGTGCTCACTTTTGTGCAATTCTATCTTTTTGAACACTATTCTCTGTTTATAACTGTCATGGTCTTGGTACAATTACAGTCTCCATCAGGGCCATTCGGAAAATGTTACCTATCTTTCATGTTATATTTTGACATGCTGAAACTCAATACAAAAACCATGGAAGCACCAGATTTGCTATTAAGATACAAGCTGTACTTCACAGGGTTTCAGGGCCAAAGGAACCACTAGAGGATTTAGTTCTAATTTTCTTTAGAAAAAATCATAGAGAAAATCTTTTTTTTGTTATACCCAAATACTCCTTTGTTCAGATTAAAGAATTTTTGTCTTCTGGAGACTAAATTCTTTGTGCCAGAGAGCAGGAGAGATCACAAAACTGCCAATATTTGATACCCTTGGAATGACAGGGAATTTATTAGCTATGATTACATGAGTCCATCAGAAAAGAAAGAGTCGATAAAACCATTTTTCTAGTTTTATCTTTTGCTTGTGCTTAATCTCTAATGTTGTGGAATAAACTAAATAGAGTTCTCCCTCTTCTCCCCTTGGAGTAAGTCTAGATAGCTGCATGGGAGGGAGGAGGTGTTGTTTCTGACCTCTGGGTGATTTTGGAACCCATAAAATATGAGATTTCAATAAAATTATTTTCTTAATGGAGAACAGAACTCATCGATTCTTTTGAGAGAAAGGCAAATAACTTTGTTCTCCTGTGACCTGGCAAGAGATGAGCAGGCAGAGGTTTTGGAGTCTGTTTACCTTTCTAGTCTTTCTGCCCCTGAAAGTTAAAACACGATCTTTCCTGTCCAGCCCAACAAAGCATGTTAACTGCAGAGAAATTCTTAAAGAATCTGCAGGAAAAAATAAAAAAGATGATAAATATATTCGAGAAGGATAGAATAATTTTCTTTCAAAGACTTCAAGCAATGCAAAGTCCCCTGGTAAAATATTTCAATTTGATTTTCCCAGCTGTGAAAGTAATCAAAAGCTTCTTTCAAGGTTTAACTTGCTAATGAGATCCAGTGACTGGAAGTTAGTTATGTCATTGTCTGCATGATTAACTATTTCCATCCTGTTATCAGATAGCTTTTATGTGTGAAAATACTTGTGCGTGGTGATGAAGTCAGCCTATAACATTCTCTTTGATGATCTGAATATGTTGCACTTCTTAAATCTCACATCATAAATCATGTTTTCTAGGCTTGAGTCATTTTTGTGGCTCTCCTTTGAATGTTTTCCAGTATTTCCCCATGTTTCTTAAATTGTTGACACTATGCTGGTTTTCTGTCAGAGGCATCACAAATAATATAAAAATAGTGAGATAATTTCTCTTTGCCTAACGTTTATTTGATTTTTCTTTTCCCCCAAAGATGCTTTTCACTAAGAAGGTCTTTCAGGGGTTTATCCTGAAGCTCTCATCCTTCTCTTTTGTCCAGCTTCTCTTTTTTATCTCGCTTCCACTGAAGCTCTTCTCCAAATTCCCAGATTGGGTGGCTGCCATGGAAGTGACCAATCGACAGCCTTCAGGCATCCAACTCTGGAAGTATCTATTTCTTTTTCTGTAATTCTGTAGGAAACACAGGTTCTTATTTTAAAAATCTAAACAAAATTCCTTAAGTAGGCAAATCAGGTACAATCCTGAAGTTCCCAGTAGGCGCAGAAAAACTCCATTCTTAATTCCCCTTGTGTTGCTTTGCATTTGGTTCTATTAAAATTAATTTTGTTAGATTCTGTTTGTAGGCAGCAACTCAGATCACTTCACAGGTACCACATTTTCTTCCCTAACCTTTGAGAAGCTGTCTCACCTACCGCTGTTACCACAGGAGATCTTATATTTTTGATAAAAGTAACTTCAGATGAAGCATGAATCCCTTACGGCTCCACTAAATGAGAAGTTGTCGGTATAAAGAACATTTGGAGACCTGTGAGTATACTACAATTGAATCCAACTGAAGTACACATTGTTAATTCCACATCATCATTTTTTAATTGAGATGTCATGTTGTACTAAGTCAAATGCCATGGAGAAATCAAGTGCACTATAGCATACAATTGCCTTTGTCAACCAGACCTGCTATCTCTTCACAAAAAGACAATAGGTTTGTTTTACAAGACCAACCTTCCATTAAACTAACTGATTGACATTAATTAGATTTTTAGCCTCTAATTCTTTGTTGGTGAAATTCCAAATTAATCACTCCTTTTACTGAATGCTAAATAACTATTCTAGAGGTCAGTGGCCTGTCTCTTTTATCCTTATTTAAATATTGGATCTGCTTTGGCAGTCCTTTATTTCTTTGGAATTTCCCTAGTTTTCAAAGGTTTGTTTAAAAATTAATACTAGCAATTCAGGGAAGCTCCTCAGCGTGTCCTTTTAACACTCAGGGGTATGTGTTATCCAGGCTGCTGATTTGAACATTATTTAATTTTAGCAGATGTTGCCTAACATCCTTCTTTATCACATATGGCCAACTTGCTATTCCATCCCCAACTTTGCATGAGATGCTTCATGCTGAATACAGAACAGGAAACCCCATTTGAGCATCTCTGTGTACTTTACATCTCCTGTTACAGTTTTACTGCTCACCTCTGACAGATCTCCTGTATCTTCCCACTATTAGCTTTTATGCGTTGTCATTCACTCGCCTTTCTTCAGCCTTATATATCCACAGGCTCTCTTTTTTCCTGCGTGTGCTTTATATGTTCTAGTTTCTTTTCTGTTTTCCTTGCTAATTCCATGTCTCATTTTAAGCAAGATAACTTTTTGTCCTTTTTTATGTGCATCTAGGTAATGGTGACTTCTTGGGAATTTAGAAGGTTACTTGTAAAGGCACCCTCATATTTTGTTAAGACTTTAATATCTTAAATTTATTTAGTTGGTTTTTAGTTTTTATGCCAACTGTTGCTTTAAATTTTGGAAAAATGGTCCTCCAGAGTTTTCAGATTTCCAGTAAAATATGTGGTTGTACTTTTAGATAGAATTTGTTTTTCTGTATGGAGGTGTTTTGCACAAGGTAAGCACAGTGAAGTTACGATCATCAGTATCACAGTATGATGCTGAGCATATTTTTTTTCAATAGTGTTTTTTTAAACTTCCAGATATCTGAAACAGATTGTGGGTGATGAACCTGGAGGTTTTGGGGTTCTGACATGTTGATTTTGTCAATGGATGAAGGCAAATATTTGTCTTTGCTAGAACTTCTTTTACTTTTCTCAGTGGAGCTGAGCAAATCATCAGGTGCAAAGCCTGTGGAGAGCTGTGCCACTGTGCCAGCATGGAGGCTCGGTGCCATCACTGCATTCCAGCAGCTGGTATCTGCAAATACAACATCCTTTTAATGATGCTCAGTGGTATTTACACAGTATTACAGTGAAAATCGTTCATTCAGGCCTTCTCGTGTGTGAGCTGTTAATGTAACACGCTAGATCTTCTGCTTGCTGTCCCTTCTATGTTACAATTGCAATGGTATTAATATTACCTCCTGCTCTCCCAGTGTCTGAGGAGGTGGCTTTGGGTTTTACTAAGCTGTATTGGCTCCCTCTGGCACCTTCCACGTGCCCCTCTGGCACCCACTCCTGCCCTCAGCAGTGTTTAGTCTGTTTGGCAGCAAAGAGCTCTCTAGCCCCATGGGTTTAAATTTACATTTAGGAAATGTTATAGAGGGAAAGCAAATACCCTGGAGCAGTCAGTGCCTGGTATGAACCCAAGACAGATGGCACGGCCACCCTGCAGCAGAGTCTGCTCAGGATGGGGCTCCGACCACTCTTCTTTCTGTCTCCTCCGGTGTTGAATTTGCCCAGGCAGGCTCAGGATGCTTCCACGGTGAGAAAGGGCTGTGTGCAGGGAGGGTTTGTGGGGCTGGTTAGGAAATCTGCTCCTTGGAGAAAGGGTGTCTGTTGAGATTTTTTAAGAAGCAGAGAGGAGCAGAAGATGGGGGCTGATAGTTGAGGGTGGAGGCCACATCTGAACTGGTGAAGCTCACATGTACACAGCAGCTCAGCCTCACAAATCTTCCTGTAATTCCAACTGGATTGCTTTCAATGTCTGAGTGTGGGTGCATATCTTTAATACCTGTTTCATGCAGAGGTGGCTCACATAGCTGTATGTTGCTCTTAGCCCCAAGAGAACAGTTGAGATAAAATGCAGAGTTTGAAATCGAGAGACTTAAAACAGTGCAGACTTGATGTCCTAAGCGTTATTGCCTCCTTCAAAATCTGACAAGTTTACCACAATATTTTCTATACATGTCATCCACCCCTTCAGATTTTGGCTCCAAGTCCTGTGCTTTCTTCCCTTGCTCATTAGTACTCCTGCAGATATCAGTGCATCCTCGACTGCTCTGACTGCTATGGTAAAGATGACTTAATTATGAATACAAATGTTCTTTATGGTTTGTTTGACCCTTTTTAATCACTTTAATCACTTCCCTTCCCTAAGCTGTTGGCTGCTGACAGATGGACTTTGTTTTCTAGCTGTCAGTGAATGTGTGGAGACTAAATAACCTTGTACTTCAATCACATCTTCAATGCTTGCATCTCGTAGAAAATAGATTGATCAACTAATTGATAAAATCCAGCTAAGAATTCACTAAAGTGCTTGTGGGTGCCAAAGAGGAGAGGAAAAAATGAAAAACCTATATATTCTCATTAACTCAGTAAAAAATAATTTTAGGAAACAATGCCTGCCTTGGTGGTATGGAAACCTACAGATACAGGCAGAATAGCTGTATATAATGTTCCTCATTTATTAAGAGGGAATTTCTGATTTGCCAGAGGGGCTCACTTTGCACCGTTTTTGCTATACAAGTAAGGTAGAAGAAGAAAATGAAAACTAGAGTCCTGGAAGCTGGAATGTAAAGCGTACTCACCAATGGTCTTTGTTCTTCTTGCAGCCCCAAGCACAGAAAATCTCCCGTGCTCTTTCATTTCTTGCCTCAATGCATATATTTGAAGTAAGGCTGAGAGTCAAAGTCAGTGATAAAATTCAATGCCTGAGACATGGGAGTGAAATGGAAAGGAGCTGCAAGACATCAGCCGCATGATTCTAAATCTCATTGATTTTTATCTCCTCCTTCGTATGTTGGAGTTCAGGAGAAGCTTTTGCCCTTGCCTCCCGCTTCCTCCCCAGGAATGACAGAAAGGTTGTTTTGACCTGTGAATGCTTTGGCGTCGGAGTGTATGTGCATGCACGGATAATTCAGTCACTTTCTACATTTCTTTGTGCAAGACATAATACACTGCAGTTGATTCCTTGGGTTAAATCTGGTCCTCAGCCTTTATTTAAAAAAAAAACCACCACAAATAACTAACAAAAAAAAACCCAGACCAGACCAATAACAAAAAATACCCCAAACCAGTCAAGCTTCTCTCTCTTCAGTAATTTCTTTCAGTTGTTAGAAGTGCAAACCAACAACTCATTGCTTGTCTGATTTTAAAGCCTGACTGTAAGAATAGTCTTTAAGGGGTGTAAACATTTATTTCACTGAAATGCCAAACCTGGAAAAAATCAAACGATACCAGTGTGAATAGCAGCTCTTTCAAGTTTACTTAATTATTTCATTGCATAGATTAGGCAGTGGAATAATTAACTAAATAATATGCTTGATTTCCAAACTCAGACAGCTTCTTTAGGTGTCTAAACCTTCCAGTATTTCGGCTCCATCTGTCAAATTTTCTGCTTTCCTATAGCCTTTCCTGACAGGATTTATAATGTCCTTGTGTGTTTTCAGTGCAAAACTTTCTCCATGTTGCCATTTAAATCTTCAAAGCCACCCAAGTTAATCAAATGTAGTATAAAATTAAATACGGGAGTAAATGCAGACCTGATCATTTAATATTTAGTTCACTTGGAAATTTTATTTTTCAGTGGGCTACAAGCTTTTCCCTTTTTTTTTTTACATTGCAGTAAATGCTAGACTCTAATCTTCGAATTGAGGCTTTTTCCCCACAGTACGTGGTGCTTGCATGCAGCGAGGTTATTCCCCATGCGCAGGGCTCTGGCGGGCAGCAGTGGATGCTCACAACGCTGTGGTTCACTTCTAGCCCTAAGCAGGGTTATTATTATCTCACTTTGGCATCTTTAGCAGATGTACTTTATGGGTCAGATATAAAAGATATATCCTTGAGGGGGGTAGGGGACATTTTCTTCCTAAAAATCTTTGATTCCTCCTCTCCTGTATGAATAGCACAAGGCTACTGCTGTTCCTCAAGTGCTGCATTGAGTGGCAAAGCAGCTCGTTCAGTAGGGCTGCTTTCCATCCGAAAATGTCTTCATGGCCCTCCTGGCTGCTTCAGTTATGCCTGGCTATTGGAAAACCGGGAAGAGCGATGTTGTGTGCTGCTTTGACTAACCTTAATTTTAAAAAGAGGGAAATCTTTTTGAAATTAAAGAAAGTTTATATTTCTACCAAACTGTCTTGGATTTTCTAAAAGAAGCATTACTATATTCTATAGCTATATTACATGTATGAAATAGGATTAGATTTAATACAGGGAGACTGTGATCTCTTCAAAGAGTTTGTCTCATTATGCTTCTGTGTACCATAAGCTATATATTGTCGAGTAAGTATATTGTACCACGGAAGTTACAAGTTCGGTTCA
>NW_009260399.1:4050625-4125165 GCF_000687185.1 Egretta garzetta | reverse complement strand
GATTGCTGCAAACTGAATAGTTCTGGTTCAAGGCTCTTCTAAGCTCCTTGAGTCTGAATGTTCTAGCTCAAGATATTTATATCTCCTGCCTGTGAAGGCCAGGGTGGTTGGTTTGTTCTGCAAGAAGAACAGCTTGAGCCTTCTTTTCTCCTTTTCTATTTATTTCATAATGTGTTTTCTTGTGGTTTTTTTTTTCTTTAGGGTTTTCTCACTTCTGCGCACTCATGATACTGTTAAATAAGCAAGTCATACACTCGTGACTACTGTTCAGTAGGGGTGAAAAAGAATGTACACAAACATCAGGAAGCTGAAACTAAAACTTGAATATCCAACTCTAATTTGACCTAAGTGGTAGCTGCAGTAAGATATGTGCTATTTTGTAGCACTGACTACTTATTATACGATAAAATTGATCATGCTATAAAAAGTTAAGATTGTCAGATACATCATACATTTATTGCAGGCATCAAGGGCAATATAAAATTTCATTCATAGAGGAGAAAACTAGTCAATCTGTGAAATTCTTACAGTTTTTAAAGTTACATTCTGCAGACCTAGGGCCTTTAAAATAGCATTCATTTCTTACAATTAAAAGCCTAACTGATATGACTATTTAACAGAGAAAATGAAATTTAATGTTTGGAATGCATTAGTAATTACTGATCATTTGAACATGAAAATTTGAAGTGCTGTTCAGGTTAACTTTGGAGAGTTGCCATGATGGGAGGGAGTCAGGTGAAAGCCATTTCTCGGGGGGGCGTGAGAGCCCCTGGCAGGCTGTGTCGCCCGAGGCCGCAGGTGGGCTCTATAGGCACTGTGGATCCTCTGCTGTGCCCACAGCTGGCGCGTGGTGCCAGGGCGAAACAGAAACCCTGCACTGAGACCACGAGTTCCCCACGTGGGGCAGGGCAGGCACAATCCCAAAATAATTTTGGGCAATCTGCCGGTTACCCTTACCACCTTTATAGATCTGCTGGTGAAACCAGTAAAATCTGTTGTGACTCACTTCAGCTATGTGTGGAGACCTCGAGAGTAGAAAAAAGAGCCTTTTGCAGGTCCCCCCTGGGAAAGCAGCTGCAGGAGAGAGGGAGCGGTGTTGCAGGGTGTGCTAATGCAAGGGATGCTCAGGCACACAGACTTTGTGAGAAGCCTTCTCCTAAAACATTGTGGTTTCCTAAGGTGTAGGTCAGGTTCCCACTTATCTGTGATTTCCTGGAAAAATCTGGCTTTTTTTTGTTTAAAAATTCAGTCTTGGAGTTTCTTCCTTTGGTTCATTTGTCTGAGCTGGTGCAGACAGGAGCCTCTGCCCCGAGTGCAGAGAGCTTGCAGCTCAGGGAAGTGAGCTGCTCCACCTTTAACTCCTGGCGCAGAAACTGTTGTCCAAACAGAGCATCCACAATATGTTGTCTCTGTGGGAACTTCACCTGGCTTTGTACTAATGAGACAAGGAAAAGAGGGAATGTTAGGAAGTCAGAAAGCTTCCTTTTTTTGAAAGCTTCATGTAAGGCAGCAGTAATGGTGAAAAAGGGGAATGGTCTTCTACGTGAATACTTTTGGCCTAAGCAAATCCTTTTCAAAAGTATGTCTTCCGTAGCTCAGCAGTTTTTGCCTCATTTGGGCATTATTGTATACCATTATTTACATATGTTTATGTAAATAAGTTTACTGATTAAAGCTGACATATTTTCTTTCCTGTTAGTTTTATGATACTGCCTTCCCTTCTTCCTCCCTATTCCATTAATAAAAAGAAATCCATGTTCTTGGAACTCAGACCCTAAAGGATAAAGACGGTATTATACCCTTGCACATTATCATTATCTATATCCATATATGGATGTAGATATAGATTTTTATTATGAGTAAATCTTTCTGTTGTTCCAGAATTGTCACTTGGAGCTTTTGGTTAAAAAGTAAAAAAAAAAAAAGTAAAGGTGAAAATAGAAAGACAAAAGTTGGGCTTTGTCCTTTGATATCATACAAATAGGAGGTATGTATCTGGAAAATGACTGCCTCTGAGGCCTCCCTCTGATTCAACTAATCTTTTAAAATTGGTGCTGATATTTTTGCTCAAATCTGGGAATAAAATGTGTACTAACAGTGACCTGCGATCTGCTGCTGTTTTTCTCTGCTCTTTTCTCTGCCACCTCTCCTTCATAAAAAGCCTGCTTGAAATGGAAAAAGATGGTCACTGTGCTATACACAGCTAGTTTTGAAAAAATGTAACTATGTAAAATGAGTTCATTTTGAGTAAATTTACCCCGTTCCTCTATTTTTCTATTAATGCTATGCCAATAACTTACATGCCAGCCCCTATCTATGTGAGGGTCATCCATTAGTTTTTTTGATCTTAGGTTTGTGGGTTGGAAAGATATGAAAGATGTAGTGATTGCACTCATATTCTCTATAATAAAGTGTGAATTGGCCACAGATTAAGCAGAAATTTGTGTGTCTGAGTGCTGGGCAGAATTCTGAAGTGTCTGTGCAAACATGGGCCCTAAATGGTAGTTCCCATTTATTTTAATTTCTTTGAGGTCTGGTTATATGGTTTTGGAATACTTTAGGTGACAAAATTAGTTGGTGTTTAATTCAGTTGATGAAGGGATCAGCATTATTCTTTCACTAAGTGTCCTAGTCATGGTAAATGGACTATACAAGGACTAAAAATACCCTCCAGTGTATTCCACAACTTGCATGTGAGTGCTGGTGAATAATTCCGTTTTACTGGATTAAGTCTAACCAAGCTTCTATTGAAGTAAGCCAAGCATTTAATGGAGAACTTTGGGGTTTAATGTACAGCCAAGACACAAATGATGTTTTGTATTTCACAGACTTTAACACCACCCATTGTCCAAATGTTCTGCTCATTTAACTCTCAGTATGTTGTTGCTGTTTCTGTTAGAGCAGGGAGGACCGAAGGAGGCCCGTGCATAGTGGGAACGTGGTGGCTCACAAAACTAACGTACTGAAGCTTGCAGAGTTGCTTTCTTTTCCATCACTTACAGTTATGAATATAATGGCTTCTCTGACAAAGCAGACCATGCATATCCTTAATGGGTCAGTCTAGGAGACAGTGGTAAGATAACTCGCCATCTGTGAAATGGCTTTCTACAACGGCAGAGCACAAATGTTGAAGTAGCTAGGTGTCAGTGGCTGAATGCATCCCTAGGGAGTGGAAGATGAAATGCTGTGGTGTAGTATGCACATTGGGGTAGGCTTCCATTCAGTGTAGCCTTCCACAAAAAAATACAGTTAAAAAAGAAAAAAAAGTATATTTTGCATAGCTCAGAAGTAACAGCCTTTGGTAGCAGCTGTTGAAGCAAGCAGAGCATGAGGAAGATGGGAGGATGGTGGTACCGAATTCCAGGCTGATGTTGCCTATGAGTGGAGCTGGGCACGTGAGAGCACAGGATCATCTAGGCTGTGAACAAGTGCTGTTACGTCTCATGGATACGCACAAATGGCTTTGTTTCAGTGGTACCCATGTACGGCTGTCGGCTCTGCTGTGCTGCATGTTGTGCGGGAAGGCGGTGTGCTAACGCCACTGGTTGGAAAATTCAGGCAGGTGTTATGCTGAACAGGAGTCAGATGAAGATCTTGAACAGTTGCTTTTAGATGGAGGTTTTGGCCTGTTATTTAGTGTCTTTGTACAAACACATACCACTTAGCATCATAACATTTGCAACTCCCAACTGTTTTATATGCCACAGTCTTGAAGCAGATAATGATATCTGGTGGAGCAAATACTTTCCATGCTCCAGCAATTGCTTTTACATCTCACGGTAACCTTTTCCCAGAAAAAAAGAAATTTCACAAGCAGGAGACGTGTCTTTCTCAGAGTCAGTTAGCTATATATCTAATATTACTCTTGCAGAAGGTAATATTGAATAACTGCAGATGTGATTACAGCCCTGTCAATTTTGATATGAAAAGGTGTCTCAAGTTCTTCCGAGCAGTTTTTCTGGATCATACTCTTGTTCCATATAACTGAGTTGTTATCCTCATACTCTTGTTCTTTATAATAGAGTTGTTATCCTCATAATACTGTCCCTAAATGGTCTTGATACCTAAATGGGATTATATAGCAGAAATTGAGATGGGTGCACTTTTGTGCCAACAATGTGCAAGAGAATTACAATCTTTGCATCATGCCCAGTTTCACAGGAAGTTAATTTTTACCAAACTAAGGCAGTGCAATTGTAAGTGATTTAATAAACCTAAATCCTTGTAAAAACTGGAAAATGTTCAGCACAAGGATTTTTGAAGCCCAGTGTCCTCTCACTAACAATGACCGACAGTGGATGCTTAGGAAACAGCGTGAGCACAAAGGTAGGTTCTACATTCAGAGACACCTCCTGCCTCTGCCAGCAATCAGTGCTTCAGACTCGCTGAACCAGAGGCCGCATCAGGATTAGTGCAGCCACTGCAGCCACTCGCCAGTCCTCCTTTGCTGATGCGATACAGAGGAAGAAGACCTACAGAAGAAACAGGAAGGTCGAAGTCTGTTCTGTGCACTTCCAAGATTGCTCACAGGAATAGGAATCTGCTGCCTCTGCTATGAGCACATCTTTTGGAAAGCTGTCTGCCTTTTTCTACAACCTACTTTGTTATCAACCCTCTTCTACACATACAGATTTTGCCAAACCACCTCTGTGAAACCTCATCTTCCAAATCACATTTTTCAAGAGAATTTATCTTTCCTTTAAAGACAAAGGTTTGGCTTGTGCAGCCTGAGTCCCAAGTACTTCATTCCCAACTTTGCCAGTGATTCACTTTGATTTTGGACAAGACTGTTTATCCACTTTATGAAAGCAGAGGCAATATTATTTGTCTATAGAGATGAGTTTAAATTGTTTTAATGTTTAAAGATACTGTGCTACTAAGTCCACACTATATCATAATATTTTATTCATGAACTGGACAGTGAATAAAGCTTATAGTACGGTGAGATCATGAGATACTGCTTGGGAGCCAGCTTAAATTTACCTAGTGGTGAAAATTCAGTATATAGCTGAATAGCTCTGTCTGGCATTTCAGAAATATACATCTGAAATAGATTGAATTTTTCCCTTAAACAACACTTCATTGTGGATTTTTTTTTTTTAGTTGAAGTAAGTAGAAGTTATGTCCTATCTGTACTTGCAAAGAACTTGACTCCTACGGAATGATTATTAAATACACTCTAAGTTTTCTTATGGAGTGTTAAACCCATTTTCTTTCAGGCTTTGTTCTCATTTTTAAAATGTATAAAGCCCTTTGGTTCCACCAGCTTGCACTGTCCATGTTTGCCTGCTTACCCAACCTGGCATGCCAAAGTCGGTTTGTTGATTTCAGCTCTTCTAGAAACTGTTGAAAGAGCCAAGCTATATTTTTGCCTTGTAACGTGTCAGAGAAAGAGTGATTTATTGCATTTATTTCCAAGTTGAAGTACGGTGTGAGAGGCTGGTTCTCATCATGTTTTCTTCTGGTCTAAAGCACACACTAAAATGGGTGTGTGCTTGTAATGCACAAAGAAAATGAGAAAATTATTCCCGTTAACTGGCATAACTGGCTACTTGCATGTAGGCCATGCTGAGCAAATGCTTCTAAAATGAACTACTGAAATGCAGTAAGAAGAAAAACCTCTATCGTGTTGTAAGGTTCCTGTAGGAACCCATTCTCCCTGATCTGAAATGTGGAAAGGATGTTATCTCCTTATAGCTGCTGCTGCTTCTGCCTCCTGTCTCACGGCGTGATTCTTTTTTATGATGGCCACAGTTTTTAGAAGACTGGGAAAATATAGAACATTACATTAGAAAGAAAGATCACTCGCTTGTCTGCCTCTTTTTAAATGGATATTTATCCTCTGTCGTGGTGCAAATTAACTAGAAAACAACTATACTAAAAATAAATGTACTGTTGTGGTAAATGAGTCAAAATAGTATTGTTTCTCCTTGCATTATACTAAATGATGCATTCTATCCAATTCTATCCTGTTTTTTTTAAACAATACTACATTCCTTAAATGATAACACTGCGTTTAAAGGCAGCAAACAGTGTAGTCAGGAATAGTGCAAAGCTGCTGCTGTGCCAGTTTCTCTGTGCCAGCTCAGGACTGAACTGCGCTGAACAGCCTCTGTTTTCAAGTCCTCCATGAACAAAACTGAGAAATGTTTTAAGTGTTGACCTTCAGAGTGAAAAAGCTGGTGCATTAACTTGTAATGTCTCCTACTGTAACGTGCTTATTGATTCATGGGGCCAGAAGTGTAGATAATAACGAACTGATGTGCTTTAACTGCAATTTATTATAATAACTAGTCATGATCGTTTGATGGCACCTCTCCTCCTTTTCCTTCCCTCCTGCAATACTGTCTCATCTTCTAAATTTTTGCTTCATCTCCCGAAGTCCATTACTTCATCTGACCTCCATATTAGTGTCTGTTTAATGCCAAGTGCATGAAGTTTTAATCCCTCATTAGGTAATGAAAGAATTTTGTATGCACCAGGACAAAACACAGGTTTTCATAATAATATATTTGCAGTGCTTCTCTGGGGCAAGTTCAATAGGAAGAGAAAATATTTACTGGATACCTCATTTTAAAAATTGTTTTGTATCCTCAAAGTAGTGCAAATACTGTTTTGCTGAGAAATGAAGAGCTGTTTTAGGTTGACTTGTACATGTGCTAAACTACATATCTTTTTTTTTTTTTGCATCTTTGCTCCTGATTTAGGCCTTGGCAGGTTGGGAACTCTGCAGGGAAAACTTCATAAATGCTTTACAAATCTTCAGTAAATTAGGCTGTAAGTTACATCAAAGTAACATTCGATCTCATTATCTTGAAAAAGCTTGGCTTGCTGCAGAATTTAATGGTGATTGTTGAATTAGATGATGGTTTTTATACTGGCTACTATAATCTCTGGTGATGTAGATGGATAAGCCATTATCCAACAGGGCATGCAGCTTAGGGAGCTGTAGAGTAAATAGCTCAAACTTGGATGGAAAAGTGCTGAAGATGTTTGGGGAAAAAAAATGCAGCTATTGATCGGTGAAACTTATTTTTGATGCATTTAATCATTCTCATAATGTAGACAGTATTAAATGGATCTGGCAGGTTTTATTTTGTAGATATAATGTTTAAAGAGGAGAATGCCTAATTCATTTAAGCAAGAGTGGCCTGAACTCTCACCAGCAGGACGTACAGATGCTTGTGTCTGCTAAGAACTAAAACCTTGAAAACATACAGACTGTGACAGGGAGTGACTGCAGCTGCTGTAGGTGACTAAGCCACAGTAGGGAACTCCTATAATTATTTGTTTTCATAATTTCTATTACTTTTTGGGTCTTTCCAACTGATGATCAAACTAAGTTTTAAGGGTATTTTTTTCAAGCATGGACAAATGTTTCCTTGTCTGGATCTGAAGGCAGTACAGTGTCCTCCTTATCCATAAGGTGAAAAAACACAAATTATTCTCTTCATTCCCTGTCCTTGATGAGAAAAGATAAGGCAAAAAGCTTCTATAGACACGATAGATTAGAGGAGACTTGTAGTTTAAACGGTTGGTGAATTACACATAGTTTCATGAATTACATGTCTTGCTGAATGTGTGGCTTTTAGGCATAATTTGAAAGGTGATTTTGATAACTGGACACCAGAGTGTAGGGATAGGTCAAAGCAGAATTTAATCCAGATACTAAAGAACGCATTAGACTGTCAATTATCAAATCGCTGACAGTTTTTATTCCAGTATTACATACTAGATTTCTCTGAAGCTCTGCAATGAAGAGGATGAAACCAGTGTGTCTTATTTAAGTATGACCATTCATCACTTCTGCTGTATGTCGTTGAGGTCAGGCTCTGGAACCCATAATGACCATTGTTTATCAGTAGAGATGGGTAATAAAGGTCTCCAGAGCTGAAATATGTTCCATCACCTGCAAGGGCTCTAGTGACATCTCACCAGCACTATATGGGTTACGTCTCTAGTGCTTATGAATTGATATATCATGGGCCTGTATCACTTGTTGGGTTTCATTACAGACAGAGATAGTTTAATATGGCTTCCAGTTCAGTTCTTTTGCACTTATTGGCTTTTGAGTTGTGCAACGTATTGATTAAAGCACCTTCAGAAGATCTTCATTTCCCATACATTACCGCAAGAGAAAATAGTATTTAGTGCAACTGCGTTACCTACTAAATCCCTCGGTGGAAGATGTAAAATAGTTTTTCAGAGAGCAAATAAGAAAGTTCTAGTAATGGTTGCAAGGCGTGTATTCCTGCTTTCCAAGACTTACTTTACAAAAGCTGTAATTGTCTGTGCTTGGACTCTGCCCAAGAGCGAGGGTTTTGTTGGTTTGAGGCAGGGGTCTGCCTGTTTTTGTTTTTAAACTCAAGCCAAAATGGTTTAGTCATTATGCAGATACATGAGAAAACTAAATAAAACAGTTGTCCCAGCTGTCATTATACAGAATTAGAAAAAATCAAAAAGCTTAAATAAAAAAATGAGAGAAAGCTAAAATTTGGGGTGGAAAAATCCTTTCCTTGGAAGGATAGTGAGGTGTTTTGATTAGGTTCAGTAGTGAGAAAATGTTCATTTTTGTGTTGACTCATACAGCTCTTTTTACCCTTTTATGTCAATGCTCCTAGTGAAATCTGGCTCAAGTACACATGCTTGAGTATCATTCTTCATGAGTCACAAGCCTTACCTGTTTTGTCATGTACTTGCTCCTAGTCGTGTTTGTTATGCATCTAGAGGGAATTTTTCTTGCAGACCAGGGGAAAAAAAAAATAAGACCTTTGCTTGGCTGCTTCTTGGGACCTAGGCGCATTTCTCCTTAGAAATGTTCTTCTGAGCGGTCCCACGGCAGCGGGGCCTCATCAATGCAAGGGCGGTCCTTGAAGAACTGAGGAGAAGGTGGGCTCTGAAACATCTCTGTTCCTGTGGACCCTAAAGAAGGCACTGACCAGGGAGGTTCAAACAGCTTCTGTGGGTCAGGAAGACAGTAGATGGGAAAACTGTGGCTCTAAGATGACAGGTTTCCTAGAATTTTTTCTTGAGCTTTACAAAATTCCCCAAATGTGGTGGGTTTTTACAGTTCACTAAGGGTAACTCCCTTCTGATCTCCTTAGTAATTTGTTTAATGGAAAAAATTTATACCAAAAAATGGCCAAAAGAAGACCAAAACAAAAGCATGCTTTGCATTGGCCCACTATGTGTTTTCCTAATAGAAAGCTTTGATTTTGGTTGGCACTGGGAGGGTGCTGGGATGTTGTTTGCTTTGATTCTGTGATTTGAGCTTGATTTGAGAACAGCCAGCTATTGACTAATTGTTTGAGACAATTTAGTCTTAAAGCAACCTAAGAAGCCAAGTGATCATAAATGACAGTTACCTAGTTTCTTAAATAAAGCTGTTCACAAAGCTCTTTTAAAGAAGTAATTTAAATCTTCATGATATTATGCTTGTTAGTTCTGAAAATAATAATAATTTCCATTTATAATACTAGTGTGCAATTGTTACACTATATCACTATCCTCTGGATAGTATTTATTCAATGTTTTTAAATGGAAGAGCTTAAAGCATTTCACAAAGCATTTATAATCCTTGCAGTTGCCCTCTTAAAGGAAGTATTCACAGCCCCAGTTTCCATATAAAAGAAGACAGAGACATTGAGTCATTTGCCCTAGGTTACAGAACAAGCCAGTGGCAGAGTGAAAATACAACCTATGGCTCCTGAACTCTGAGAAGTGAAATAAATCTTCTAACACAAATGTTTTTCACTGCATGGGAATTCCTTTATATGAACAGAGGGAATAGAATAGACGAGTAGGTTTTATGAGTGAGTGCTTATGGAATTATGTACTAATTTTCTTGGACTCTTTCTTATATCTTTTTTTTATTTTTTAAGGTGGGTTTTTTTTTTGTTTGTTTGAAAGAGTAGAAGTAAAGTTTGCTAATAGGGCTATATAAGAATGGTTATCTTCTGTATTGTTTTTTCACTATGGTATTACAAAAAATAAAAGTACATGCAGTGCTTTTGTGAGCATTTGAATTGTAGATTAGTATTTAACTGTTCAGCTGCAATGATATCAAGCACTACCAACCAGAGCTGACACAAGTGGTATGGAAATACAGAACAATGCAATTTTTGCATCTCTGAGGAGATTCAAATCATTAGCCTGTGTAGAATAAAGTATATTTGAACAGATATCAGCCATATGAGAATAGACACTTTTAACTGAGTCAAGCTCAGTCCTTGAATATAAAAATGCTTTGTTTCCATAACCAAAATTATGCTACTGTAGCACTTTTTTCTGTATGTGAGGAGTTTTCTGTATTTAGAGCTATAAAAATATGGAAGTTCAAATTAGTATTATAATTTTAGTAATTAATATTCTGCTGTATATCAAGTGTGTAGTGTAGTTTGATGTTTTTGTATCAGTTTCTCAAGAAGTACAACTTAAAATTTAAGCTTCATATCACAAAAAAGCAGTGCCATATTAAAAAGGAAATAACTATCATGAAGGGATTATGTGTCTGAATGAAGTTTTCTTTCTTCATCTAGCACAGGGCATTTTATTCTCAATTTCTACTCAGCAAAGAGAGATGATTCCAGTTCCATCTATGGTCTGTACTGTATTGAAATAATAATGATGGCTTTTGCATGTGGGAAGACAAGAAAGGTGCAGCCCAACTGCTCTTGCCGTCTTCTGCCTTTACTGTTGAAAGAAAGGTACCTTGTGCTGTATTGGTTTCTAATGTAGATGTTGCACAAGTTCATTGCATTACATTGCTGCAGTGATACAGCAGGAAACAAAGACGATTTCATAGCCTTCAGGGAGAACATAGCCTAGAAGGGTACTCTGCTCCTTGGGTCCTCAGACTAACACTAATATTGTTTCTGCTGTTAGTGATTTTGGAGAAATGCTATTACTTCACACCACCGCGATACTTTATGAAAGGAAAAATACTGAGTTTAAAACAGAAATATAAAATAAATATAGACATAAAAATATACTCAGCGGTGGCTTTGGTCTCTTTCTGTGAGGCTAGGCATCTCATGGTAGAGAAACTCTGTGGAATGCACTATAACTAGTTCTGTGCATCTCTCTCTAGGTTATGAGAAATGAGTTGTTGATATTCAGATTTTCAAAATCAGTATTCAGTTTGCAGTGCTGCATGAAACATGTTATAGATTGAATATATTATGAGTAAAGCTGTCAGATCTACTTCAGGAGAAATAATTAATGCTAGCTGCGAGGCATGCTGTTGTCATGACAAAATCCAAATGTTGGGTTGAATATACCTGATCTAGTGACCACCGATCTTTGTAAGCATCTCGTTTCTCATTTGGAGACTGGTTTATGTATGTGGCCCATGTTTGAATACCAGCTTTCCTTCCATAGTCAAAAGAGCAAAATATAAAACCTGAAAATTTTTCCCTTTTAGTGGTATACCTTGGGCAAAAAGACAAATATTTAAGAGCAACAGAAACAAAAGTGCAGATGGGCATAAGAAGAGAAAGAGAAAAGGAGAAAGGGGGAATTTTTCTTGCTGATAAAAGAAAATACGTTGATCTTTACACAGCGCCTGATTACTAGGTGACCAATGATCCTGCAAGTCCAGTGTATAACATCTGAGTACCAAATGCTTAAGGAAAGGTGCAGAACATGTTAGAGGTTTCTTTGGTATCTAAACTGGTTGAGACCCTGAAAAATTGAGTTTGATAAGGTTTCCAAAACGTGCTGGAACACTTGCCAGCAACTCTAGAAATTGTTATTTCTCTAAATATCATGCCATGACCTGAATATCATTCTTAGTCTTTCTCTGCTTGATTTCTTTACTATGTGACAGGGAAATCCGTGGATTCATTGCTTGAGAAAGATTGTTTTGCTTGATCAGGTTTGATTTGATACGTTCTTTGTTTCGTTCGGTTTACCTTTGTCATGGTGCTGTATTACCAAATGTGTCAGATCTGCCCTCCGAAGCCTGTGCTTTTGTTATACAGCATGCTTATCATGTTTCCTCTAATTTTATCTTCGTAAAATAATCTTTCACTCTTTTAAGACACTCTTTTTGAGGGAGTACTGCTATCACTCTACAATTAATCTTATACCCCTCCTTCTGATCCCCCTTCAGCTCTTTAATAAATGGATTTAGTCATTTGGATTAAGCATAAAGCAGACCAATTCTGCAGCTAGAAATGGATTTAAACGTGTACTTTAATGTTTTGCTGAACCTTGGCCTAAATGAATACATTGGTTAAATCAGAAGTGTTTCCTAATTAGTATGCAGACACTGGTGAATGAATATTAATTTCTTATTAGCTATTTTTGGATTAAGTTAATAAAATTACCAAGCATTTCATAATGGACTATTTCTAATATTTTTACTCTTGTGCGCTGCCATTTAATTATGTGAGGGATTTTTCAGATCTTAAGTTTTCTTTTGCTCCTTAATCGATCAACGCCACATTTCAGAAATAAACTTGCATTTAGTGTAGGACTCAAATCATACAGTGCTAAATTTTGGCATATAAAGAGTTTGAGAAAATAAATCCTCCACTTATCAAGGCTATAAAAGAAACCTTGACTGACCTTTAAATATAATGTCATAATCATGACTGTATAGCGTAGAACACCATATAGGATTTCAGGTGAAATAACTTAATTTACGTTAAAACAGCTTAGGACATTGGAACAAATCTGTTCCCTTTGGTTCCAACAAACCGCATGCTGTAGCAGCTTTGTTAATCTTCCAATATATGTAAGGCACACCACAGTTTAAATCTTTGCGAGGGATAGGTACACATACACAAACAATAAAATGATTGTACGAATTAGGTGAAAAAGGTTTTATAACGTGGATTTGTTAGGATTACCTTCTTTCAAGGGCTGAGCTGCCTGTGCAGTGGGAGCGCAGTGGGAAATGTAATACGGTTTGGCTGGTGGGTCTCGTTCTCTCCCCCGCTCCCTCCCCTTTTTTCTTCAGTTCCCAGCCCGAAACCTGAAGCTTTCCCAAATCCACGTGCGATCCACAGGGATACTTTGCTGGGAGTCAGTTAGCCTTCCAGTGAAATGTGGCTGGTCTGGGGCACCGACATCTGTGGCCGTGACCTCCCTGTGAACCCTCTAACAAGTCTACTGCTGGTTTTCTGCATTTCATTCAATATACATGGCAAATATTCACTAATTGCATTTTCTGGGCTGTTCTACCTTTAAAACATTGCTTTTACAATGTCTTTTCCCCTCATCCACTGTTTTTTTCCCCTTTTCTGCAGTATCTGGAGAGTATCAAACTGATAGTTGCAAACTGTGTACGAGCTTTTGAAGTCCAGACATTTGGAGTATGCTTGGTTTTAATGGCAAGAATAAGTAAGTTATTGAGAGATATTCAAGACAACTGGAGTCCTAATGACGTCAGGCCTGAAAAAATTATTTTTCTATCACTAGAACATTTAATTTCCGAAAATGAAATTATGCATCATTTCCAGATTTGTAATAAAATAATTAGTGCCTGCACTTTCTCATTATCGACTGGTTTGCTCCAATTTCTTTATATGAAAGGGGCTTTGTCATTTAGTGAGGAGTCATATTATAGTCAAGTTTTACACATTTTATTGTCTCGACTTCAGCTCCAAGAATTACATGTCTACTTGGGAAGTGAATTCACAGCACCACAGAGGCTGGCAAGCTTCCAGATTTTAATTGCTTACCAGTGAGGTTCAGGGCAGACTGTTCTTCCTAGGGTGGGAAAATGAAAAAGAAACAAACCTCAGTTGTGCTAAAGAAAAATGAAAATCACCTTCTTGAAAAGAGTATTCACTGATATGTGAAACAAAGAACTGCATCTTAGTTATCATTGCATAGTGAATTCTGGGGCTGAATTACTAAAATTGGGGAACTAAGCAAAGTTGGAGCTGTGACGGTATTTAGCCAAGTCTTAGGACGTTTTGTAACTAACTTCTTTTAGGCAGACTGAGGTAGCTGATGAGGAAAAAAAGGGACTTAAGATCAAAATGCATGGAGAGGTTGAGAGGAAGGATAGGCTAAAAAGCTGTATAGTAGCAAACCAGAGAAGTAGCCCTGAACACTTCAGCTGCACTGTAAATGTACTGCACAAGGAGGTCGAGTGATGAGATCTTGTTACTGAGAGCCAAGAAATCTGGATTTCAATCTCTGGCTCCACCAGAGGCTCCTCTCAGGGCCCGGCATGCCTCGTTTCTGGTGTGATCTGTCTGCAAAGAAGGAATATTTTTCCACCTTTTGCCTAAAGATCTCTTCCTCTCCCTCTTCTAAAAAAGTATTTTCCATTGTATAACTTCATATAATTGCATTCATGTCTCCATCTTGTAGTGTGCAATCATCATGATACCAAAAAAGTAGAGAGAATAACAGAGAGTAAAGGACTGGTGAAGGATAAATACCTGAAGTGAAATAGTAACTGTAAGTGTAGGAAGTTCTTTCCAATTTATTGCCATCAAGCTGTCTAGAAAACATGTTATTTATTGGATACAGCTTCAAAAGGGATCATTCGTGCTTTGGGGAGGAGGACGATGTTGTGTTTCACCTGCTGACACTACTGCAGCAGCTACATGAGACTGCAAAAGGGAGAAAAAAGGAAAGTGTTGAACAGGCTCAAGTCTGGGCTTTTATAGAAGGAGTGATTCCACAAAGTGAAGCAATTAATAGGTGATAAAAAAAGTTAATTCTGTGTTTGCTACAAAAGTGGGTAGAGAACTAGTGGAGCTCTACTAGGAAGGATCTTTATTGCACTTTGAATGAATAGATGAAAAATAATGTGCTTGGATATGATCAGGTTGGGTTTGGGAGATTGTGGAGGAGGTGCGATGCAGTAATCAACAGCTGTAGGTGAGCTTGGCAGCTGGAAGGGTGGCTGGATTGGTGCAGGGGGTTCTCCGTTCCAAGACTTGTTTACTTGGAGCATGGACAACCTGACATCTGGTTGTCTTCTAATGAAACTCAGAGCCTCAACTTCATTGCCTCTCCTGAGCTTTCCCTTTACACCTGTTAATTGGCTTGTACTAACATTTGAGCAACCCCTGTATTTTTCATTTTTCTTTCCGTTGCCAGCCTGGTAAATGACAGAAAAGAGATCAGTATGGTTTAGTCGAGGGAAAAATATTCCTGTACAGTGCAACATGGGCTCTAAAATGTATTCACCAAACAAGAGGAAACATGCTGCTTACATGACTTAAGATGTCTTTCTCTGTCAACAATTACGTGCTCCAATATGTACTGTTTAATCTCAAGATACTAATAATACACGTGCTAAAAAGAGCTCTAGTTACATTTGTACGATCCAAAACTTTGTAAGCCTTGCTATTCATTCACTAATGTTCACACTCACCAATGTTCATGCTCGTTAAATGTAACACTCATTAAAAATGTATAATCCATATTCATCATTTTAGTTATCCATCACTAAATCAGATTAATAGATCACCATACAATTTTACATTCTTTTTACAACTTAATGGAAATGATCCATTATTCAAATACTGAGCATCGCCCATCTGCACTCTTCTTTTTTTTTTTTTTTTTTTTTTTTTTTTGTCCAGCTGAGTCACCCATTAATGAGTGACAAAAAGAGTAATGTTGACAAATGTATTTGGAGATCTTCAAGATGTTGTTGCCAAGACCCTTTGCAGGGCTTGGTCAGCCTTCTGAGTCACTACTCTCTGCTTCTGGCTTCTTGTGCATCCCCGGGTGGGGTACTCCTGTTCTGGCAGTACCTCTGAAGGATGGGATCTCTGTGACTGGATTAATGGATTCCCTTATTATGTCTGATGACTTGTCATATTTCTCATTTTAATCCCTTTTTTAAAAAGGGCCTCATGTCTCGGTAGTTTCTTTCCCATGAGAGGGGGTCTGTTTTAATCAAAACACTTAATTGAAGGGAATTTTTTGGTAAATATCTCATTCTTTTTTGCCAATACTGCCATACCACATAGCATTGTCACATATTTTAAAATCCTGTGTACCTGGGATAGGCAGGACATTGTCTGTGATTCTATTCCGGTTTGTGGTTTCTGAGAACACTAGGGAGGCAAAAGACAACATGATATCGTACTTCAGTATTAATCACAATGATAACTAACTATAAGCATATCCCTCACTGATTTGTTTCATCTGGGTTTAGCTCAAGCAAAACCTTCACTCAAAGAGATTTCTTCCTCAGGATTTCCCTTCCTGCTTCTGTTATTAATTCTAATTGTTTTTGTCTTGAGCAGCATCTCCAGAGGAGGTGGTAGCTGAAAACCAGTGTGTAGCAGGCAGTCCTTAGAGGACAGCCTCCAGACCTGTCACCACGAGGCTTGGGAATAGGGTCCAAAACCTTCTAGAAGTGTTAGCAGCTTCACAGCCACTGTTAATGCTAAATGATGCAATTGTAGGAGAAACTCTTGGCAATCTATTCTCCTATTCATAGCCAGCAGTGCATTAGCAGATATACAGGGTGCCTCAACTCCTGACAGTTTATGCCACTTAGAGCACAGGGATGAGCAATACTAACCAGACCTAAGACTTTCACAAAAATGCTAAGGGAGAGGAGTGAAAAAGGGGTGGGGGAGAGGTAAGTCTGGGTCCACTCATTGCAAAAAAAAATTACTTTCCGGCACCTGTGAAGACTTGTACAACTCATGATGAATTTTCTCTGTCTGTAGTGTTTGTGTGTGTGTGTGTAATTCCTTTGGCCAAGGACTGCTAGGTTGTACACATAATATGTTCTTTCAGAAATACCATCTAGTAAATCCAGCATGTTCCCTTTTATTCTTTTGTCCTCCTTTACCTTTCATTTTGCCTCCGCACTTCATTCTGTTTGTACTTACCCAAGAGCTGCGTGTCGAGGCAGGGAAGCTGGGCAGGTGAAGTTCTGGGGGGACAACAGGGACACGTTTGGCTTCTGGCATTCCCTCACTCAGCCAGTGCCCAGGAGCGCTCCCAGAAGTGGTGTGGTGCCCTCCTGAACCTGCTTCCCACTGGGCTGGCAGTCTCAGTTGGCCATGCACAGAGCCAGATCTTCAGTTTTTGAAATCTGCTCTTTTCCTCCCAGTTTTTCTTTTTCTTTCTGCCTTGTTTCCCACGTCTGCCCTCTGCCTTCCCTCCCAAGCTGCCTCCTGAGGGCTGCTGTTAAGAGAAGTGGGTGCAAGCTGGGCTTGCCGGCTGTGAAAAGTTTTTACAGAAGAACCTTGTAGGAAGATGAAAGGCGAAAATTGTTCTCTTTTTCCTCAGTAAACACTTGGAAAAAGCAGCTTTGACAATGAAATAAACCTTCAGAAGTGATACTAGAAGTAAAACTGGAAATTTTGCACAGTGTGGAAGGCGTCTCAGGCAATGTGTTTTAATTACAGTTACGGGAAAGCAAACAAAGAAACCCATGAAGTCCACAGTTTTTTGATTCGATAATAGTAGCTTTGTGAACTGCTGAGAGAGGTGTTGCCATGCTGGGAAATCATCAGGTTCCCCCATGCTTGCCCTACATCTGTAAGGCAAAACCAACTCCACTTCATGCATTTATCTAAAGCTTACTCACTGCTGCTGTAAACCTCTTCTCAAACCTAGAGTGGATATGAGTTACTGATCACTGAAAAGTGAGGTACTTTAATAACAGAAAAATTAATGCATTTAGCAGCATATCTTTTTTGTGTGGGTCCAGTGATGCAGTGAGTTGGGTTTGTTTGCATATCGTGCAATATTTGATTTCACTTGCATGTTTCCCGCTCAGGAAAAAGTGATTGGATAACCTGTACAGATAGGATATGAGTCCTGTCCTGTAGCTAAAACATGATGAGCCAATTTGTACTGACCTTTCAAAGTGTTTGGACAGGCTCTTACATTATGAACATTTTCTTTTGACGTTTGGTGGTTCGCTGAGATTATTATTTGCATTTCCTATTCTCATCTCCTTGCCTGCTCAGCCTCCGTATTTCCTTCCCAAATATATCTCTTCTGTATGTCTTTGTGTCTTTTTCTATGTCTTTTTTTCCCTGTCCTTTCTAATTTGAACTAATTTATTCTCTTTCAGCATCAAATAACCTCACCCGCATCCTTATCCTGACTCTGTAAAGCCTTTCAGGAGCAATCCTCCTCTGAGATCCCCTAATGTCAGTAATGAAGCAAAACAACAGAAGGAAGAGCCCAACTTAATGATAAATGCATCTTTCTAAGTTCCAGTATTTAGCCCGCGTTGTTTCACTGGGGCTGCGTGCTTTGTTCGTACAGTAGAGACACCCCCTTGGAGAACTTGCAGGCTGAAAAGCACCACTGGAGAAAGCAATCAGTTAAAGAGGCTACCACGTACAAGCACAGTATGTTGGACAAAAAAGGCCCCTTCTAGAAAAGAAAGACTTTTTTATTGTGTAAATGGCAGTAGTGGGTCTTTAGCAGGGACGTGAGCAATGAGAAATCTGTAAAGGAATCATTTGCTTAAGAGAGCTTCTCATGTGTAAGGGGCATGGGAAGGAGGGGAGGGAAGACGCGCTGTTGGTGGAGGAGGGAGGCAGGAGGGTAATTTCATGAGGGATCAGGATGGTTTCCTGGACTTTCTGCTCCAAGTTCAATGGAGCTTCAAACTGGAACGAAGAATTTCAGATGACAGTCTGGCCTTTTCAAAAGATGAAGGGGTTTGTATCCTCCTTAAATATTTAAAGAACACATGGAGCACTTTGAAAAGACTAAAGCATCGAACTAGGCAATTAAAAGAGAGAAGATTCTGCTGAGACCTTGTTTTTGAAGATGTACTGGAGAGGTAAAAAAGCAGACTAGTCCAAGTGCTTAGCACAGAAGATAGCAGATAGTAATCGCTTAAGCAAATGTGTGTTTGTCCTGGTTTCAGCTGGGGTAGAGTTAATTTTTTTTTCCATAGTAGCTACTATGGGGCTATGTTTTGGATTTGTGCTGGAAACAGCATTGATAGCACGGGGATGTTTTCGTTCCTGGGACTGACTCAGAGTCCAGGCCTTTTCTGCTCCTCACCCCCACCAGCCAGGAGGCTGGGGGGGCACAAGAAGCTGGGAGGGGACACAGCCGGGACAGCTGACCCCAACTGACCAAAGGGATATCCCACACCATATGACTACATGCTCAGCATGTAAAGCTGGGGGAAGAAGGAGGAAGGCGGGGGACATTTCTAGTGACGGCATTTGTCTTCCCAAGTCACCGTTAGCGTGATGGAGCCCTGCTGTCCTGGGGACGGCTGAGCACCTGCCTGCTGGTGGGAAGCAGGGAATGAATTCCTTGGCTTGCTTAGCTTGTGTTTTTGGCTTTTGCTTTACCCATTAAACTGTCTTTATCTCAACCCACGATTTTTTCTCACTTTTACCCTTCCAATTCTCTCTCTCCCATCCCTCTGGGATGGGAGTGAGCGAGTGGCTGTGTGGGGCTTAGTTGCCAGCTGGGGTTAAGCCACGGACAGTGTTGTAAAAAAAAAAGTGAGCAGTGCAAAAAAGGTCAGTATTCCCAGTTTGCTGTTGAGAACCTGAGTACAGTTGTACATGTTTGCATTAGAAATCTGTGCACTTGCATGGCAGTGTGTAATACCCCTCTATACCGCTGAAATTAGGAACCTTCCAGCATCATTCTACTTAGATAAAATTATTTCATTCAGCCTCTGCCTATCCTGTCACTGAGAACTGATGTGATATCCCAAGATTTATTGTGCTCTGTAGGTTTTTGAAAACTCACAGATTTTTCCTGGCTGAAAATCTCTCCAGAGGAGATAATTGTAAGATTTATTAATCATTGACAACCACCCCCCCCACCACTGCCACGAGGATTTTTGTCCTGAATTAGGATATCTTTGATCTAGCTAGTGGTACCTGTAACGTGCTTCAGAGAAGCATAAATGGGAAAGGCATAGGTCATTCAGTAGTGGGTATTCACAATGGAAAGAGGTCTAGTAAAATAATTGGCTTCAGAAGACTTTTGATTTGTGATTAATTATTCACAGCACAATTTCTCTAGCCCATCTTGGTCTTACACTTTAATCTCTTCAATTTGTCTGGCCCTCATTGGTTTTATTTGTAAGTTCATTAAAATTAATCTTTCAGAAAAGAAGTCTGACTTTGAATATAATCTTGCTTGTGCGATGAATGTGGACATTTTGCTTTGTTAGATGCGTATATATCTGGGGGAGCGGCGTGTGGAAGGTGGTCATGTGGATTAGATGAATGTGCCATCAGCTGTCCCCGAGCACAGTATGTCACACAGCTTCCCTTCGACAAGACAACGGAGTGTCTGCATGGACACGTTCCACGCAGCAGCACCGCCTTTGCATTGCTGTACAGTTTTTGAAAAAGATAAAAAGCACAACTGCGAATGGCTTTGTGTTATTTGTAAGTGGACTGCAAGTGCAAAGCCGGGGTACACCTTAGGAGCTGTGTTTGGTTTCTTAGACCTCATTATGTCCCACGTGCTTAGGGCTGGGCTTGCACAGGCATTCTAATGATCAGAAATTCCTCTGGCAGAGAAAGGGGCAGCTCGTTTCCCTCCCCCTCCCCAGCTATGGGCCACTCAGACCCACATCGTCCCCTGTGCGGGCGCTCATGTTCGTGCAGCGGTGGGGCGAGCAGGGCAGAGCATGGGGCTGGCCGATGACTTTGGGAAGGGGAGCAGTTTGCAGCTGGATTTTTTTGCAGCAGTTTCTTGCTCTGGCTGACGTCTCTCGATGGGGGTTTTGGTACAAAGATGAGAGCAGTGGCCCGTGGCAGGAAAGCAGGGCTATGGGCAGCCTGCGTGTCTGCTTCTGAAGGCATCAGCAAGCAGTACTTTATCTGCAGAAGTAGGTTAGCGTTGTGGTTTGTCAGGAGCAGCTGAAAGGATGGATAAGATGGGATGTTTAGGACAGTGTTAGTGCTAATGAATTTAGCTACTAATCAGGGTTGATGTATCGTTTACTAGACTGGTATTTTAATATATTGGTTGACAGAAAAAAAGTGAAACACTGCTTTGGCACTTTTGATATTCTCATTCCTACATCTCTCTGGTGTATTTGACTGGAAAGTGGCGTAGGATCCCGTCTGGTTTGGGATTTGCCAGGTACTCTGTTATAGAGTTATTTCCTTAAGTTTCATGAGCCTTCTTTTGATCTCTTTAGAAGTATTTCTGTACCCATCAGCTGATAATTCTTGATCAGGCGTCAGTGTTTCATGTGAGCCTTTTTCAGATTTATAATGATGCTCTGCTTGTTCATATTCCAGGAGGAGTATCATTTTGGTTTAATTGCTATGAAATTATTACTTTGTTTTTGTCCTCTGTATAGATTTTAAACATGCTTTATGGCTCAGCTTAATATAGTTGAGTTCGCTTAGCCCTTTTTGGTGAACAAAATAGTAAGCCCGAATTAGTATTTCTTAGTTAGCAGTCCCTGGTCTTTGCTGATAAAAGTCACTTTGAAAGTGAATCCAACCAAGGTCGCTATAGTGCTAGAGATTCTCATTAGGTATTTCTGTCCATAGGACTATTACAGATGTTCTCCCAGGTTTTAGTGCTGATACTTGGAATGACTGGCAGTGGGTGGGGAGCAGGTTGGGGCATGAGTCCTCAAAACAACAACAGATCTGCAATTTTGCAGTTGGCCAATATGGAGCAGAAGCAAGGGAAAATAGGGTCGAAGTGTGTAACCAGCATGAAGGGAGATGTGGCGCACTGGTGGTCATGCTGTTTAGGCACTGTGTTCACAGCCAACCCAGTCGAGGATCAGTTTGCTTTCTTCTTGTGTTTCAAATCTTTACTTGGCATAAGGGAAGAAGTGAAAATGCAATACTTTCAGGGTCCTGTGATAACGAACCTCGCTACAGAGTGCCCTGCTTTAACCCATGACATCTCCTTGGAATGTTTCAGAATTGCAGATAGGCTGACTTTTGGTCTCACGTCCTAAAATCTGAAAGCAGTGGTGAAAGCCTCACCACTCTGGGGTGATGAAAGGCCTCATGGAGGTAAGGGGATGTTTTGCAAATGGAAGGAAGAAGTTGGAACTGTGAGAGCTTCCATTGGCTGGCTGGACCTGGATAGGGGGCAAGTGAGGGATCATAAGGCAATCTGGGCGGTGTGAGAGGTTTACTTGCAAGACGCAAGACAGTGCCGTGCTGTGTGGTCAGCTGGCTTGGTCCTCTGTTCTGGGAATTTTAAAAGTGGTTTATGGAGATGAAGTGGCCAAGCCTGAGGTGAAGTGAATTCCAGTAGCCTTCCTTTTGGGTAGAACTTAAGGGATCTTGCAGAGAAGCATCTGATATCCAATAGACCCGTGCCAGCCAGTACTCAATGGCTGTACTGAAAGCAAGCAGCTCATAGCAGTGTGTTTTACGGAGGGACAGCATGATGTAAAATGCACACATAAAAGGAAGTGGGTGTTTACTTGTGGTCACATGTTTGTCTATGTCAGCTGAGGCTTTGATGATCTTATAGGGTCTCCTATCATGAGATACAAACACTACCGAATAAGAATTTGAAATACTCATTTTGCCTGTCAGGGATAAGTGCCATTTAAATCTAAGCTGAGAGTTGAGACCTCTTCCCAGAGGAGCTGTTCATTAGTATTTGCTGATAAATAACACTTGGAGCTTTACATGTAGGACGTAGCACATACCTTCCTCTTCTTCCTGGTGTTAATATTAAAGTTTGTAGCACTGGGGGGAGTGGGGAGGAACCCAAACCTTAAAACCTCTTGAATTAGCCCAGTATGTATCTCAATATTCATTTCTTGGGAATTACAGATACCGCCACGCTCATACAGGACCACAGATTACTCCTAACATCTTTTAAATTTTGCAGTTTGATTTGATAAGATGCACTACCTGGTGATTGCTTAAATACTACTGCTGAAACACTGGCAGATTAATTCTAGTACTCTTCTCTAACAGGAGTAGAATTTAACTTTTCAGAGGTTTGCCTTAAATCTTCATTTTTTAGCTTCCAGAAATTTTGCTGAACCTGAGATTGAGAAAAGAGACTCGATATCATCAGGCAATGAATTGTTTTGTTACAAAATACTGTTATCACCTCAGCCATTTACATATTACCAATGTAGAGTTAAGCAAATATTTAACTTCAACCGTACTTGCTTTGCCAATTGTCTTCATGGACAAATTTTTCAGCTGGTATGTACAGAATTTCACAAATTTAAGGACTTGCTAATGGTAGGGTTTTAATTTTTGTGTTGCTTGTGTGGATATATTTCAGTCTGGAGATAGCTTTAGAAATCTGCAATAGGCCTGTATCTAGAGAGTTAAACCTGCTTTGTGTGTGAATATGTTAGCATCACTTTCTTATAATGGCATACCTGAAAAAACTGAATACTGGCAATCCTTGACTAGCCATACATTAATATTTCTCACTAATGTACCACTTTGGCCTTCAGGTAGTGGGTGGTAGAAGAGTGGTGGTTGTTACTCTTCTGGTCGATGGCTTCACCTTGGTTCACGGAGTTTTTCTCACCACAAACACCTTGCATGTGGATCGCTACTCACCATGTGTCCCAACCGATCTAGCTAATATTGTCTCCTTTTTCCAAACAGGCTGAAATTGGGCAGTCAAATGGAAACTCCTATTCACAGTTTGTGATGAAAAAACTAATGAAATGCTCCATTAATCATGTAGTTTGACCTTAATTCCCACTGTAATGAAGACTGAGAGGCAACATTAGCCCATCTGAAAGGTTTAAGCATTTGGGATTGATCTTGAGTGGGATAAGGCCATCAGTGGTATGATACAGGATTACTAAAGGCTTATATAACGAACTCGTGTCTTACAGTTGTGTTAACACAACAATCAGTCAAAGATACTACTTCTAGGCACTGTATTTAAATTTCATTATTGAAATGCCTCTTGTCACTGGGAGCTTTGTCTTTTTGCTGAGAAACTTGGGAAGGGTGCTGATTTTGGCTCTCCAGTATTTCATTGCCCTACGTAAAATGCTGTGATTGTTAACAATGCTAAGTGAGGCAGGAATTATTTTAATACCTGTAAAATCAAAATAATGCTGCTTTGTGCAGAATTTCACCTGTCAATGTTGGCAGCATTCTTCTCTTTGTGCCAGATAACCCAGATCCAAATCATTCTTAGAGACATGGACAAACTCTATCGGTTGTCTCAACATCCCAACATGGTGTCTGGTGTTTCGGGTGAGATGTTGAGCCATATGCTTGCTTGAGGTGCGAATTCTGAAATTACAGGCGCAATATATGAAAAGTGTAGAGGAATTTAGGGTACAATGTAATTTATATTTTTCTTTTGTAATACTTCTTTCACAACCTGTATAATTAGGACAGAGCCTCTATGGAAACAAGCATTGGTATTCAAATGGCTTTCCATTATAAGTGTCTCCATTAAGTAAATAGATGTAGGAGTCATAGCAAAGCAATTTGTTCTTTAGCTGTATAAAACAGCAGTGATTTGTGCTTATTGAATTTTAAGACAGCGCAAAAAAGTTAGAGCAGAATTTAGGCAATCGCTATGCACTTCTTGTTCACTGTTACAAAAAGTTGAGTGATGCATACAAATAGCACTAATTAATTTTTCAGTAGGAAACCAACACTTCATGCATACTGATTCTTCCAACACAGGCATGAAATCAGTTACACTATTGCTGTACTGGGAGCAAGAGGCATGGCTGCAGGGAATGATAATGTGCGCAGAAAGGTGTTATGCAATCAGCACTTCTTGGATCTACAGTCTCATTGACTGAAAGCATTAAAAATGGGAAAATGTATCATTCTGGTTTTACCTGTTACTTACTTTGAAACTATATGAAATTGAAGTGTAATTTTCTGATTTTTTACTTTAGGTAAATTAGACTGTGATCAGACTGTAACAAATGGAAGGATTGCTGTGGTGTTTGAGCCAGGGTTGATGGCAAGCTCTAGGCAACGATGGTCTTTAAATGAGCTGAACTTGTTGCTTGTCAAACAATATTTGTCAGAGCAGTTTAATGCGATATTTTTAATAACAGTAAGACTTTGTGGTTTTGTAGAATTCTGTTTAAAGATCTGTCGAGTTCCTTTCTTCCTGTTTATGAATGAAGACCCAGAATACTTTTTTTTTTCTTTTATCAGACTGCAGTATTCAAGAAAATAAGGCTTTAAAAAACCCTAAGAGGTAGTTAAGGGCTGCAAGTGTTAATGCTGGTTCTTTACATTTAACTTTTGCAGTAAAAAGCAGAAACTTAGGTGAAATTTCTGTACAGCAGGAAGCTGAACTGATCGTTCTGACAGTATAAGGGAGTAAATTTTCTGCAATTTTTTTAACAACAAAAAATGTGTTAAAATATTAAAAGAGTCATGATAACTAAAACTTCAGGTCATTGAGGCGATGCCTCTGCACATCCACTGTGGATTTGGCCTGTTAAGTACTTTCCACCTTTGGATAGCAAAGTATGAGAAGGTGGAAAAGTTACTGCTAGAGGATAGAGTATAAAAATGTTGGTACAGGACTTCTCATGATCACTGTCACTTTACAGTTCCCTTTGATACAGCTCTACCTACTTGTGCTGGGACAAAAGTACAGTCTACAGAGTTAGAAGCTGATGGGGTTCCCACCTTGCACCAAAGCAAATCTTCCTGTGGCTCTTGTATGAAACAACTTGGAACTAATTTAGAGTGGGCATGTTTGTGGCTTTATGAGTTGACCAAATTGTGTATATGCCTTTCCAAAATGTCTAAATTACAGTCCATGGCTGGACTGCAGCCTCTGGGACGGTCTGTCCAGACCTGGAACAATTAGAAAGTCTTTTTCTTCCCCAGCCCATTGCAGAGTGCTTACTCTGCAAGCTGCTACTGTAATCTCGTGTTTCCCGAGAATGAGGTGACTTGCTATCGATATATATCACAGCAGACATTTGGCTCAAAGACTTGAGTATGTTGAACATTCTGACCACAGAATGCAACAACAGGATTGTAAAATTCTGGGTGTTAGTGAAATAATTATGATGATCTCACTGGATGCAAGCTCAGGTGTTAGAAATGTAGAGCATGATACAAATTTCAGTGTTAACATTGCTAGCATCCTCTAGGAAAAGAGTGATTTCTAGCTCACTCCCAGCCTTTTTTTTGTTGTCTTAAGAAAATTCCCCTGTTGCTTAATCAGCTGTTACGGAATGGTTTGGAATATTTCTGAAATTTCTTTTGTAATTCTCTCTGGCAATAGTGATTCATCCTGCCAGGCAGAGGGCTTGAACAGTTTTCACCAAGCTGATGTATCAGGATCATTTTTAAGTACCGGCGTACATTGCTGCTGTGAAGCTCCAGGAGCAGCAGGGAATTTCATTTCACAGCTCCAGTGCTCTAATGCATAGCCAGGGCCTCTTTAATAGGGCGAGACCTTTTCCCAACTGGAAAATTTCAGCCAAACTGAGAATTAGCTAAGCGTTTCTAATGATTTTTCAGCCCTACCTATTACTTCATAACAAAACAGCCAACTGAACAAACTTACTGTATAATATTACCTTTCTTAATCTGCTCTATCAAATTTTGGGTGCCTTAAATGATTAAATGACTCATTCATTCTTTATACTACTCAGAATGCAAACTGCTCCATGGTGGTGGGGCAGTTTCTCGTGAGTAAATAGAGTTCAGTGGGAAGAACAAGATTCAAATCCCGTTCTTTGAAGAGACAACAAAACATCATTGTTGCTTTTTAATTGGACTCTGTTAACTTTAGAGTGATACAAACTCAGAGTAGCACAATTTCTATCTGAAAGAGGAAAAGGAAAGCACTCTGGCCAACCCAAACAAAAATTTATTGTCAGATTGTACGGATTGTACTGTTGAAAGTGATATTTTACTGTTAGAGCATTAATAAAGGTATAGAACTTGCAATAAGAAGTCATCTGAAGAATTCAAATCTGTTTTATAAATACAATTTTATTTGCACCCCAAAGCTTGTAATTCAAGTAATTGTAGTCAAGTAAACCCACGTACAGTTTGTAAAAGAAAGGAGGATATTGCTACCTCTCACCCTCCCCGATTGAGCTGTGTTACTAGGTTTATGCCCCGGTATATTTTCCGATACTATGTTTAAAACCCCTATATGAGATCCTATAGATGCCTGAGAGCCTGTTCTATATGTTGTACAGGCAAGTCTTTGTGTAGAATGAATCCCTCTAATGCCTTTTGTGGTCAGCTTTCCCCCTCCTTTCAAAACACGTCTCCTTTTATTGAGTATGACATTGATGCAGACTGTCTGATCTGTTCCTTTTAGATTTCTGTCACTTAGATTCTTCTCCCCAGTGTCTTGTGGCAGATGATTACTAAGGTTATTCTTCTTCCATGTTTTTTTTTTTTTTTTTAATTGTAACCTAGGCTTTGTAGCTTGTATTTCTCTGTAGAATGTTGTAGAATATCTGGAATGCCTATCTCCCCATGTCTCTGTATTTCTAAGTAATTAACAATTTTATTACTGCTTCCATTTCTGTTAATTGTAGGTTTATATTATCAATATTTTTTAACTATTTAGCTTCCTTCTGAGTCTTTGATCAGCTTTAATGTAGACCGCTTTTAGATCCAAACTATTACTCCTTTTGGTTCTCTCTTCTACCATTGTAAATAATCCTTTGTCAGAAGGGATTACTCTTAAAAGGTGTATTCTCACCTTTCCTGCCAGGTATAAACGAAGCATTCTCATTCCCTCTCCTCTTAGCTTTATCTTTACAACCCTTTCATTGTTTTGCTTGCCTACTTTAGAGTCTGTCTAATTTATTAACGCCCTTTATGTAATAAGTGCCCCAAATGCAGTACTTTAAGGCACAGGTGCTAAATTTATTTTCTATGAATAATTCAGTCCATACTCTGTTAATGAACTGATCCTGCCTCCACAGAAGCTTCCAGTGTTTGTAAGCATGTGCCCAATTGTGCAAACAAATTTCAGGTGATGTCATCTTGAGTAGTTCAGCTGTTTGGTTTTGGTGGTATCTGACTGTTAACATAGGGTCTTATCTTACCACAGTCTTCCTTAGTGAAATTGTTGCAAAGGGCTCATGTCTTAAGGGGACTTTGACATGCTCTTGAGTATTAGTAGTGTTATAAGTTCAGCTCATCAGGTCATTGTCATCAACTGAATCTATGCTCTTGGGACATCACAAATGTGAGATGAGATTTTTGCCTTCCTTTCAGATAAACAGGTTTAATCAAAGACCCTGAGTACAGCTATTACTGCTCATGAGGTTTCAGCACATACATCTGTATTCTTGGTTGCATGTCTAAACTTAATTTACCCTAAATGTGTTCCTAAGCAACTTCAGCTGAATTGAAATAAATACTTGGGTTAAGCTGAAATGAGAAGATACAAGCACCTTGCAGAAGTTCAGTGCAGTTCTGCAATCCAGTCCTGTCCATGTGCCAGGATTGCAAGAGTAAAATTTGTCAGTGCAAGAAAGTAGGATTATAGAGCACCGTTCGGTGAAAAGAAAGCAACGCAGGCCTGCCAAAACAGGCAAATACGGGAGTTATCCCCAGAATCCTTTATCTGTTACAGTAATCATAATCTGCATCCTGTTCCAAGAATTAAAGCAGAAGCAGTATCTAACAACATAAGCACAGTCTTTCACAGATTACGTGTCAAGAGTAAAAGCTGGAGTGGTTTCATTCATGATTATGTCATTTTTAAATCACAAGATTCAAAAAAAGCCTGTAGCTGGGACCTCATCATTTGTCAGTGAGTCAATGAAGGATAACAGTGCTTTACGTTTTCTGTTATTAATCTGCTTGCCACAGTCTGTGGGACTGGAGACATTGAATTTTGACAGGGACATTGAATCTTGTAACAAGCTGTTACAAGAATAGTCTAAGGAAAGTATCACTTAAAATTATTTAACAAGCAATTTGTTATTTTGACTTCATATTCAATGGCTTAATTGCCTAGACTGTAAGACATTGTGTCAAGGCCATCTTCCTCTTCTGTGCTTTGCTGTCTGCCTCAGGTTGGGTTATACAGATACTGTATAGTAGCACTGAAATTCTATATTAGTTTAGCTCTACAGATAACTTGCATTTTTAAATTCAGCCACTCTAAATAATAATAAAAAAAAATATATCAAACTATAGATTTAAAACAGTCTTGCAACATGTAATATATCTGAGTTTAGAGAAAGTATATACTGAAGGAAAAATTCAACAGACTTTGGTCCTGAACATTAGATCCCAATTAGGCAAATCAGTTGTAATTCCTCTATCTGCAAAGTGAAACATCATTCTGGTCTTGGTTACTACCTCTGATTTTAGGATTTCTCAATTAAGGAGGCCATTTTATAATGCATTTCAAATGTGGTAGAAAAATCCTATCCCATCTTTCATGAATAGGGGATGGTATTTCTTTGACTGATAGGCTGATTTCAACTTCTAGTAAAAAAATGAATTGCAGCCATAACTATGAACTCTCTATTTCCAATTCCCGTAAGTGCTCTTCTATTGTATATTAAGGACCTGAGATCTGAAAGAAGATTTAGTAAGGAGGACAATAATTCAGAATTAATAGAATATCTGGAGTTACATCAAGATATTTGATTGGCTAGTGTACAGCTTATTACTTCTTTAGAGTTCATTTAAAACACATTGCTTCAAAATAGCCATATGTCTATCACATTTAATTTTTTTTATGACAGCAATGAAGTGAGTACAAGTCATTCCTCTGGAATTGATTGTCAACAAAGGTTAAATGTCTTGAGAAGTACCTTGTGCCTCAGTCATTGTGCCTGAAAGATGTGTGGATCGGTTAAAAACTTGAAAAAGTGTTGGCAAGTACACAAAAGTCTGTTCTATGGCATAAAGATGAGAAACCATATCAAAAGGAAGATGTGGCATGGAGTATAAAGAGGTATTCATATTTGCAGCAGGAGGAATTAAATACCTGAGAGCTGTTCTACAAATAGCTTCCTGAGAAACTTCAGGTCGGTGTAGCAAAAACCAAGCACATCACACTATACAAAAGCGTAGGTTGGCTTTATTATGATTTGATAAATAGAGAAAAGCAAATAAAATTGCAGGAGAAAAAAGTTGGGACTTGAAAGTATTCAGAAATGGCAGAAGTAAAACAGAGAACAATATTTGCATCCTTTCATAGTTATTCAAGATTTTAGAAAACACTTCAAGATTTGCTTAAAGCTTATCTGTGGTGGCATGCAGCTCCTAGCACATCAGAAATAAGCTTTTTTTTGGAATTCTATGTGTTTGATGATGATAAAAATATTTACTGTTAAGGCATAGATTTGTGAGCAAGATTTTTTGGCAAACTGGTCTAAGTATGTGACAGAAAATCGGCTAATTTACTTGCGGCAAAGTCATCTTTCACTTTTTGCCCACTGAGCCCAATTCTGCTGTCCCTGGAGAATGTTACTGATTCAATGTCATGTGAGGAATCTGTTAATACCAGTTAAATAATGACTTTCAAATGCGGAATGACAATAATGCAAGACTTTTCCTCTGATTTAAGATAATATTTAGTTAATAACCCATCATTATCTTTTAAAGACCTGATGGTTATGTGCGTTATTTTCACAACAAAGTCTTTGAAATCTAGTACTGATTGTGTTATGTAATCAGGAATCGAGAGTAACAAATAGTAGCATCTTCTGTAGGAAAACATATGTAGCTTTTTATTGTTTCTAAAATAAAATATATTCTAAAAGCAAAGCAAATAGAATCCTCCAGATTATATGGACGTTAAGAACTCGGTTCAGGAAAACACTCAGAAGAGCTTAAGAGTGATCTCCTCAGCTTTCGGAGTTTTTAAAACCAAAATCAAAACAACAACATTGTAACAACAACAACAACCCATTTCATCCTCCTAGAATAGAGTGCCCTGAAGGCACCAATGGGCCCTGGTATCCCTGACCAACCTCCCCTGGGGCCTCTCCCATCCCCTGCCCATGGGCCAGGAGCCCCATTTCAGCTCAGCCTGGGATCATTGGCCCCTGCCTGAGCCACACCACGGGTGTGCCTGTTCCCAGCTCTGCCACCACGTGCCCCTGCCTGGCCATGGGCTGTGATGAACTGGACCCCAACGCACAAGCTGACTTGTTGGCTGGACCTCAGATATGCCTCATCTCCATGACATTGCCTTATGATCTGGACTCATGGTTGGACCTGGCCATGTCTGCAGTCTGTCCAGCTCACTCCACTTGATGTGGTAGGGTAGGGCCCTGGTCAGTGAGGTTCTTGCCCTGCTGACTGTGTCCTTCAGGGCGCAGTCACCCCTTGTTGCTCCTTGGCAAATTAAGGATAATTGCATGTATTTTACAACAGTAAGAATTACCTTTGTGTGAATTCAAACACTGCAATCCCATGTTTCAATAGTTGCTTTAACTTCATTCTATTATAAATGCTGGTGGGGGGTCCTGTTGGTTTCTGGAACACAAATCTGAGAATGAAGAGAGATCAACCCATCCAGTGAGAGAGAATATAGGGGGCTGAAGAGTTTCAGAAGATGGTAGTGAAGGACTTATTTTCCAACTGCAGTAAGTACAAAATTGCATCTCTTACGTAAATACAGTGTCAGGGATGGCTGAACTTTTTTCTTTACAGGGTATTTTGCCTCTGTCATTTTTCTGCTACTTTGTTGTGTGACTCTGTAAACCTATTGGGATGTTGACTTTGATTTTGTTTCTGAAAAAAACCCAACTGAACAACTCAAACAACCAAACACAACCCCCCCCAAAAAACTCAGAGATGTTTCTGTTATGAAAGAAAAGCAAATGATTATACAATTTTGCAGAGAGAGACTGTACATCGATCATGCCAATTTAGGCTGATTTATAGTAGAAAATACAGCATGCTTTCTAATCCAAATAAATACTGATAAATTCTTAGCCTAATCCATGGAGATTTTGATAGGTATGTAAAGCCCAATATATTGAGCTACAGGAATCTTCAGTGTGTTACTTGTTTTTACTCTTTATTCTTACCTTCCTGTTAAAAACAGAATGGGAAATTCGGCATCCAGGATGCTGACACACAGTGTGGTAGAGCTTTTCAGGGAGATGTGGCAACTCTTCTTCAATGGATATAGCTGCTGAACAACTTTGTGGTAGCAGCATAACTTAATCAGTTCCTTCTCTGGGCTGTTTCCTTGATTCTCTCCATGTGCTGCCGCTGCCCTGGCAACAACCACTGTTACTGTTCTGATGGAGTTGTTTTACAGCTTGACCAGTTTTCCCACTCTAGTCATGAGATGGGCACACAAACACCTCCTCGAGCGCAGCGCTGCATGCCATGCGAGGGCAGGAATAAGCAACGGGCTGAGGAGGTGATTGCCTGCTATAGGCGGTACTGCTGGTGAATGTGTAATTGCAGCCTAGATCCCATTGACTTTCAGCTCCTGTCACTTGTGCTTAGGGAAATCTGAATCACTGTGTATGGCCCAGCAATAATTCCTGTTGTAGACTTCCAGCATATTTGATCTCAATACTTGGTGTCTTCAGACTGAAATGCCTGACCTCTTTTTGGCTTATCTGTCTTTATGTGCCCCCCTGAGTTGACAGTGTGAAGAGTGAGCTGCAGCTGTAATTACTGGCGCTCTCAAAGATTTTGGAGCATCCGAGCTGTTGTAAACAATTGCATTAGGTGAGCACTTCCCCTGCTAGCAAAACCATGTGCAGTCACTTCTCACAGCCTGCTCTCATTTCTCTGCCTTGGAAGGACTGAGCTTTTGCAGATTGCTGCTTAACAATTCTCAATCTTCATTAAGCTCCTTTGCTCCCCCTCCAGAGGATCCATGATCCATAGTGTAAGAGTGTAAGACCACATTCGTATTCATAAATGGAATGTATGAAGTGTGTAACTTGAAGTGAAATTGCAGAGGACTATGAATTTTGGAAGAGGGAAAAAAAAAGCCTTTCAGAATCACTTAATCTCCTTTTGAGCTTCCTCTAATGATGACCTTAATCTAAGAGATTACGTAGCAGAATACATGCCTTTTATTAGCCTGAAGACCATATTTCTTGCACCTTATATTAAGTCATCCTGTTGCTTTCACTGGGACTATCTAAGAGAGTGAGACACTAATCAGTATAACATTGTTCGAATCTTGCTGTACGTAATGCTTGAAATTATATTTTCAAGGTGTTTTCTTTTTCATCTGACTTGGGCTGCCTTATGAATACAGGTTTTTTTTTTTTAAATTAGAAATGACCATTTAACATTATTTTCTGAATCAGCTATGGAAGTTTCCATGTTTCTGTGACCAACCCATAAGCAGGCTTGAGACTACAATCTGAGAGCACATGAGAGTTTGAGAATAACTGTCCACGGTTTGTTCTGAAACTTAAGGCGGGATTGATTATAGTAAAGATAACTGTATTCAGTTCTTTGGTTTGCTTTATGATCTGAGAAGGTTAAGAAGCAATATCTCAGTTCTCTGAGCTAAAGGCAAAATGCATTTATAGTCTTTGAACTAGTTCAGAATTTGCTTGTTAATATAAAGTTTCTCCCTCGCTTGCTTTCTGCCCAAGCTCATTGTCAGCCACTAACAATTACCTCTTGACTTCTGCTGGTTCAGTGTATTTGTATTTCGAGGTGGATAACACTCTGTTTTTTCTCTCCCCAATTTATTTTTTTAATTGTAAAAATCAGATGGAGTAAACTTATTCTAGAGATGTCTTGGCTTTCAGGGATCCAGCCAGTTTTTCATTATTACGTGCTCTTGCATTACACTTTATGACAATGAAATGCATGATCTGTCAAGGCTTACCTTTCATCCTCCTTTCTTTTAAATAAACAGTTACACTTTGGAACATAGCATGGAGAGTTTCTAATGAGTCTGATCGAAGTGTGATGGCTCCCTGTTGGCTCATGCAGGAGATGGTAATGGAAATCTTCACACTTTTGTCTTCAGCTTGAGCTGGAGTCTTCAACCATAGCAGCCGTAGATTAGGCCAGCATGTACTGCCCAATGGGTTAAACGAGCACTGTAAAACTAGATAAGGATCTTTCCAAGACTTCAGTAAGGTCTGGACTCAGTCCTAAATAAACATTAAAAAGTTTGAAAGAGGCATAGTCCCAAAATGTGCTTTACATTTATGAGCCACAGATTTTCACATGGGCCAGAAAGAAGTTTTGATGAACGAAGGGGCAGTAGTTCAGCTGATGGTACTAAGAGATACATTGATTGCATGTAAGCAAATAGAGATTTCACTAATGTGTGGTTTAGTGGCCATATAGGGTCCTTCCAGGCTTACGTAAGTTATTGATAATGAAATATTTCACATCTCCAGTATATTTTACCCTTCAGTTGGAAGTATTTGTGATCTAGTAATAAGCTCTACTGAAGTTGGTACATACATTCTGTGTGTTGTGCAACACAAACAACTTGTTACATTGTAGGAGAGAGGTAGATGAGTTCTCTAATTTTTATTTCTAGAAGAAATATTTTATGGGGCGTACAGGTGAAAGCCAATCTCAGCTGCTATGGTGGAGTGATACTTGCTCTACAATAAACTTATGATGCTGTCATAAGATGAAATATATAGATGTAGGCACACAGTTGTGCTATAAATATTTGATTCTGTGTTTTTTCTAAGACCCGCAGTTTGACTCCTGGGCTTTTGTTGGTTTCCTTTATAGATAATATGAGGGTAAGTTGATTCCACATTGTACAAAAAATACCTTCAGAGTGGAGAAAAGAGATAGTGAGTATTGAGCACAAAAAGGTTTATAACAAACACTAAAAGGAAGACAAGCAGGAAAAAGGAAAAAATTAAGATACAGAGCTTGTAAGAGTCACTCCATCAAGCACTGAAATAGACTTGTTCTTTTCCAGCATGCCTTCTCAGTCTTTACCGTTTCAGACTGCTGAATCCTGTACTCTATCATACTTCCCAGGTCTTTGGCTCATCTGCTCATTTTTTTGTTGTTGTTCATAGCAAAGAAGTCTTCTCCAGAGGACTGTAGTGATAAATGAATAGAAACCAGGACATCCATCTCAGTTATAATTATGACCTTGCAACTTTTAAGTAGTATTGGAGGGATTTTGTGCTCAAAAATTCCCCAGAAACAGCTCATTCATAGTAACGACATTCCAAATGAAACTCAGTGAACTGTTTGTAACACAAGGTCAGTGAATGATCTAATGCAAGTTAGCTGTGGAAAAAAGTATTCTCTAACATAGATGCTGTTAGCATCTTAATAGTTTATATCTGTAAAAGTGGCATCTAAGGCCCAGTATTCTCTGTGAATTATCATTTAGCTTAGATACATGGAAAAGTCTTCCATCTAAGTCATATTCCTGTCTTCATATTAGTCATGGTTAACACTGTTTGTCACCCAACATTGGAGGCTGACTAAGCTGTGCAATATTGAAAGACACTTCATCCCTTAATAGTGCCTGGGGTTGCAAAAAATTTTGCTTTAGAAGTATGTGGTATCACTTCTACAGCAGGAAGCATTTGTACATGCAGGTTGCATTCTTGCTGTGCAGGAGCAGCCTTGAGGCCAGACTTGAGGCTAAATTCATCACCAATATACTTCATTTTCTCTGGTGCCTTCAGGGTTGCCTCTGAGGTAACCCAGTTTCTGGGAACTCCTGTTTCAGCACACACTCAAGTGTGAATTTATTTGTATGCAGCCTGGCAGTCTCCTGTGGCTCTGGCACACATGCAACAGACATTCATGCAGTACTTCTTAAATACAAGTTTAGATGCCAAAAATGTAGACAGATTTCTGTTGGTAACAGGAGTTCAGGCTGTCCACAAAGGAAACATGGAAAGATAATGGAAGCCTAAGTATAAGCATGGCCAGAGCACCTCTAGCGGGACCAGAATCTTTGATGAAATAGAAACAACAATAAAAAAGAAGGAATTGGTGTTGAGAGGCTGTGTGCCATCCAAGCCTTGGAGTATAGAGGAAATACAAAAAGGTTCAAGCTAGGCTATTGCTTCTTACTCCTCTTCTCTCATTTTTTCATTTTCAGTATGATGTCTCCTGTGGATTTCCACATCCACCATCTCTCTGCCTTTGTAGAGCCTTCCCAGGTGTATTGTCTCCAGTAGCTTTGCACTGTATTCTTTTGTGTAGCTTTCCTTGCTGCTTCTATTATTTGAGCTACTTCTGGCCAAATATATCGGTCCAGATAAGGGAATTACTTCATGCCTCAAACCCTAAAATAGTAATAAAAAAGGAGTACTGGAGAGGGAAATCAATCTTTCTCTTTAATCATATCTGCTAACTCTTCTCCAAACCATCTTTTGTTTGTAGGCAATAGCCCTACATTGGATTTACCGTCAGCAAGAAAAAAAAAAATCCCCTACGTTAAAAAAAAAAAAAAGCAACCCCCCTTTTTTTTTCCTGATAAAGTTACCTCTAAATATATTGCATGTGCCTGCCTAAACAGGACAATATAAATAGTAGCACAAGAGTGAGACAGCAAAATGTTGCAGCAGCAGTATCTTGCACCGAAGCAACCAGGAGTCACATTACCTTCCCTACAATCGTTATGATAGCAGTAGGACTGGCTCGGTTAGTCTGGCAGCTGTCTGTAAGCGTGTGAAATGAGATACGGGGACAGAGAGGAAAACTGTGTGCGAAGAAAACACATTTCTTAATTGAGCTGGGACTGAAAGTGAAGGAGTCTTTATAAGAACACCCTTTATTATATCTCTCTGCATCAAGTACAAGAAGTGACCTGGAGCACTTTGTATTAGAAATATTTTCCACTGTTAGCATAAGCATAGCAAACAACACAGCACAGCAGTCAAGACACTAATGTGCATTGGCAGTATATGCAAATGCTCCAAAAAGAAATTTTCATTTATTTATATACACTGCTGTCAGTGTGGTGGGAATTGAAACTAATAACGTCTGAATCGTTTAGTTGCTTCTGGATAAATAAAATGCATCAAATGTAGGAACCTGATAGTGTGTATATATATATATATTAGTTTTTTAGATGGGATCATTTAAAAAATGGTTTTATATATTGTGTTCTAGAAGGTGCTTTGCCGCTGAAGAGACTTGCTCTGTTCTCTGAAGAATTGCCATGCTAAATGAGGCTCTATTTATTGAGGTGTTATCATTTTTCTACTGGAAAATGGGATGTTCCTTTTCTAGCTACTTGGAAGCTTATTCTCTAAGGAAGGGTGTCCATTACTCAGGCTAGTTGTCCCAATTCCAGCACCATTTTCTTAATCCGAGAACAAGTCTTGAATTTGCAGGACAGAAAAAAAGGAGGAGGATTGATGTAGCTCAAGCTAGACAAGAAGAAATTAAAGCTTGACTGCTTTGAAAGATGGATGCCTCCCAACAGGAGCTCAGAGAAGAATTGCATGTAAGAATAGAAAGCGGGGACAGGTTGCTGGGAAACGGATTAATGAGCTGGAAGATAAATTGAGAGGAAAAATTAAACAGCAGATAGACCCTGCCTTTAGTGTCACAAAGACTGATGTCCAGTTCCCTGTAAGTGAAGAAGCTGTGAGTAAAACTTTCATCTTAAATCCTCATGCTCCTGGTTCCCAGACCAAAACATGTTCTGTGATCACATCTGGTGGTGGGGCAGGTTGGGGTACATTGCTCTGCACATGTGTACTCTTGTGTGCTCGTGATGGTTTCAAGACCTGCCATAGTGCATGGATAATGACACTCTGATGGCATTACATGGGGGAAGGCAGAATTGGGCCCTAAAATGAGAATAGTTACTGATAGTGTGCTCTGTTAATCATGTTTGGATGCACCTACTCTACTTGCCTTGAGCAGATGGGAAACTAATGTTTTCTGACATGTTTTTAAAGGGAAAAAAATGCTTTCTTAATTGATTTCAACGTTTATTTGTAAAAATGAATGGAATACCTCAGTGATTGCTTTCAAAACCAGACTACTAGGGTGATATGCATGATGTACATGCATTAGTACAGAATCAATTTGTCATCATTTTACAATCTACACATTTGGGACTAAGGCTAAGTCAGCCTTAGATCGCTAGGGAAACCTTTGACTGTCACAAAAGTCCTTTTGTTTGTCAGAGTAATGGTGCTGGGATGTGATTGTGACCCAGTGATGAAACTTGTAAGCAAGAACATTTTGCCTATGCATGGGAGATGTACTGCAGATTCTAAGACAAAGGGAGAACATGTCCCACTTGGAGAGACAAGAGTGGAAAAAGCAGATTATGGAAATGGGTCATGCTCTGCAACAATATGTAATGCCTGAGGGAGTATCCAAGAAGCATCTAAGAGCTGGAAATGTAATGACACAGTTATGGATGGAGCAGCTCTGCTCATCTATTGGAGCAGAAAGCAAATACATCACTTTTGAAGAGCAAGAGAGGACAGGTGCAACAAGAACTGCAGGGGATTCGGAGTTACATTCTGTGTAAAGCTCTCCTGTGCGAAGGCCTCGGCATTGAGTCCTTTTGTACGCATTTCCCAAAATACAAGTTACAGGCTTTTTTTTTTTTTTTTTGTAAAATCTTATATGCCTCAATTATGCTTTCACTTAATCTGGTGTAAATTTAGTGTCAAGCTGTTCAGTTCAGTAGAGTTGCTTGCCGTTTCTGCTAAAGTGTCTGAAGCAAATTCTGGCCTCTATGGATGTGATAATTTGAATGCAGAAGAGGGCAGTTGTGTGAAATGATGCTCTTGTCAGAGCATAAGAACAAGAATGTTAACAGGAAGGAGGTCATCCTTCTAAATTTATAAAATTTTATTAAATTAAATTTTCTAAAATTCTGGCCTTTAACCCAAGCGAAGGCTAACGGGGACAGAATTTTATAAGCTGTATAAGTGGGATGATGAAGAGCCCAAGCAGCCCCAGCTGAAAACAGGCTGAGGTGACTGGATAGAGAATGATATTACTTACTGGGTTTTGGCTTAAATCTGATCACACTGATCTCGGTCGTTCAGTATCTAAGCTATGGGGGGCTAGAGATGGAAATATTATGGAAAGTTTGGGCAAAAGCTAAGTGGCAGACTAGTTAGATTGGAAACTATTTAGACCATATGGGTCTAGTAGGCAAAGAAAAAACAAAAGAAAGAGGGAAGCAACACCTGAAGTACAGTATTTTTAGACAACACAGAATATTTTACTGCTCTATTTTCTCATCTTCCAGGTGAGAGAAGGAGGGAAAACGTGGGAAGTTCATTTTATTTAACCATACTACACATAAATTTTAGGTTTTATGCCATTTTGCCACTTGTCAAAATATGCAGATGTGCCCTCTTTTGCCTGATAGTTGATGTACTGCACAAATTGCAACCAGTGTTGGGCGATGCTAAACAGGATGGCTTTGAAAATGCAAATAATTTCTTTGCTGTTTTAGCTCCCCCAGCCTCTTCTGTTGTCTAGCAAAAGGATGGAGGCAGCATCAGCTTCTACAGGGCGCTCTAAGAATTCTACTGTCTCTTCCTGTCTGCTAAGTTATGAATAGTCATATGCCTGGTGAAGCATCTGGTTAATCTTTAATTCTGTAGTGAATAAATTCTCCTGCCTTTAGCACTGATGTGAAATAATGGGTCTGACCTTTAATTTCAGACCCTAGTCTTGTGGGAAAAAGTGAAGCATAATGCTTTTTTCGCAGCTCCAGGAGGTTCCCTGCTTAATACTGGCAAGCATACAATAGGATCTCATGTCTCATTATCATTGGGCAGTTTTAGGGATTTTATTAGAAGTATTTAGAACAATAACAAGAGATGCCCTTTGTAGAAGCTCATGTATAGCATCCTGATGAAGCTTTTCAACAGAGGCTCCCTATGAAGCATCTCAAGGCCTATCATTAGGAAGACACCTGTTTCAAGTCAGGTAATTGCACCACTTTTTCCTCACTCTATCATATGTAAAAGTCCTAAAAACCATTCCTGCCCTTCAGCTGGGTTTTTTTCCACTATAGTCCTATGATTAATAAGATATTCACCTTGAATCAGATGTAAAAAAGAAGTTAAGGTGAATATAAATTCGGGAGCATAATTCAGTTCTGAATTCTCAGATCCCTCATTATGAAAATGAAATTCCCCCAATGCAGATACTGGACATGTGGTATTGGGAATAACTTTAGTTGGAGAATGTGAGAGAAATGCTCAAACGAAGTGCCATTGTATTAGGATATTACGAGGAAACACTATTGAAGGATCAGAAACATGCACTAGAAACTTGCTTTTGAACCCACAGTTATCCTAACAAGCTTTGAAAATGTGAGGTGTATATAGAGGATTTTTTGGAAAAATGGTCTTGAAATTGAAATTGCAGAGGATTCAAATATGAAGGCCTCATGTTTTCATTGTGCTGTTAGGCAGAAACTTTCCAGTCCTACTAATCTGGACAGACAGACTTTTTTCTGATTTTCTTTTCATACTGATTTGCTTATGCTTCTCATTTCTACTGATGTGTAGTTTGTTGCCCGTTAAAAATGCAGTCATTTTCAGTAATGCTGACACTGGTATGGTAAATCTCAACAGTCTAACCTAATGTGGAGATGAAGTATCTTCATCTCTACGTTTCTGCTGTTAAGAAGCCACATTATAGTTATGCCAGTACCTAATAATGTTTGTGAAGGATTCTTTTGTTTTGTGAAATGTACTATTTGGCACCAATTTAAAGAAGAAATGACAACACCCAACCCTGATGGCTGTGCACTCTGTATTCCAAGTACGGTGGTTATGGGAAAAGACTACTTTCTTCGATTTGTATTTTTTAAGGATAACTTCACTTATTTTTATGTCACGTGTTATAAAATACACCCCTCAACCAGTTTTAATTTTACTTGGTGGTGTTAGTTATATTTTTTTAGGTATATATCAGACTAAGATATACGTCTCCTTTCCTCACGCTTGGAGTTTGCTGTAGAAGACGATGGCAATTGTAAAAGCCCCATTGCTTTCAGAGAGGCCAAAATTTCACATGTTTGAGGAAGCTTATGGAAGCCAAGAGAAGCAGTTGTCATAAAATATTTTTTTTCCTTTTCTTCTGATTTAAATGGCAGTTAAATAGAATCGAGTTTCAACTTTAAGAAAAGATGGGATAAGTGGAAATTTAAGAAGAAAATAAAACAGTGGAGGCTTTCTTCCCTGCAAACCAGTTCTAGTATCTGTAATCCATCAGCATGGGTAGAGGTGCATGGCCCTCATTCTTAATCCCCCAAATGGTCCATTATGAGTGAAAGTTATAAGGACACGGCTATTATAATTTATATTTCCCATTAATTTGGCTGGAATTTAAAACAAGTAAGTTTCCATCAGTTGGTGTATGGCTAAGACATTGTTAATTGATTAATTTGTTTCCAATTAGAGTTGTTCTCATTTATGGATGTTTCCACTTGTTTGACTGCCAAAACTGTGGTGAGGTGCAATTTGTTCCTAAAATTCCTGGAAGTCTGTAACGTGCCTGTCCTCTTTAGAAGCAGTGGAAAGATTCCTCATTAATTTCAATAAGAATTATGTTGATGCAAAAAGTATTTGCCTTTAAAACTTACTTCTACTTGCCTTTTATCAGCACATTTTGTGGGTTGTGCATTTTTGTCCATATTTCTTTTTCATTAAAAAACCACATTATTTGGAGAGAGAAGCTCTAAGCGTTGTATGGTTGGGAGACAAGAGTTCTGCTTTTCAGCTCTTAATAGGAAGACTTTTTTCTGTTTGAGGAGACTCATTAGTCACCTATGAAGACATTTCAACTTTGTCATAATCAACAGTTGCACTTAGTATTGTTTGTTATGTAGAATTTTTATTTCTTTTCAAGACAGGAAAGATAACCATGGGCCTCCTAAAGTTCTGAGATAGAAAGTAAAGAACTGGGAAGAGAGATGAAGAGTGTTTAGGGGACGATCGGGGTGGGCATGTAGAATTCTGGGTCCTTTTTAAAATATATAAACACATTACTGACCTCTGCCTTTATAGTTTCTGAATGGAAAACCAGGTGTGGTCTATAGTAGTCTGCATGTCCTAATCTGATCTGCGTACAGCCTTAGATTCCCAACACTCAAGTTTCAAATGAATCCATAAATTAAACCAAAATCATATCTATCTTTTAAACAATGCAACTGTAAATTACATTCATTTTGTCTTGGAGAGAAGGGAGAAGTCCATGAAATGTGGGTGGTCTAAAGTCTGTGCAATAGATGAGAGCTCTAATTTATACAGGGGTCATGATTTTAGGGGATAAATGTTTATAATCCCAGAAGGGAAAAGGTCTTAGAAAATAATTTTACAGTCATGGGATTGCTTCTCAGAAAATTACCTTATTCTGGACACACCTTCAGTTATAATTCAGTTCAATATGTGTATGTACGCTGGTAATAATTTAACACTTCCCTTCTGTTGTGTCTTACTACGCTGGAAAAAGGCTTTAATTCTTCAGTGAACTCTCTGTCTCTCTGTTTTCCCACGTCCATTGGTTCTTCCAGATGTCTGTAATAGATGCCATGAAATGATAAAAGGATTAAGGTTTTAAGCCATCTGGAGACGTAAGTCTTCCTAGCATTAAAGTTTTTAACTACATATCTCAGTGTAGTACACATTTTCAAGATTACCTTTATTTCATTTTCAATGCCTTCCTTCTAGAGTCTTTCAAGGCATAGAGTTACTTTTTTACCCATTTTAGAGATCAAACAAATATTCAATATCTTGGTTATTTGACAGCCTTTTCTTAGTATTTTCACTTACTGAAATGTCTTTACAAATATTGCTCCTATCTTTTTGTTACATAATTTTAGTTGTGAAGCATATTTCACAGAATCACAGAATCGCAAGGTTGGACGGGACCTCGGGAGATCATCTAGTCCAACCCCCCTGATAAAGCAGGCTCTCCTAGAGCATTCTACACAGGACTTCATCCAGGCGGGCCTTGAATATCTCCAGAAAGGGAGCCTCCACACCCTCCCTGGGCAGCCTGTTCCAGTGCTCTGTCGCCCGTAAAGAAATTTTTCCTCATATTCAACTGAAACCTCTTATGTTTCAGTTTGCACCCATTGCCCCTTGTCCTGTCGCTGGACACCACTTCAAACAGACTGCTTCCATCCTCATGACTTCTGCCCTTAAGATATTTGTATGTGTTGATAAGGTCCCCTCTCAGTCTTCTCTTCTTCAGGCTGAACAAGCCCAACTCTCTCAGCCTTTCCTCGTAGGGGAGGTGCTCCAGTCCCTTTATCATCCTAGTTGCCCTCCTCTGGACTCTTTCTAGGAGTATTTATTTATGTTTATTTCATATTCTGGGTTCATTAACAGCATTTTAAGTACTCTGCCTTTTACTAAAACATCTAAGGTCCAGATTTTTTAACTGCATCCCTTTAAGGACCTGGGCATAATTCGCTGCAAGGTCCGTAGAGTTCATGCAATACAGTGTGATGGAAATGAAATGAGAGTTAAGCTTCTTACACAGCACTTCATACAGTTGCTTTAATAAGCAAAATGCTCTCAGTGTAACTGAAGTAGGCAGCTCACAAATGGCTGAGAATTGTAATTGTAAAATTATCCAGTCCTTCAGAGTGGATCTTCTTTGCATGTGCTTCTGAGAAAAAAGTGCTTCTGGGTTTACTCTGGAGAGCTTGCGAATGCGTACCACATTTCTAGGGCTCACTGGCAACACCCAGGCAACAGCTCCCACCAGATTTTCAGCATGGAACAATCTCTTGTGGGTTGTAGTGGTGTGGGAAAGCATTGCAGGCACAGGATGTTTCTAAACACAAAATGGTCAAAATTATTAAAGGTATTTTTTCCCCAACTAACTAATTTAAATAAGCAGTAATAAGTTGGCAGTATTTGCTAAAAACTCCTTTTTGGTGTAAGGGTGTTGACATTTAAATTAGGTCACCAAGTATCTGATGGCAATGATGTAGATGCCCATGTTTGTTGTCTCAATTTCTGTTTTGTCTGTGTTTGTATAAAGATCATCTATGTGCTGTTAACATAATCCTAAAACAACATTCCAAACCAGAGCCCTTGTATGCTTGTTTCTCCTCATTGGTGATAAAGCGGGCCCAGATGACTGCCTCAGATGTTGGCACTTATATTGCAGAGATATAATGTTTGGGAAGATGAGTTCCACCATTGGCATGACAAAGTCAGAAACCCCCAAACCTTACTTGACTGCTGATTTTAATACGCAAGCTCCCTTCTCAGCTAAGAAGGCTATATGAAGGCCATGTAGAATATAAATTGCGAAGCAATTTATTGTAGTGACACATTGCACTTGTGTTGAAATGGGCTGCATCTCATAACATGTTTTACAGAAGAGTAACTTTGAGTTCAGTTATTAAGGCTCTAAACCAGTGGGGAATCACGCAAGAAGTCATCGAAGTGACTATGATGTGAGAGCCACTGACTGCAGTTCCATGTGAGTAAAAAGCTTCTTAGACCCATATCCACAAGGACCATTACGTGCAGCAAATCAAGGAAAGTTGTCATAAGTGTAAGTAACAGGAAGACTTGAACAGGTACAGTCTCCTTTCGGAAATGCCGGTCATATCCTTTCGTAACAGAAATGGGATTCGACTGCATGAAATTCAGCTGCAGCTGGAATTTCTGAAGTGAAGAATGATGTTGTGGGTAAAACCCAGATACAAAGGAGGTTCTGGATGACCTTTATAAAATAAATTACTGATAGATCTTCCTTACTTTACTACAGCCAGTTAGTCACGTTAATATCAGTTGCTATATTCTATACCTAGACTCCATCTTACTTTTTCTTAAAACCAATAAAGTCCTAACCTGAGGCATCTGAAGTGAGCCAACAGTGAATTTTCATCCCCGCTTTAAAATTCAAGTTAAACCACTGTCCTGTCAGATACCTGAAATTCTTTCCACGTTTATTAATGAACTTCAGGCAGGTTTTTGTTCTGGGGAGGTTGACTTTTTCTAATCTTAAGTTGGCTGTTCAATATCTTTTTCTGCCCTTAGGATTTTAATCAGAAGGAGGAATTTTTGTTTTAGGCTTTAGGATACCATTCATTCTGAAAGACACAGGATACCTTTTGGCTGTAATTAGGAAAATGGGGCCTGGGGCTGGGATTTACATGCAGCCCCCAGGTGACTGTCAAAATCAATCCATAGCTTTTGTAATCCCTTCCCTTTGGGAAGGGGAAAAATGTTTAAATCACCCCTGCTCAACAATTCTGTTAGTCACTTCAGGAGTTTCTCTAGGCTTAACACTTACGAGTGGATCCCGAAAGGGAAGGGATAGACCTGGATAGGGCATATTACTAGCATGAATTTGATATAGCACTGAAATATAAGAAAACATGTTTTGGAAAACTATATTGGAAATATGAATGACTTCTTAATTTGCAGGGGTTTTTCAATTTCTGGCTCGGATGATTCTGTGGCATATACTGCTTGTTTTCTCGAGCTCCCTTTTATAGCTGGAGAATTTGTGTGCCCTCATTAGCAGTAAATTGGGATAGGACTTGTTCTCTGTTTTTCTTGGCCTCAGGTTTGCTTTTCTTTGGAATACCTCTACTTTTTAAAGATTTATAAATACCCTGACCCATTTCAGTAAAACTGCAAGATCACTAGCAAAGACATTGGCCAGTTTCTCCTTCCCTTTCTAGTAAATTTGAAGTTTAACAGCCTCTAAGCAGCCTTTCTTTCCAGAACGTGTTATCTTTTTTTTGCTCAGGATGTCCTAGTTTTGCTCAGGAAAGGACATAAGAACTGCTGCTCTGGTCAGGGCAGGGGTCCTGCCAGCCCAGTTTCCTTTCTGCAGGAAAGGTCACTACCTTAGAGGAGTAGAAAAAAATGAGGCATTGAAAAGAAGCTTTAAAATACATTAATTTGTTGAATTTATTCTAGCCATTGATCCAAACAATATAATTCTCCCTTAGCAAATAGCACTCTCCTGTATGAAATAGTCTTTTTCATGGTTTTAGCAGCCTTACACAGTCATTAGCTCTGTTTTATGCTAAAGCATAATAGGTACATGCTAATTTTCTCTCTAGACTCATGTAAATCGCTGTATGAAGTATAAAATTTTGATAAAAATGCAGATATAGCACCTACACACTCCTCTCTTTGTAGCAGATAGTTTTTAACTCATTAGGCCCATGTACAATAAATCTTAATCTACTCCGTTTGCTACATACAGAAAATATTCTCCAGCTGTTGAAAACAAGCATAAATAATGTTGGAGAAAGCAGAAGCTGACATAGATTAAGTGACCTTTCTAACAAAAGGAACAATAATTGTAAATTAAAGTTTCAATTACCCAACATACCTATGGATCAATATCTACAGATGAGTCTTCTGTTGTGGCAATAAATACTAAAGGGAAGGTCATACATACAAGAGGAGTTTCTTTTTAAGTTCTCTTCCTTCAGCCTCTGGGATTTTTTTGCATTTTTCTGACTGTAATTTCTTGCATGGAATTGTGTTTCTGTCTCCAAAACTAGAACTTCTTTTCCTTATCTTCATTTCTGTTGACGTGCCCTTGGCCTCTCTCCGTTCTTCATCTCTCCTCCTGCTCTCACCACTGCTCACTTTCTTTTTTCCTGGATCTCTTTGCTAGCAAAACTAATGTCATCCATTTATTCTCTGCTCTCTGCTGCTGTTTACACTTCAGAATTTCTCACTTGTTATTTCCACAGCATGCTCTTCATATTAAATAATTTCTCTTTGTTTTATTTTTCCACTCTGAACTTTGATCTCTTATTTACACCTGGAAGGTCTTCCCCATTCAGTGGGGAGATAACCTGTCATCGTTCATACCCTTTCTGAGAACTCCTCTCCTGTGCGTGATTGATACTGATAAGCCATGCAAATGATTTTAGGAATTCTTAAAATGATTTACAGTTTGAGATAAAGTAATCTTCAACTCTGTAACACCTTATGTGTCTGTTTTGTATGTGATTACAGCTGCCGTGGGGCAGGGTTCCTGTCTTTGTTTCTTTTGTGTGCAGCTCTGAGCATGTTACTATCACTAAACAAGTCAGGTTGGTATTGACTAATAGATGTGGCATTTCACTTCTCTGTTTTCTCAATTTGAACCTCTGTGAAAGGTGATTCCCTTTTTTAACTATTTAAAAATTATCTTACAGCTACTTTTATTCTCAGCCCAATGGAAACAAGCAAGGTGTTTTCTCAGCAGAAACATTTTAGATAAAATGTACTGTTGGCACGACTACAGAATCTGGATTTAGAAGATTTTAAAGAGATACTTTGAATGATTTCTAAATGAAATGCAGTGAATGATATGCTGTGTTTGCTTCAGAGAATGACTGACGTGCAATCTAGAATTTCTTCACAGTTGTATAGTTATTGCTTTTGATTTTAATGTGAAATTCAAGCCACTACTATCAATTTGATTAATGGGGTAATGCAACTTGTGACATTAAAAAAAGTTAAATGTTGATAAAGATAGCATTTGCCTAGGAAGCTGAAAATACATTCCAATTATTGCTGAAGAATTATGACGCCTCGTCTCTTGAAAATGTTAGCATGAGTCTTAATGTTACAACTTTAAATAATACTTGTCATCTGAATATTTGTGCAGCTCTCCATTCTGTAAGACTTTACTCTGAAATCCTAATCTCTGCAGGGGCAAAGAACTTTGTTACATAAACTAATTGGTTGTGAAGAAAGGAAAAGGGCATAAAATTGACACAAGAATAAGCAGAAATGCCACTCTTTGAAATCCACTGATTAGAGTACTTCTGAAAAAATTACATCTGCAATATGAATATGCAAAAATCATGTTGGCCTTTTAAATTTTAACATTTTGTTTTCTTTTTGTATACAGTATGTAATATTTTTCTTTTATTTAAGTATCATTAACTATTGTGGTAAACAAAATATTGTCCATTTATAAGCAAACACACCATTTTCTGTACGTGTAAAGAATGTGATTAGAGGCAGACAGCATTACTCCATACAAACTGTAGTTTAATACACACTCTATTCCAAGAGGTGATGTTCTTTCAGCTGTAGAGGTGAAAGAAGGAAAAAGAAAGAAAAAAAGAAAGGGTAGATGAAAGTAGGGTATGTAACACGAGAAATGGTAGAACTGAATCTTTCAATTGATCTGTCGGGTTCATGAATCCCTTTTTCTAGAGGTGGTGGTAGTCCCGAAGGAGAGACCTCCTCAGTGATATGGTCTCTACATGGTTGTCCTTTTCTGTAATATCCTTGTGAGTATTCTAGCAGTGTTGTTTTAAAATACAGGGTCTGTTCTTTCCAAGGCAGCTCAGTCTGGCCATCATTACACTGTAGTCATCCAAAATAGCATGTTTTCACAGATGGAGAAAAGCATTATTGGTGGGAAGGCAGAGAAGATCACCAAACCAGACACTCATCTCAAGAGGAAGAAATATGGCCATATGCAGTTAATTCATTTAGTATTCTTTTGTTTGCATAGTAGAGTAGAGCTATACTGTGAGAAAAATAGTTTTGTAAGCTATGAAAACAATGTAGATTCCCACACGCTGTACTACAAAGTTGATGCACGTTAGTTAATATTTCTTAGTATACATTGACATGAAGTGCTTCTCCATGGGAGATGAAGTCCTCTATGTCCGAGTGTGTACGTGTGTGCAAGTGTGTGTGTGTGTGTGTGTGTGTCTGTGTGCAACTCTGACTTTGTATTCTCATCAGGCAAGTGGAGTTGTGTTTGAGAAAAAACAAAATTTTACCCCCATTTACAGCTGTAAAACTGAAGAACAGTGAAATTAAGCAATTTGGGGCCACAGGACTAATCTCTGGAGACAGAACTTTCTGAGCCCAGAATTTCCCTGTGTAGCAGGGGTGTTATTGCTGCCACTCCTCCAGCTCTCCACTTGCAGAATTACAAGCCTTGGACTAATCTTGTCCATGAGGCACTCTATAGGGCTATTAAGATTCATATCACAAAATATTTCCACTTCTAGGAAACAACATTGTCCTCAGTGTTGTCATCTTGCCTCCCATCTCTTCAATGCCTTGATTAATCTAAACTTGTCTTTAATGTAAGATTGGTGCTCCTTACGGATTTTGTGGTTTTAATTACCCTTGGTTTAGGGAAGATTGGCTTGTTTCAGTGCTCATGTAAATTCTTAATGGAAAACAAGGTGCCTCAAATGGCATAAATTGCATGTTTTACCATCAGTTTTCTCCAAATAAATTGACAGTTTCAGAGATTTAAATACTTCCAGTCCTACTCTTGGTTAAGACTGTGAGCAGGCCCAATGGGATTCATGACTGTGTTTGAATAATAAGATATTGCACAGAATGAATGAAAATGGCAAATGCCAGCACTATGCTACTACTAAAATGCTGATGCACCAGAGGCATATAAAATTGTGGCTAAAAAAAAGGCTTTGAAAGGAAAGCAATATGTAGACAACTATGAATGAAACTTTAAAAGAACAAAGTAGATGACCTGAAAGCACAGCAGATTTAACGTACGTCTTGCAGAATGAAAATTGCATCCCTCCCCTTCTCCCCACTGATATTTTGCTCACATGCTTTTAGAAAACAGCAGTGACAAGTTAATGCTTTACACCAATTAAATTTTTCTCTTTGTTAGACTTCAAAGTTTCTGCATTCTCGATGAAAACTAAATTGCATGGTAAAATATTAAAATGATATTGCTTAAATTCTGTCACATTCTTATGCTTGTGACAAATGAGAACCCATTTGCTTTTGTATTTTCACTCATTTCATTCAGTAGTTGCTACAATATTGACTGGCAGTTCCCGTGCCCGGTAGGCTAGAGGGCTTTCATACGCTGTTTGAATATGTACTAGTACTATCAGCCCCTGAAGCTGAAATATTTTCCAAGGTTGAAGCAAAGGTGTTGCATTCGTTTCACTGAATTTTTCATTTCCTCTTCAATTCAAAGTCCCATGGGATGGGTTTCCATCTTCTTGGTCCTGTATAAGAATTTCTCTTAGACTAGTTGAATCTAGTATCTGTCTCCAGACAAAATCCATTCTTCAGAGAAGCCATCGATGTGCTGGCTCTGAATTGACTGATGCCACCTGTATGCTGATTTCACGTGCTTAATGTGCTTATGCCCTAAAGTATGAAAATTTTCTTTATTATATAGATAAAATCAGGAGCAGGCATATGCGGAATTGTATTGCTTTTCTTGGTGTATAGTATTCAAGTGCAGTGAATCTTTATTTTTTGTTTTTTAATCACTAGCTACTGGTACAACAAACTCAAAAATAAAGTTGAGCACCAGTATGTTTTAGTGTAGCTGTGCATCAGGTTTCACTATTGTATCTTTATATCTAAATGATTTCTTCTTCCTATTTCTGTCCTTGGTGTTCTACATTTTTATCTCCACATGAAACAGTTTTATGCTTGAGAGGTTTTTTTCTAAAGCAAATGATGAATGCAGCTTTACACAAGAATTTTAATGCAACAGATGCATTCACTTATAGTAGAACCTCAAAGACTCTTTGACATCAAAATGAAAATATATTAGGTTGTCATTAAAGGAATTTTTAATTTCTTACTAACTTAGATAAATGCAACAAAGTATATTTTTGAAATCTCATTAGTTAAGTTGATTCCAATAGAGTTGTACATTGTTAAACACAATAAAAAAATAGACCCTTGACTGGAAAATACAGTACACAACAAACTGGAACTGATTTTTTGGGTGGTTTTGTTTTTGTTTTTTTTTTCCTGCACCTATATTTAATAAAAGATCAGCATGATTTTAGGTGAGTTAACTTAAAATCTTACATAGATATCAACAAAAACCTGAATTTTGCCCCAGTCTTTCTTTTAAGTGCAAATACAGCTGTGAGATAAATCACTGTCATTAGCTGGGGGTCATGCTAAGCCTGCTACAACCACATCTCCTAGCCAGCAGACAGACACCAGTAGTAAATACGGATTTTTTTAAAGATTTTTTTTTTTTTCCTGTGTTGATATCTTGCACGCTGTCCTGCTTCCATGATCCTGCCTTCTTTTGGTTCACCAGCAGTCCTTACTTTGTGGTCTTGTTTTTGGAGTTTGTTTTCTGTCAAACATGTCCCAATACTGTCAAACACAGCCCAATACTCTCTGCTTTTACACCGTATTATTATCACAGAGCCTTCATGAATCGGTAGGCATTGTGGTGGTGGTGGTGAAACCTTGAAAAGATGGAACACTTTAAAAGCAAGAAGAATAAACTAAAGAATTGAAGGCCCAAAATTCATTATTAAAAACAGTTGTATAAAATCCTACTTTTGAGAAACCTGGCTTGTGATTTTTATGTATTTGGGAGTCACAGTGCAGTATCGCAGGATACCGTTTTACATGTCATCACTGATTTTAATCAATATCAACAGTATGTTGAGCACTGACTTTGTTATTTCTCACTTAAATAAAATGTTTACCCCTGGATCAGCTTCATGCACGTGCAGCCTTTGCTGGCCAGCTGGCTAGCTTGCATTGCTGCAGCGTTGTTTTATGAGATCTGTTACTGGTTGACTGTATCCTATTCAGAAACAACTAGGAACATAAAAGTAACCAGCGATACTGGAGTGTCATTCTTTAAAGTGCCCTTGCAGAAAACTCAAGATAAAAAGAATGGTAATGTGAATTAACTGTATGTGCTGTGCAGCAAGCCCTTCTAATGGCCGTCAGTTGTCTCTTCATCAAGGTTGTAATGCTGTCCCTGAGAAACAGGGATTTTGGAGCGTTGGTTTTAAGGAGATGGTATGATAGCAAGGATCGTAATAATAGCAAAATTTCTTCTGACAGTCAAGAAGTAGTAACACAAGCAGATGGAGCACTTTCAGCAGGTAGAAAGAATAATGGGAATGGCATGCCTGCCCCAGAACTCCAGATATTCACGTGATGCATTTTTGAACATATATGAATTTGACTAAATTTTATGTTACCTTCACCTACTATTATGTTCTTGAAATCATGTTACATCTCTGCAGATGCTTTTGGACTTGCATTCTTCTGTAGCCATGTCCAGTCAGTCCTCTGTATACAAAGCAGATTCGTCAGAAGGATCTAAGAGGAATTAGGGTTTGGGGGCTTCTTGTGAAAGGAATGCAATGTTTAGTTTGAAATTGGTGCATTTAAATGTTTCATGCCAATTTCTGTTAGTAAATACAGAGAGCTACTTTGTGAACATGCAAACACACTGAAGGTATCAGGCTATTAATATTTTACAAATTAGCTTTCTGCCAAAGACAAACTGAGAATAGGTCCAGTTCCAGACAATACTGCTTGTCCTACTGAAAATATCCTGTTGATGATCTGATAGTTGGACAGCCCTAGGCCCTTTTTGGTTTTAAACCAGAAGAGACTCACCATCTTCTACTCATTTGTCATCACTAATTAATAATTGCTGGTAATGTCCCCTGAACATCTTTCCCCTCTTTCATTAAATATAGTTAGAGAAGAGGTCAGTACATCTCTCCCAGGTTGCCCATACCACTGGGACAATTGGTTGATTATACAGGTTTCTGAAGAGCTGGCAGACTGGTTGGTGATTGGTGTTCTCTCTGGGGACTGGCTTTGGGCAGGGACAGCTCAGAGCAGTCAGAGTTTAGGACTTCAGGAGCACATTGCACAAATGCATCTATACTTTTGGGGGAGGACAGAGGGCTGGGGGACACCTGGCTTCAAAATGACTCTGCGTAGTCTATCACCAGCTTGGGTCAAAGATGGGTTGCGAACTCCACCTCAATCCTGACCACACTGACCAGCTGAAGCCCTTGCCTTTACCCCACACCCCTGATCTCCAGGCTCTAGGGGCCTTTGGTAGGATTTCATTTTGCAGTTTAGGAGTGGTAGGTGAGCCAAATGTCAAGAAGTTGATACTTATTCAGGTCCTGCTGGGGTGTCTCTGCATACGTTCCCGTGCTCCCATTTCTAGGAGGATTTTCATTTGCTCACTTTCATGATACTGTGCCTATGGTAATGTAATGCAAACACCCAAGCCAAGCTGCCTTCCTGCAGACAGGTGTACTTATTACAGGAACAAGGCAAACCTCCTACAGTGTCTGATTATTTGGGGCTTTGCCCTTCCTGGGAGTGTGCCAGCCCCCTTCCTTGCCTTAGATGATAATCGGTTCATTTAAAGGATCTAATAAAATGGTAGACTAGGGACTCTTTCAGAGGTGATAAAAACAATTATAGGTGCTGATAGTTATTCTCTTTTGTCATACTTTTCTTTACAACATTGAGGCATGTGGAACAGGGCCTAAGAAGGATTTGTGTGTGTGTGTGCGTAGAGACTTTTTTACTTTCATTAAGAATATATGGGGAACATATTACAAACCACGGTATCGAGACATTATTTGACAGGATTCAGTCTTTCCAATGCAGACAAGATTGAATGGTGTTTCAAGTATGGTGTTGAATATTTCCAAGATGACATAATGTTCAACTAGTCTCATTCTTTATGTAAAATCAGAAAATGTGCAGAATTACTGAAATGTTTATTGCTGAAACATGAAGCATAATTCAGGGGCATGAATAAAATGCAGATCAGTCCAAACTACATAGAAGTACTAAATTTATTTTTACTGTTGTGCAGTGAACCCACAATATAGTTAACAATGTGTACAGGAGCATGGGTGTAACTCCCTATAATATGATTTAATGATTGTAGAGCTTGGTTTTATCATATATGTGTATATATTTCTAGAAATAAGAAAAATGAGGCCATTCAAAATGGCTCAGTCAACAAATTGGCTAAAAGCAAGGAAGAAATTGAGCAAGTATAGATGCACAGTGCTTTCACAGTACTGCTGAAAGACAGGGTGGACAGCATTATAGGAGTGACCAGTCTGTGGCAAGAGAAGTAATGAGCAGGGAATGAGGCTGCGCAATGATAAGGTGGAAAGGCGTAGATGTGGAAAGAATGATGCAAAAAGAAGGTATGCTGTTTGGCAAGAGAGAAATTACATGATGATCTATGAAATTAGAGAGGAAAGAAAGATATGATGAAGTGAAATTGGATTTAATGAGGTAGAAGAAAGGTGATTAGGGACAGAAGAAAAATAGAATTTAGTGATGAGAAAATCCTATTAAATTATCCAGTAAATCTTCTTGCCATTCAAGGATTTCCCTTCTTTCTCCTCCTTCTCCCCAGGATATTTTCCAGGGTAGTTGTCTCAATACGTAACCATGCGGGAATGCCATTTTCCTTATGAAGGACTTCATCATCTCTCCACAGGCTCAAGTAAATGATACAAGTGTACTCCTCCATGTAGTCACAGCCTTCAGGACTGCAGTCCTCATAGCTTGTTAGCGCTTTGTCAACACCATGTTTGAAGTGACTGGGTTAACTTTTTTTAAGGGCTCTTTTGTTTAGCAGTCTTTTTGAGGGGGATTATATCTGTTCATTATATCAGATACTGCATATGAAATAACCATCTTTCCAATAACCTCCATTGCGTAAGTTAAATCTCTGGACTTTGTGCCATTTGCTTGCTTTTAACATTGTTCAGTTCCATATTACATCTTTTTTAAATCCAAGCAAAGTAGATAGGAACAGCAATATAGTGCACGTAGTAGCAGATGGCTTTCCACTAGGAAATCATCAGTTTATCAGAATTATACTCAAAAAGTAAAGTGCACAGTATTTGTGCAGTCTCTTTGCTTTCTTTTATTTGATGGATACACAGGAAAATTCAACACTTCATGCCTTAACAAAACCACTCCTAAGACAATCCATCAAAACAATTACAGTGCAGCCGCTATTGCATTCTCAGTGCGCGACCTTTCTGCCGCGATGCCATGTCATTGAGGCCTCATTTGGCAAGAATTTGCCTATTGGTTAAAATTGGATGTGTTTGGACAGCAGGATGGAAATGCCAGCAAAATTACATACTATCCACAAAAGGTGGCTTAACAAAACAAGCCTGGAAAGACTTCAAGGACAATTCATGCTTTACTGGTTTGAAACAGGGCTCTCTTCAAGTCAGTGAGCTAATAGAGATGGAGGGGTGTGATGGAGGGGTGTCCTGAAAAAGCAGTACAACTAAACTGCAAAGTTTTATGGTAGTTTAAGTTGCACATAGAAAGCTTTCCTGTGAAGTTACAGTAGATCTGATGTGTGCACTAAAGCATCAGTCTGAACAATGGTGTGTTTTACAGGGTGGAAGGCAGCTAAATTGAGCAGTGTTTCTGGAGGTCTCCTGATCTTTGAGTGATGACTAGTCACCAGTTTTTAAGGGTTTTTTAATTTTTCCTTTGGCAATAGTTTTAGATCTTCTAAAAGAGTTTTTTGAAGACTAGTTCGCAGGAAAAAAGAAAACCGGGAACTCAAGTTAATGCAGCTGTCATAAAAGAAATATGTTGGTTTAGTCAATTCATAAAACTTCTTGGAGCATACTTCCATGCTTGTTCTACAGACTGGGAATACTGAGCAGAAATCAATGTATACCAACCAAGCCTTCCACCTCTGTGTCCTTCATGGGAAAACATTTTGAGTGTTGCAATTCCACAAGTCCGTTTGTTCTACTGGAAGTACATTTCAAAACTGTTCTCTGCAATTAGGTAAGCCTGATGTTGTTCAGCAAAGTTCTTGATTTGGGGTGCCATAAAGTTGCAAGGAAGTTCCCCTAAGCAGTCGTCCCCATGACATGGGAGGTGCTGAAATCCAAACTGAGCGAGCTGCTTTCCTTTCCTGTAGTCTGGCTGATAACCCGCTGTCTCCATGGATTCGTGTTACTTACCCGTTGTCATGCTGAAGATGCAACTGGCAGCATTTTAGAGAAATAGAATGTTAACTTATTTTAACAAGAGAACCAATATCCAAATAAAGCCTGTGTACTAGGATTTTGGAAACGCGTGTGAGTATGAAGTAAGAGCATTCCTAATGACTGTGAAAAGGAAAAAATGCTGATGTAATGACATAATTTAAAGAGAGAAATAAATGTATACTTTTAGCTCTGTGCTATATCTGTTTCATAAATTCTTGGTTTTAGCAGTAAGGGCTCTGCATATTAATCCTAAACCCTTTCTTTACTGGGAAGCTGATGCACACAGAGGCTGCTATGCCAGCTGTTTTTCCAGCCATATGAGTACAGTCTGCAGTTTTAGTGATGGACCAAACATCCATTCTTTTACCAGTGATTCTTGCATCAGGTTCCGGGCAGGTTCCTGCTGTGTGTGTACCAAAGAGTCAAATTGTATGTGAAGTGAAATTTGAAAAGAAGACAGCAAGAAAAAAAATTTTTTAAGGAATATAAAATAAAACGTGACAGCTGTTGAAAGCTAAAGGAAGCTTGAAGTGGCAAGAAGAGAGGAAGTACGCTAAATTTATAATGAAAATTAATTATGCATTCATTGCATTTGAAGAGGTCAGACATGATGAATTTAAATAGTACATGAGAATGAAGGCCATCTTTTATATTAAGGGCATTACAACAGGGTGATGTGAGGAGAGGCAGAGAAATTAAGGAAGCAAAGGGGGAAAATTGCAACACTGAGACAGTAAGGAACAAGAACATTAAATCGAACAGATCTGCTTTGTGACTAAATTGATTCATGATTTTCAGGCAATTCAAAATAATGATAATTTGTTAGCTATAAAATTATACTGTAAAAATGTTTAAAGGTGCCAAGAAAGTTTAATAAAAGAAGGAATTTCAAAGTGGATTCTCACCAGCTTGCAGCAGCCTTTACAACGTCTCTACAGTGCAGTAATTCTTTCTTAAAATTTTGTTCCTTTCTTATATATAGTTGCTATATATAATTCTTTTTTTTTAATGGGGAAAATACTATTTTTTTTCTGTTTTTCACTGTCTCCTGTCACATCTGTCCTGTTTTCACTACCCTGTGTCATTTGTGAATATAGTATAAAAGCAAAGACATTAAACACAAGCCTGTGTAAATGCCATATGGCATAATTAGCTGTAGGGCTAAAGCAGAGTACGTTGCTCCACTTTCTGGGTTACTGGAGCAGAGAGTTATTCTTAGCAGGGATAGACTATACTGAATAACACCGGCAGAAATACGGCATAACCTTTCTGCTTAACATTTTTATATACATATTCTAGGGTGTGTGAAGATATTGCATAACTCAGCCACCTTTCTCTTTAGAAACACAGATACTTTGGAGCTGGGGACCCCTATACCTTCAATGTGGAATCAAGCAATACTCATACTGATATCTAAACACTGCTGTCAGACCCAGTAGTTTATTCTGACTCCAAATATTGCTATGGAGCTTGAAGAGACGCAAATAATATGTATATAGTAGTGTGACTAGGAAGTCAGAAACTCACACCAGCTTTCCTAGCAAAGGCATACGGAAATTCCGGGTGAAGGGAATCCTTCAAGAATTTCATTTCTATGGCCCTTAGCTAAGCATCGTTGATGGAAAGTGAAATCAGAGAGGCTTAGTGGTTAAGAAAGGGGAAAAAAGGTTGAACAGCAAATAGTAAATTCTCACCTCAGGCCTTTACAAAATAGCACATAAGAGAAATAAAGAGTATTTTTCCCTAGAGGTTGGTTTCATGTACCTAGTTGTCCGTGGGATGCAAGGTTACCAGAACAGGATGCGGTACCAGGTAATTCCCCTATGGCAGCTGTTATGATTCACTAGTTTTAATATTATACCCAACTTCACTTGAGGGAATTCTGCGGGCAATCTTCTAAAGCATAGCGTGTAACCTAATAGCATTATTGTTTTGATTTTTTTATCACAGGCACATTCTTCATTTACTTACAGTCAATCTCTATACTGAAAGTGGTACCATAATTCCTACAGCCACAATTAGATAGCTACAGTTAGATCGAATCAATACCCATTCTTCTGAAAAATCTTATACAGAAATTGTGGAGTATGGCTCTCTTCTTCATCCTGACAAATACAATTATCACTAGAACCCTGGTCCAGAGTCCACCTAATTAATGTAATAAGTTATTTACCAATTAAATAACACATTAATACTAGATTGGTTAGTATTTAACACATGTATGCTGTCCTCATATTTTAGAATCTTAAGTGTTCAGTGTGGTTATCTGTGGGTGACTAGTTATTGTGCTGTGTTTCGTGAAAAATGTAACAAGTTTAACAGCCAAGAAGGAAGTTGTTGGGCTTTTAGCACGTGGGAGTTTCGACTGCTAATAAGAAGTGGGAGCTTTTCATGTTATAAATCCTTTTCCCTTTTATTTCCTTACTTTTCACCCTAGAAATGAGCGTAATTGTTATTCTGAGGGTAGAAAATTTCTGTGCTATGTCTCCTTACCCCCAAAGTGCTTGGTGTTACTTTCCTCTCAGGCTTTGCATTGTGTTTGGAACAGACAAATGGTTGGGCTGGCATGGTTCTACTAAAATCATCAACGGTGAAACCACTCATATTAACCTGTCATTTTTTTTATTTGAGGACTTCACAGTTCACTCCCTTAACACTGAAAAACTGATTTACATCGATTTACCACTAGGAAGTTTTCCTTTGCAAGGCACTTCAGCATAACTGCATGTTAGCCTGCTAACACCTATGGGTGTTCCTAATTTACTGATGATTTCATGAAGCCCAGATATATTATGAGGTGTAGGTCTTGGTGGGTTCCTTTTGATGAAGTCTGAGAGTCTTCACTGTGGTTATGCATTAGCTTCAAATCAGATAATACTTCTCTGTGAAACTCATGTGTAGGTGAAGCTTGGCTGGGTGCAGTTGGCAATGTGCATATCCCCCAGCTGCAGCTTCTCTTCTGTGGCTCAGGTGTGCTGCACGCAAGTGCTCTGCTAGCTTGGCAGCGGTGGCCGGTACGTGGAGTACGGGAAGTGCAGAGAAGCTGCTGCTGCTCAGGAGCTGCTGATCTTGTGGTAGGAGATGAGGAGGCGAAGGCACAAGTTGCAGGCAGAAGGCTGGGTATTTGGTAGTTTGGGGAAAAGCAGTTACAGATGTCCATGAGAGAGAAATACTAACAAGAATATGGTGGGCAATCAGCAGACCAGATCAGGCAGAAGTTTGTCTCTTGGAGAGGCAATACGTAAAATAGGACAGTCATCTCTTGGTTTCAACTTGCCATTTTAATGCTCTTCAGGGGCATAATTTGATTCCAGTCATGACTTAAATTTTGCCTTAAGTTTTACTTTAAAATTAAAATCCTGTCCTTTTTCAACTTCTTCAGGGTTTTAAAATGTTTCTACATAATTTCTCTCATTTCAGTGCCTCTGTCCTTTACCAGAAGTAGATTTTTTTTTTCCTTTAAAAAAGGCACATCAAGGAACAATCCTTCCCTGCTAGGACCCAGTCAAATTTTTCTCATCAGTGAGGTCGACAGCAGGTTTAGCACATTTATTAATTACGAGTGCAATTTGTTAGAACAAACAAGATTCCAAAACTTTAGGAGCCCTAGTGTGATTATAAATAAATAAAAAACCTTGAAAAATGCTTCAGGGTAAGAGCTCACCAAACAAAAAGAAGGAACTCTACTTTGAGACTATGCCAGTAAAGTGGAGAGTACCTTCCTGTACGTATGCTGTATGCCAGGTACGTTAGCAATACATTAATGATCTACAAGTGTATATATAGGTTTTTGCTTGCTAGAGGTTCATCAAAACAAAGCAAGTTATGAACCTGTATATGAATGTCCTTGTGAACATCTTCTGCCTTCAAGATTGGCAGTAGTCCTGTCCTCTCCCTGGTGTGTCTGATTGTATTTCCAGCTTTGGGGCACCTGTCTGTGCTACTCAGCAGGTAAACTTCTGCAACAGCAGAGATTGCTCTGGGAAGTTCATTCTGGGTTGGCACATGCTCCTCTTCTTTTTCAGGAGGATGGATGCTTTCCAGGCCCTTACAGGGATCTCTGGAGGTCATCTATCTAGTCAAAATCGCTACTCAAAAAATGCAACTACCTTCTTCAAAATTACCATCCATCATAATTAACGAAAAAGGGAAGGTTCATTTTCGGGCATCATTTTTCATGTTGCATTTGTTACCTAACAGACTACTTGTTGAGCAGAATCAAAATACTAATGCTGGGGACATCAGTTGTCATAAATTACTACAGTGCTGCTTTTTGTGCGCCAACAGATAGGAGAGATTCGGGTGCTAATCAGCTGTCATGGTCAACTACTGCATTTAGAGAAACTTAACTACTGAGTGTTAGATGGCAGGTAGTGTGGCGATTTAGTTGGATAGTACTAAGATTATTGATTTCAGATCTTGAGAGAATTGTTAAGTATATCATGAAGACCAGTATTCATTTATTTTTTTCTATGAACAGACATCAACACTGAAACAATGGAAGCACAGTGTACAGTGGCGATATGAATAAACCTCACATTAGTGTCTTCAGAAGAAGCAAATACCTGTTTGTAACAACCACAATCATATTTTCTGTCCCAATCTGCCCCAAGTCTCCATATTTACAAATATTTATGATTTCCATGAGTTCCATTTTTATATACCTCACCCTGTGAACATATGCCTTCCAGTGCTGTGGCCACTCTATTCCTTGATAAAAAACCAGTATGAACAGTTGTGTCTTGTCTTACTGTCTAGGGATTAGTATATCTGTATTCTCTTCTATGGTAGGGAATTTGCATCCAATAATTGCTCTACCTCTATCTCATTGCTATACATTCTGCCATGACAAGCAGAAAATAACATAATGCAACCAAATAATCTGCTCATCACTGACAGTAGAACTTGCAGAACCTTTCATTTAGTAGAACTTTTCATTCAGTAGAAATGAAAATATTTTTTTCCATAACTAACCTGGATACCCTTTTCTCAAGGAAATGTAAGAGCATCTGGGCAGCGAACTGGACTCACCTCTGATACACCAATGTTAAAAAGGGTTCTGCAGCTGCATTTCTGGGGCAGTTCCAGTGAATTTCAGGGAGCTACTCCAGCTATATAGCTTTGTAAAACAGAGCTGAAATTTGGCTCATTAACATGTTTTTCTTCAGATGTAAGATTTTGTTTCACCGATGTGCTACTCTAGTGTGCCGCTTTTGTAACCGCATCTGTTTCTTTGAAGCTGCGTATACGACAATGAGGTACTGTCAAGGTAGGTCAGACTCACAAAAGTGTGTGAGATAGATAGTCAAGAGGAGGATATTGTGGGCAGTAAGAGCATCTGTGACCCAGCAAGTAGCACAGAAGTGCTTTTACTCAGTGCACTGATGACATAGTCACTTTGTTTTTTCGAGAACTCGGTTACTCATCTTCTCACTCCATTATGTTTGTTGGACAAGTTCCACATAGTTCATGATCAGCGGAAAACTGAGGTCATACCATTAACATTTTTAGCATTCATAGCTAGACACATTTTTTTCCCCTTTTAACAGAACATGGCTTTGAAATAAATAAATTAAAAAACCCTAAAGCCAATTGTAATACCTTGTAGGTCAACGACTTGTTTTTCCAAAAAAATGGTTATGCCTGACAGTGCCTATCGGCAATTGCTCAGCCATTCTGAAAGTCAAGGCATCTGCTTAGGAACATGAGTGTAAATGTCACCGTCTGACTTAAGGATCCTATGCTATTTGTGGGGTTTTTTTCATAATTTCTTTATGGTTTGGAGGTTCTTTTCCCTGACACAGAAGTTAACAACCAAAGAAAACAGACTCACATGTGAGTATCTAAGTATAAACCACCAAAAATCGAAGGAGTCTTAGATATTGGACATTTAATATCTGAGCTGTTCATCTTTGTCTGTCTGTGCAGTTGCTGCATTGACCCAAAGGTCTGTGGGACCAGTTGAAGGCTGATATTTATGTCACACTTTTTAAAAAGCCCTAAATGCTTTTTGCAACCACTCCTCATTTTCACTAAGATGTATTCTCTTTCAGAATATTTATATTGAGATTCCCAAAGGTCCAGATGGTAGAGGATTCACTCAGTAACTGACTTTAAGGCCACCCTGGGATTTATACTTTGGTATTTCAGTTATGTTTTAGCTGTGACTGTTTATGACCATATTAACAAAGTACGTTAGTTTAAGTATATTTCAGATTTGATGTCTACATTGTTCTTTGGAGTTTTAAGATGCAGAGTAGGTATATACTGAGCATAGTTAGAAACATAATGGCCAGTACTTGAAAAACTTCCAAATAAGTTGAGGTTAGTTTTTTTAAATACATTTTTTTTTTAATTCTCAGATACTCAGAGAGACAGGTATTCTAGAGGTTGCATTGTTTTATATTGTATTATGTGTATATGAAAAATATTCTTATAAAGATAATTGTATTATTAAAATGGCTAACATCTAATGAAAGAGATGTTTTAGGAATTTTGAGATTAATTCAATAATCAGAAGGTTGGTCCTTTATCTCAAAGCTTTGTGCTCTGCCTTGCGTTTGCCCTGTGGAGTCCTCTTCCTCTGCAGTCCTTTCCTTCCTGTCATTGTCCTCCGCAACTCTGTCCTGCCCTGGCTTTCTCCTGTGGTATCTTCTTGCTTTCCCAGTCATTGGTAATGGCTTGAGTTGGGAAGGAGAGCATTCTGTGTTTGGGTGGTAGGAGCTTTCATTTCAGGTATGCAGACCAGACATGATGATCCCCAGTTGTAGATCGTTTTTCCCCTCTGTCACCCACTCACGCGTGGTCAGTGCTGCAGGACGGCTGCTCGGTCCCTACCAGGAGCTGCTGTCATCACCTTTTCTCTTGTTATGCCTCAAAGCCAGAAAGGCATCATTTCAGCTGCTGTCTGCTCCTATAGTTCAGGCAGTACAGAACCAGGAAGGTTTCACAGGACTCGTCTGTGGACAGCTGTGTTTAATGATGCTCTTCTGTGGATTTTGGAAGATCCTGTTTTTAAAATAATCATAATTCAGTCTTTACAAATGCTTTTGTGAGCATTTCATAGCCATGCCCAAGCCGTTCTCCATGTTTTGTGCAGACAAGGCGAGATGATTTCAAAGGAAACATTCTGTGCCTTTCTAGATGACATCCTGCTGCTTCCAAACCATTTTTTTGTCTGCTCCCTTCCCTCCATCATACATTAATTCCGACTCTTCCTCCTTCAGAGACAGATGGTGAGCTGGTGATACTAATGAGCTCCCTGCTGCCCAGGGAAGGCAGCCTGAAATGCTTTGTGCTCTGAGAACTAACAGGCTGAGCACCCTCACTAAGGATGTAACACATGCGATGAAAGGTTTGATGCACAAATACTGTAGCAGACTTTCTTCACTTGCACCTATGAACCGTGCTTCCCCAAGAGAACAACTTCCCGAAACAGCCTACCTAATAGTCCGATCCTTACTGTGTTTATTGGGGTATTGCTCTGAATGGTACAATCATTTCTCTCTTTATAGAGATGGAGCGAGCATTAGGTTGTGGACACATGGCAACTGAATACCCTGCTTCTCTGGCATTAGCACACTGAGAAATGAAAACAAAGAGCACCTGCTGTTCCTCAGAATGAGTCTTTGAACATTGTAAAAACTTTCTTGGCAGAAAGCCATTCTTTTCTGGGCTGACTTTAGAAAGAATGCAATTAATTATAGGACCTGCAGACCTCTAAGGTAACAAAATGCAATTATCCAGGGATTCATGGTGGATTCAGTTATGTCTTGTTTAAACTGTAACAAGATTGTCAAAACTGACTTGTACTTGCAATTACAGCCAGGTCCAGTTGGCCTGGCAGCCTAACAGTTACAGTCGCGTGGCCAGTTCAAGGCTGACTACAAAGTTCCCAAGTGGTGGTAGTTATGTGGATTCAGCATGATCACGAGGAGTTTTTCAAAACCTAATGAACTGGTTACGATTTGGAGAACTTTCGCAATGGATTCATTAAATGTTCTCCCTCCAGCAGAGATCAGAGAGAGAGATGTATCCCTTTCTCCACACTCAGCAGAAAAACTGTAGTGACACAAGATTTCTAATTGAGTGAATGTGAAACATTCACTTTTTGTGTTTAAAACAAAATAAATACTAGAATGAGAATATCTGGTTTTTCATGTGAGTTCTCTTTGTCAAGGAACGGAATTTTGCCACTGGAATGGAGAACATTAAAAACCCCAGACTTTGCTTTCAATTACTACATCGAGATATATCACATAAATTTAGGGAATGGATAGTAAATCTAACTCAAACCTGACCAACTATTATAGCTGATAAAGAGATGTTGGTCTCCTACCAAAGCAGGTGCTTTGATATCTGTTGATGCAGAATAGTACCCCGTCCACATTTAAGTTAATTACTATATACGAGAGGTAACAGATGTGCTGCAGATGGCTAGGGTGATTAAAATAAAAAAGCTCACAAATAAAGATTTTACAAGTTTGGAAGCTAACAATAAATTAATGGGCTAAAAAGCACTATATTAGAATGCAAATATTTTAGTCATAGAACAAAACCCATATTTGTTTCCTTATTATCAGTCAGTTGCTGTGAATAGGTTTAAAACAAAATAATGAGTTACAGACTTAACCAGTGATGTTTTTCCCATTTGAATTTACTAGTCCTATGCCAGCAGTTACTCTGGAAAAATGTGTATGTACTCTCTTCTTGGTTCTGTGCTTTCACCAGCTTTCAGTAAGAGTATAAAATGAGGGTCGGTCTGAAAGCAGCCGAGGGTCTTTTTTTTTTAGAATGTACATTTACATTTACTGAAATGAAAGCTTTTTACAGGAATGAACTGGTTACACCAAGAATGCTTTTACAAGCATTTCTATTTTATGACTGGAAATTCCACCCTGAAAGGAGAGGGAGCCACGTATAGGCAAACACCTATCTCAGAAAAAGCAAGGTGGTCCTGTAGGCACTGTAGGATCAAGAAGTTGAACCAGAGGTTCCCACAGGACTAGTGGGTATCATCTTCACCATAAGGCTTTTTCCTCTTCTGGGATGTTGCTCCTTCTCTGTTTTTTATTGTTTTGGGGTATTTTTGAGAAAACCTTGACAAGTCATCTTTAATCCTGAATTTCATCCTAATTCAAACCATGGCAATTTAGGGAGTCTCAAAACTTTCATATGACAAGAAAATGGTTTCCTGCCTAGCTGTGAGAGGCATCATTGTAACGTGAGAAAGATTAGGAAATGTTAGTAAAGGAAATGATATAATGTCAGGAACTTAAGCACATATGGGTAGGTTGACACAATTTCCACATTAATAATAAAAAGGTAGACCACCTTGCTGTGAGATCTGATCCAGAAGAACCACTTAGATACATGATGTAACATTGAATTAGCCTAAAGGAGCTTGATATATTCAATGTACTACACTAAGTAACATGTACAGAAGACCCATTATACTGTGGTACTCTGGACTGGATTAAAAAAAAAAAAAAAGAGAGAAAGAAAATTAATCTTTTAGAAATTATTCATAAGTAAGTTTTTTGGGTTTTTTTGTTTTTTTTTTTTTCTCATGGGATTGCAAGTGATACTTTGTCAGCAAAATAGTGTATGAATGTTTTGTTTTAAGAGGTTATTTTTAATATTAGGTGAAATAACTACTTTTTGAAAGAGATGACTAAACACAGGTGAACTTATTGCTGGATTTTGCTACAGCTATTTTTGTAACTGCTTATTAAGGGGCACATCATAAACAAATAAGAAGAGAATACTCAGCTTCTACCATTTGTGGTTATAGACTGCGGTGTACGAGTGGGATGAGTGGGACATCAGATAACCCCGCTCACTGCACAGAAGGGCCATGAAGGTTTCTCCCCGTATTTTAAGGCATTCTACTTTTTATTCTGGTCAACCACTGTACTGTATAGTCATTTACACCATATCCGCATGGAAGTAGCTCTGGTAGTAGAATCACAAAACACTTTGCTTATGGGTTTTTCTTCTATCCACTGTAATAGAACAAACTTCCTTGCTATGTTCCCCTGACCTTTCTCTTTGACTCCTGCAATACCCTGTGGTCATCTCCATGTGCTTCTTGCAAGAGGCAGTACTTGCTGTGGCTGATGACGAGCCATGTGACTACTAGCGAGCCAGCCAGCTGCTGCCTGCCAGACTCCCTGATGGCCTCTTCCATTTGCCTTTCCCTCAGTGGAGATGCTAATTGGGCCCGTATCCTTTATCCAGCTATTGCTGTTCATAAAACTTGTAGGAGTTGAGGATTTTTGAGGTCTCTGTTCCTCTCAAATCTGGGTCCAAAAGCCACTTTGGATAGGGAAAGGAACTGGAAGAGAAACCAAATGATCATATAAGTCTTGTTTCCTTAGGGAGCCAGAATAAAGCCGTGTTTCTAAGACTCATCTCACACATTGTAGACAAAGCAGAATGCATCCTCTGGTGTATAGGTATAGTGGGGAAGCTTAATTAACAGGGGTGGTCAAGAATTCAAAACTCTGCCTCTATTGCCATGTGATAGCTTTGGGTTTGTCTTATTTCAGTAGAAATGCAGTTGTTATTTGTTTAGTCATTTGTTCATATGCTCTAGGTAGTTGTTATTTGTTTCCAACTGGTTCCTCTCAGGTCATAGCCAGAGATGACATAATTACATGCATATTTATATATAGATGATATTTGATTTGCCAAAAAGTGTTGCACTGTGCAGTGTTTGTTCTGTCCCATGAGAAAGTAAGCACGAGATGCACTACAGTAATGTTTCCTTGCAGTGTTCTCTCACTTAATAAATTTGGTTTCTATTAATGATTTCTATTAGTTTGGATTTCTGGATATGGTGGAACATTATCAAGTATAATGCAATTGTGTTGTTCAGACAGGTGTTAGGTTTGCATCATCTCAGATGCCCCCTTAAAGAATTAGACAGGAAGAAAAAGGACATTGCCTTTTCCTGAATTTGCATCATGAAGCACCTTCTTAGCAATCACTTTTAAATTTTCCTCATGTCATATGAAAAAGTTCTTACTTTTGCTTTAGTTGTGAGACAAATACCACCTCGTCTGCCCAGATGTACAGAAAGATGTAGGCTGAGGAAGTATTTAGAATTGTTTAAGCTTTCTAGTTTAAGTGTATGCTGGTGGTGCTGTGGAAACCCAGGAAACTCTCTCCCAGTAAAGATAAAGTGAGAGAAGATGCCTTTTCAATGCTGAATAAACCACCTCTGCTTTAAATATGGAGAAGTTTGGGTATTTTGGATTTAATGAGGCCTAAATATGTCAACATTGGAGGCTGTTTGCTTTTGTTAAATAGTTGGCACACTGTACTGGCTGGCATTGTTGTACTTGCTCTGTCAAAATCGTCTGCAACTCATTGTTTCCCAAGCTGTGTGGGTTCAGCTCTTCAGGCCTGCCTTCATATTAGGTTGTTCTGCTTGGGTTTAGGATGAAGTACGTCTGCACTCTATTTTTTTTTTTCCAAATATCTCGCTATTTCTTCTGTTATGCATCCTACAAGCATTGATATAGACAAGTTAATGTGAAGAATTCTTTTGAATAAATCCAGAGCAAGAAGAATGATGCATTTGAAATGTGAACTGTGGAAATGTAGCTCATATAGATACTCTAATGCAGCCTGATCATACTCAGAATTGGCTTCTGAATGTCCAAGACTACAATTATTTTGGCCAGGCGCACAAGGCTCTTGTGCATATGGAGCTGGATTGCTCTGCAGTCCCAAATCTGAAATCTCCTGAGCTCACACTACAAGGGATTATCCTTGTTACAAGTGACAACTCTATAATCCACTATCAGATTTCTCCACCAAAAATAGTTCTAGTCATGAAGTGTGCTTGAGTTAAAGTCTAGAAAACGTATTTTCTCCACAATTGCTACAGCTTTTAATTTCTCTTTCTGTGGTTAGCGTGGCAAAGGACTACAGTAAATCATCTCCTTTGCTGTTGTGTACCACACCTGTCTTGAAAGTACAATGCCGAAATTATAATGTGAATTGTTAAGATTCCAATGCTGAGCACTGAAGTCAGTGGAAACTTGGCATGTAGGATGACAGGATTATCAGTATGAGTTGAGTCAAAGGCAAGTGCATTTTATTGCTTTACTCAGTCATTTTCCATGAAGTAATTTTGGAGTATCCAGTTCTTTATTTTTGTCCAAAGATTTTGGTGGCCTCCTGAAAAAACCCAACATCTAGGGGATGGTAATCAATGAAACTACTACAGAGGACATGGACAGATGATTGGGAGACTTTCTCAGGAAGTCATTACTGCTTCACTGGGAAAACAGAAAAGTGAAATGAATGGGATTCTCTAGAGATCTGTTTGTGTTTGGGGTCAGTCAATTTTTATTAGTGATCTGGTTGATGGCATAGGCAGTGTATGTATTAAATTTGTAGACGTCATGGAGTCTGGAGGGGTTGTAAGCATGTTCGAAAACAAGAGTGGAATTCAAAATGATCCTGGCAAACTGAGGAAGTGATAAGAAAATGAGACAGGATTAATTAATAGGTGTAAGTGCAAACTATTGCACTTCAACAGGAATTGCCAGCTTCATGGATTCTGATTAAGTGGAAAATTTACAGAAATAAAATTCGAGTATTAAATGGACCACAAACTGAACTTCAGTCCTGTCTTAGTGATGCAGAAAAGCCAAACCTCATGCTGGAATATATGTATATCTGAGTTCATATGCAAAAGATCCAAAGTAGTCCTTCTGGTCAATTCAACCTTGTAGGGCATCAGAAATTAGGGAAAACTTTACAAAATTATATTCCATTTGGATTCTTTACCTGAGGAGGTTATAAAATCTTCATTACTGGAGGTTAATACATACATAAACAAACATCTGTTAGGGATGACAATTGACAGCCTTGGCAGCGGTGGAAATGAAGTAGGCTTCTTTTGAAGAAACTTGCAGCCCTGTTTTCTGGATTTCTGAGTGGGCTTGTTTGTTTGTTTTGATTCTAATGACAAATTGATATAATCAGAAAATAAAATCTAGGGTTTAGGGCAACTTACTGCTTAATGTACTTAAAGCCTGAAAAATTTCACACCTACAGGTAATACTGCTTATATTTAAGTGATAAGAGGGTTTCTTAAATTAGGCTGAGCAATACTGGTATGCCGATTGATAATTATTTAATATATCTGCAATAGGTTAAAATTAGATGTTATTATCCTTTCAGTATGTGGTAAGTTGTAGCTTCCTTCTGGAGAACTTCCTTTTATGACCATGCCTAAAATAAACACTTTTATCTGCTCTGACATCTTGATGGTAAATAAAATATATCGCTAGTATTATGGCTCTTTTTTAAGTGTCAGATTTATTCTGATTACTGCTGTGGCCTCCTGAAAGTGACAATTTGGAAAACACAGCAAGAATGTTAATAGGCTCCATAGGCATATTAGCCTACGTGGTATTAGAGCTTATTTCTAACTTCAGTAGAAATTTGTTCAATAAAATAGATTTTGCCTCTGTGCCTTCAGTCTCATTCATACCGATGTGCTGTTCTATGTGTAAAGTAGTATAAACTCAGATTGGAAAGTAATGCATCTTCATCACAGAGAGGAATAACCTACAGCAGGATCTGATGGGAATTTGGGAGAGGCAAAGTGTTTGGTTTGTTTTGTCCCTTACCCCCGATGAAGATGGGCACAGCAGAGCAGGCAGGGCACCCTGTGTTGATTGAGGTGGGACACTGGAATGAATCCTCTGTAGAGGTGAGCTGTTTGTCAGGAATCCCACAGATCAGCAGCCATTCTGCCTGCCCCCAGGACCTTTCAATTTTCAGAGAGAAAGCAGGATTTTGACCCTGGGAGTGCTTCCTTCATTGTGTATTACAGGTATGCTGGAAACCCGTGTTTAGCTCCACAGTTCAGTAATGGAAGGATTGAGGACTTAAACACTTGCACTGGGAAGAAAGTTTTATTTTATAGTAGTTGTACATAATAGATAAATATTTATAGGCACAGTGACAGAAAATTGGAATCCTGACTACTAATTGTGATTTATGCTCAAATCAAGAAGCTTCTTTTAGATTTTTCATGCTTTGCATATGTTCACATTTCTGCCCTAATGCATTTTCAATTTCTTTTGTTACCTTAAAAATCTTACATCTTTTAGATTTGGAAGAATGGACAATTTGTTCTGAGTTGCAGCATTACCTCATGGTTTTATCCCATCAAATATAGTAAATGCTTAGTTAGCTCTGTTAGCTAGCTTGGTTCCTGTTCAAAGTTATAAATGAATGTGGTCTTATACACAATGTCAGCTCCATTATAAAGGTACAACACTGAAATCAGACCCCGTTATTGCTGAACATAATGCTCACTATCATTTTAGAAAAAGAAAAGCTACCAATGGCTTTAGTTAAACAGTAGTCCCCTGCAGTTACTGGAGGTTGTGAGCGTTGTGCATGGCAATACTTGCAGGACCAAAGTTAGAGCTTGGATGATATGACTGTTATGTTTTACAACCATTACCACCTGAAAACATTTTCAGGCAAATATGAACGCTCTCCAAATGTATGTGAAGAAGAGGAGCCAAGAAGTGTTTGTGGTGCTGAGTGATGACATTTGTAATTTTCTGTAGCGAAATAATTTTTTTTATGAAAGCTGGAATGTTCCAAATACATTAGAAAAAGTAATTCCAAGGTTAAGATTGAATGCAGGATGTTTCTAAGTGGCAAAACATTGCCAAAGAGGCACAAGTGTAGACCAGATGAAGAAGCACTCGTTCTTTGGTTAGGTTTGTTGGGACAGGTACGGGACAGTTTTGCATCTCCAATAAATGCAGCACATATCATTCCTGCATCTCAACAGTTCTTTTCAGTCATATTATCTCTTGTATTTCTGTTCAGTCACATTTACAGAGGAACAGTGTGTTTGGGGAGCACTTAGGCAAAAAGGCATGCATTATTTAGTGCATATGCAGTGCGCGAGGATTAATTGAGAGGCCTCATTAAAGGGTAGAAAGCTCTGTTGCAAGTGGTTGATCAGGTGAACTAAGAAACCTTTTGAACTGCTCCCCCTGCACTCTTGAGTTGGGCTCAAGTTGTTGGGGAGAAGGAACAATGCTCTTTGATTATGGAAATAACTTGCTTTGAATGGGAATATGTTCTCAATAGAAATGATTCTTAACCACTTGGATAAGCAAATTTCAGGATGAAATCATGTTTTTATAAATGTCTGTGTATATTGAATGACAATAAGAAAAACATTTACATTTTGAAGGACTCTTTATAGAGAATGAATTGTTGAATTAAAAAATATTGTTATTCCATATCAGCAGGGATAGTGGTAGGTGGTGGAGAACTGGAAGGATAACGCTGGATACTTGGCTCTGGAGGAGCAAGTGGCTTTCCTCTAGAGCACAACGTGACCAGGAGCTCTGGCTCCTGTGGTAAACCTCTGTGACTGAGAAGGGCTCCCATCAGTAGATCTTGTCTTCTGCAAGTTCTTCCAAGCTCCTATGTGTACTTAGGGTTCAGTGTGGTATTTAACAAAATGAGCCCTGCTAGTAGTTGTTACCATGTACTTGCCATGTAGTGCCAATTCTGGTTTTTAAATTCTGTTTTTTCATGTCACTCTTTTTCTCAACTCTTGAGTGTTTTCTAGGAGCAGACCAGACCAAGCAGTAGTCTTCTATTTTTGTCTGCAGGTGCTTATTCTGAGGTTAGGAGCTGGCATCACTGTGTTCTGTGGATGGTGTGATTTGACGGACAACATTCTCTGCAATGCAGAGCCTGATAGCAAAACCAACGGCAAGAATGGTAGCATTCCTCTCACACTAAGGATTAATTGACAAGCCAAATGATGCCATTGTGGAACCAGTGAAGGTGGAACCCAGAGCAGTGGCTGTGGCCATAAATTTTACCTTGGAAGTCTTCCCTATATTTGAGTGTATTTGAGGTTGTGATTGAGTTTGGTTTTGGAGAGGAAGCATATGGCACTGGACTGGAGAGCCGAGACTTTGCTGGGACACAGAACACACAAAAGAAGCCGCACGAGTAGTTGAATCTCTTGTTCTGCTTGAGTTGAGCAACAGAATATTGCAAGATTTCTGTGATTATTAGCTCATATTTGAGAATTAATTTATTTCAAACCTGTCTAGACCCGTCCTGTGTTCGTTTTCTACAAATAGACTTCAGCAAATGGCAGAATTTGTCAAATCAATAAATTTTAACTATACGTTACAGAATACTGAAGGATGGCAAGTCTAATTCTACAAGTTGTAAGTTGGTCAGGCAAAATCAAACTTAACATGTTACCTTATGCACTGTCAGAGCTCAGGTATTTTATAGTTAACAAGTTATAAGTCAAGAATTACTTTACAAATAATCTGAGACAACTATTGTTGATATTTGCTCATATACATAGAAAGCACAGGGCTTGATACTTAGGTGTCTTTTTGTTAGGAGTGGACTGTTCTTGAACTCTCAGCATCTCTTCCTTTCCTGCATGCATATTTGCAGAATATTTACCATTTTCAGGAAATGCAATTTGTCTCACTATTCTCACACTTTCACCTTTTCTCTATTACAATGGAAACTAGGGTGGTGAGGGTGGCAAGCGAATTCAGAAGAGATAGGCTAAATCCAGAGTAAGTACATGGAGATGATGCAGTTAAATAAACAGACTACTGTAGGCTTAGATGAACAATTTTCCAGCCATCTGTCCTGATTTTCTCTACAGAATTGATAGCAGGGTATCAAAACTGTTGAATGGTTAGTGATAGCTGTTAGAGAGATCTGTAGGCTCCCTGTTGGGTATGGACCACTGGTGGTCTGCAGGTTCATGGGTCAGTGCTTCACAGCTGAGCTGTGGAACGACATTGCAGGTATGTTGTTTTCAATTGGAAGTATAAAGTATAGTGGTATTTGAAATAGTCTCACAGAGGTCCACTTATTGGAACTTTTTGGAACCAGTTGCCTGCAGACAGCGTACTTGATATTTAAGGCATTTGTTTTCTCTTCTCTGAGGTGAGACAGTAAATTGACACCAAGCACTGATATGCTAAAGAGAAAATAATAGAAAATTCCAAAGCAAATACAAATAGGCCTTCTTGTCCGTGTGCCAAGGATGCCTGACGTTGCTATCAGTAATGTTAGTGATGCTCTATCTGCAATTTAGATGAAATCTGTGCCTAGCATGTCCAGCTTTCAAAATAAGGAATAATGCATTTCTCTCTCTTTGCTGATGCTACACACAGAGCCTTGTGTAATCACTGCCAAAAGATAAGAATGAAATGGGAAGAACAAGTAGCAAAACCCAATGCTGTTCTGATGGGGAAGGCAAAGAAAAGATAGGTATAAAAGAAAGATTGTATGTGCAGTTGGTGCTGTGATATTAATTTGAAATGCAATTACTAAAGGTCAGCGATCTCCAAAGGCAAATTTTGCTCTGCTGCTCATGGATGTGCATGCTGCGGGGGAGAGTGGGGGGACAGAAAGCAGGAGGCTTACAGGACGTAACAAGTAGGGATGGGGTGGGCAGGAGAGGATAGCAGACCATCTTTTCCTCCGCAGGACCTTAGATTCTAATGGTGAAATCACATACATCTCTAGTTATCATGTACCCAACAGTATTGCTTATCCACTACAACTTCAAGGCATGGATGACCCTGCTCCATTCCTGTTTCATTATACCTCTGCCTTTGCATATCTCCTGCTCGAGGGATGGGGGAACAGCAGAACTAATTCCCTCCCACATTCTTGCCATTTGACACATTTACTAACAAAGACAACTTATTTTTTTTTCCCCAAATCTAAAGATTTGAAGAGGCAACTGCAAAGCATAAAATTGAAGCCCAAAAATCTATCTACAGTATGCGTAACCCAAGCTGTATTTTCTTGAAGACACTCCATTGAAAATATGATATAAATGTTCTTCTTTTCTTTCCTCTTACGCTTGACAGTATGTCTGTAAAGATGCAAGAGTCTGAATGTGGTATTATTTATTATTGTTGTTGTTGTTGTTATTTAGTAAAGCCAGAGAGCTGAAGTGATAAGTAACCAAAACTTCATAATAATAAGTAGGCATGACTCATGGGTTGCTTGTAAAGTATTTGTTCAATTAATCCAACTCTATCGTGTAGTTTGAAAGTAATTACATTTTGAATATTAGTGTGAATAACTTAATGGTTTGGAATCACTTGAAATTTCTTATCAATCCATCAGCTAATATCCCTTACTTGTAATTTGTATTCTTAACACTTATTCAAGTGACTCAAATCTACTTCTTATTTTACTTATTTTTCTAATAATTTACAGCTTCCTTTAATCATATGGTACTATCCTTCACTTTTACATCCTTCAGTGTCTTAGAGGCAAAAGGTATCAAGTGTGTTGTATTTTTATGCTTTATTGAGGCAAACCCAGAAGTTTCTTTGACCTCTTGTAATATTTGAGGAAATATGAGGAATCTGAAGCTCAGTTGTGTTGAATGTGCATTTATTTATCTATGTGTAATATATGTGAAATGTTAGAAGAGTCTGAGATAGATCCAAAAGCTAAAACAAAAAAAAAAAAAAAAAAAAAAAAAAAAAAAAAAAAAAATTAGAAGCTTTAAGTGCTAATCAAAATGCTGTCCACACATAGCTGCCGAAGAGGCCATATGTGGCCAATGCAAATACAGGTGTGATGTGACTGTTCATTGTTCTGCTAGATTAGTCAGTTGCTGAAGACACAGCACTAATGTTGGAGGACAATTTCTCTGGGATTTGATGGGTCATCTGATTATCATATTTTGTATTATTCTTACTAATCTCATGCTGTAGAATAGATTGAATTGTGAGAAGGTAAATAAGGAGAGTGCAACTATATAGGAAGAAGTTGGAAAAAAAGATCACTTTTCCTCCCGAGACAGTTAGGCAGCAAAGCAAAGGGTCTTTAGGAAACACAAGAGAAAATTATTGCCATATGTCATTTTTTATGTAATATTGCTCACGAAGGAAGGGAAGTATTACCACTGGAAAAGATTTCTTTCCTCCATCCCTCTC